>NC_137454.1:21958727-22478727 GCF_964235325.1 Thermobia domestica | reverse complement strand
ATAAATACAATGCGGGAGCCCACATGAGTTTTGGGGAGCCCGGGCCCTCCTGGAATTGGCGACCTTGTGGGAAGGCAATGTTAGATTGTCGAAACTGTTATACAAGTGTTATTAAAATATGTACTGTAATATTGTGGCCTGTTATATTTTATTAACACGTGTTAAAACTTACTGTCTGATTTTAAACATACTGAAGACGGCTGATTTTCAATAACTTCACCTGTGAATATTATCTTTAAAAATGTTTTACTGTTGTCTACGCTTTGTACGAAACAGTTCTTCCCCTAACCTTTAGGCTTGTCTGCAAATTACATGAAAGCCAGCGACATCTTTTAACACCATGCAGAAGACAGCAGAAGTGGTGCCCACTGTTAGCCTGATTGCGAACTATTAGGATTGACAGACGCATCTTGAAAGGCTTTTATAATTAAAATAGTACTATTTGTTAAGCCCTTTCAATGTTTGATGAGGAAATAAGTTCTTTCCAAGAATTTTGTCTATTGATTCCAGTAGGGTATCAATGTATGTTCTGCAGACACTTTTCCCCTTCAACCCCCCTAACTGTCAAAAATTTATGAAGCCACCACTGACTATTGTACTTTAACACAGAAGGATAACCCAAAGTGAGATAGCATTAGCTTTTATGACATTTAAAATCATAAAAACTTACAATCTAAAATTACACTACACTACACTACATATAATTACACTTTTTACTCTATCCCATAATGACCCCAAGCTAATGTATTTACACCATCTCTTAATATATATCTTTTATCATCTGAAGAATCTAATGCTAGCTTATGAACGGTTATGCTATATATATATCGTGCTTATAACTCCTAATGAGGTTTATGTCTTTATATGTTTTTACATTTTTAAATAAACTTTCTTTATAATTATTAAACTGCAACTCTTTTGATATTACAGCTTTAGTTACTCCTTTAGTTTTTTTCTCTTTATTTTCTACTCTATAAGCATACATCTTTGATCTCAATCCAATAAACTCCGTCATTATCTTACCTTTATTCTCATCTTTCATCTTACCTATTACTTTTTTGTTTATTAGTGGTAGTCCATATATATTATTTTCCTTGTATTCACTCGTGTCAAACTGGTCAACTATTTCTGCTATATCTTTATAAAAGTCTTCACTCTCAATCTCATATATAAAGCTATCGGTATCCATGTAACATAAATCTATATTGTTTCCATATTTTGGCTTCATAGTGTTATAATGAAAATCATACATTAATAGTTTTGATAGTTCTAATACACTCATACCAACATATATTGGCTTATTAAATGTTAATCGCTCTTTTTTCATATGTATAGCACATAAATTCTCTGTAAATATTGTTCTGTAATCAAAATTAGGTTTTGCAATTAATTTTTCTACTCTTTCAGGATCACATTCTAATTGTATGGGCTGCCTCTTTCTAATATTTTCCATAGTCTTTCCAAATACTGAGTTATTCATGAGCTTATAAAAATCTTCTTCAAACTTGTTTTTAGCTTGCGTTCTCATATTTGTATTTAAATCAATGTATTTCTTTAACCAGTCTAATTGTTTCCATTCTAATACTCTATGCACTTTCTTTAATTCCATTCCAAGCGACATATATAGTTTTAAGTTCCTATAGTGAATTACATATCTCTCTTTATTATAAAGTGTCGTTAATAATTTTGATTGTTTAGATTCTGGTAGACACATGTTTTCTGGAGCTAGTGGTAAATCAGAATGTTTGTTGTGTAAATACCTCGGATATTCTAAATCTACTTCTAATATGTAACCAGTTTCTGAATCATCTGGAATATTCATTATATCTATGTAAGGTTTAATCCACTTAAAGTCTTTATAAGGCATGTATTGACTCATTGCTCATCCATATAATTTGTTTGCGTCTAAATATGCTAGGTATGTTGAACACTCATCCTTATTATAATCTTGCATATATTTGTTGTTAGCTTTTACATATCTTTTACTACATTGTGAGATTCCTCCTCGTATACCCTTTTCTAATATTAGTATTTTATCATAATCAGTCAACATTTCTAAGTTAATTTTAGTTATCTTTAACATCGCATCCCACGATAGACCCGGTGCTGTATAATACCAAGCAGGATCTAATCCATATGCCTTTAAACACACATCTATAAAGTTTTCAAATATATCTGTTAATTGAAGGACATCTGTTTTGTTATAATGTTCAGTTAAATCTTCCCCTAATTTCAGACCGAATTCTTTACAAACTCGTACATGAAGCTTATGGCGTTCAGGACTCATTTTTTCTCTTGTTAATCTGTTTGTAAATTTGTCTGGAGATAATGGAACAGGTTCTTTCAATTTTTCAAATGAGTCAAAAAAGTCATATGGATAATCACCTTTAGTATTAACTAGATCAAGTTTATCAATCGGGAAAAACTTTAATGTTTCTCGAAATTGTTCCGGCTTTAAATTACTAGTTAACTCTGCTAAACTCTTTGGCATAAATCTAAATGAATCAACTAATCTTAAATTTATTCCATCCTTTTCTGATCCTGCTTTTACATATTTTTCATATGTTATGTACCTTTCTTCATTATTTGCGATCAGTTTAATTTTCTGTGTATCATAAGCTAACTCCTTAATAAACAAATGCGTATCATAACCAGTTAAATTGTGAAGAAATACAGGAACAAAGTTGGGATTTTTATAGTTAAAATTGCAATAACTGTGAGCTGCACCTCTAAACTTTCCAGTTAAATGATCATGATCTCTTACTTTTGCTTTATTTTTATTTATCTTATACAAACACTTCTTTAAGTCATGCTTCCATTCTTTTATTTTTTCACTCATATCATCTTTATCCTTGTAGAACTGTATTTTCTTTTTTAATATATTTATTTCTTTCTCAACAGCTGGTGGTAAGTCATTCAAGTTTTTCTCACATATATGACAAGTATCCGAACTGTTATAAGCTTCTGTTTCCTCCTCACTAAGCGGGGTCATATCAACTACCCTGTTATATATTTCCATAATTTCTATTGCTTCTTTTTGTAACATTTCAATAAATACTTTCCCAGCATCTGGACCTATATAACTAACAGGGGCTTTATAGTTCCCATTTGAATATTTGACATAGTAACAAAAACTCATTGGTTCATGCTTTTGATATTTTACTGTTTTACTACAATTATGCTCTATTTTTAACTTACATACGATACATTCAAAGTCGGCAAATATGACAAATGAAACTCTTAATGATCGGTTATAGTTTTGAAACTCTATTTGATTGTCGTATGGTTTTGGAAGTTCTATTCTAACAACCTCATGCTCTTTACAATATAGCATATGGTTTTGCAACTGCTTCTCATTTCGAAAGTGCCTTGTTAAACATCACAAAAGTATAACTTCTCAGTATGTTTTGTCACTTGACTTCTTATTAATCGTGATAGGTCCTTTATCCAACAAAAATGATTATTATTTTGATCATCTTTTATATATAATAAATTAACATGTCTTCCTTGCTTTGTTTTTGTGATTTGAAGTGGGTATACATTATAGTTCTTGTCATAGCTGTAGACATTGATAGAAATATTACTTCTTCTTTCAAATTTTGGAATATCTTTTAATTGTACAGGAAATTCAATGTTATCGCAATACTTCTTTTACAACTCATTAACAAGCTGTTTATAATATGAAGGTCTTTGATACTGAGAACATCTGTCTATAGGTTTTAAATAGCTCGCAATAGAATACAAGAAACATTTGTTGTCTTTATTTTTAATATTAATCACTGCTTTCTTATCTTTAATTGGTTTAGGAAGTTCAATATAGGAAGAAGCTCTTAATGATACATACTTGTTTAATCTGATTTGTAAATATTTAATTTGATGCAATGTCCATTCTGATCCTCTACCTTCGAATTCTTCCATTTCTCTACGAAGCTTTTGTTTGGCATAAGATATATATTCATTTAAGTCAGTTGATTCTAATATTCTCTCATTTGATGTTTTAAAATTGCGCTCTTGTATTTCTTTACCTTTAATATAGTCACAAATGAAACCAAGGTTAACTTTAACAGAGTAAAATGTTAATTCCTCTTTAATTTTGTTAATAGCAACTCTTCCACTTGTATCTAAAAATTTTATTGGGTCTTTATATCCTCCTGTGTTTTCAACTTTAATGGTTTGTAAACGCTTCTTTAATGCTGTTTCTTCTAATTCTACTTTTATAGGTATACGTGTTGGTTTCGGTTCTTCAATTACTTCTTGTTTAAATGGGAATATATTTCTAATATGTCTTCTGCTTTGTTCATCATCATATTGTTTAAGAAGGTTTATTAGTTCATGTTTTCTTAATCGGGAATATCTTTTGATTCCCTTTTCTTTACATTGTCGTCTTAACTCTATTACAGTAAATTTACTATAATTACTCATCTTATTTACTATATAGAAAATTTTACTATTACTCAATTTTTATCTTCGCCGGATTATTTCTAATCATTTTTGTACTATTTTTACTTCCATTTATCCTAATACAACACTTAACATTGTACACTCCTGCCATTGTCTACATATTACGCGTTGTATTAGAACAGGACTTTGATGAGAATAGCCCATCAAAGTTACATATACACATATTAAAATTAAATCATTTTTGTAAACTTACTCGTCATCGTCATAATCATCACTTCCATATTTATGTTCATCACTACTCAAATCAGATGTTTTTTGTTGCATTATTAATAATTCTTTTTCCTTTAACAGTATTTGTTTCTCTAATAGTGCTGCTAAGAGTTGAGACTCATGATGAATTAGTTTAAGTCTATCATGTAATAAATCAAAATCTTTCTCCATATTTATTATATAGAAAACCAACAAAAATGAGATAAATTTTAAAAATCTAAGAATAAAAACGAACAGGTGAATATGACTAGTGCTAAGGAAATATTATCTTACAAACCTATATTTGATCGTGTATGTAAACATTTAGATATTGGTGGTTATAATGATGAAGACAAAATAAATTTTAGCATCTCCATAGGTATGTTAGATCATTTGTTCAAGAAAGCCACTAAAGAAAAGAATTCATTTCTTATACAAAACATTCTCTATACAAACGTTATGAACTTGTCTGATGAGATATTAGATTCACTGACTGATGAACAATGGTTATCTATAGGTTATGATGATTATGAGGAGGAATATAACTATGATCACATTATAGAAGATTTCATACGCAAATATCTGCAGAAAGTTAATTTGAGTGAAATATGTTCATGGAAAAAGTTATCGGAAGAGTTTATAAGATAATTAGCTGATAAAGTTGATTGGAAGATTATTTCGGAAAGCCAAGACTTATCAGAAGACTTTATAAGAGAATTTGCAGATAGAGTTCATTGGAGAGAAGTATCGTATAATCAAAACCTATCTGAAGAATTTATTAATGAGTTTATAGACAAAGTTGATTTTGATGCTATATCTTATGGAAGCAAACTCTCTGAAGCCTTTATACGAGAACATGCAGATAAAGTTTCTTGGTGGCGCTTATCTGGAACTCATCAATTATCAGAAAATCTTATGAGATTACGCTGACAAAGTAGATTGGGAAATGATTTCAATGTCTCAAAATTTAACAGAAGGATTTATTGCAGAGTTCAAAGACAAAGTTCATTGGCATAACATTTCAATTTATCAAAACCTCTCTGTAGAGTTTATATATTTATTTAGACATTATGTAGATTGGAGAGTTATAATAAGAAAATACCGCAATAATTCCGATTTAGGTAGTATATTGAATTTAGCATTCGATGTTACGACAAATGGTTTGTTTAATGTTTAACTAATTACCTTTTATAACTATTATATCATAAAAGTTGTAGCCTTAATTATTATATCATAAAAGTCGTAACCTTAATTATCAAATAATAACCTATCATACAAGCAATCTATACTGTTAATCAATTCTTCTTCTGATAGGGGTGTCCAAAACTCATTACTCTTACCTTTACGAATATCTAGTTCTTGCTGCATTAGGTTGAATAGCTTAATACTGTTACGATCTCTAAACTTTTCGTATATGATTACACGATTCTGGTATTTTTCTTCTGCTTCATTAAGAGGCTTATATAGGCTTCTCTTTTGGCATCTGATAGCATAATAAGGGAAAGGATCATTAGGTTTGTTTATCTTATATATGATTAGACAATTATCTTTTGAAATATCATCTGTATATGGTGCTGCAATTTCTTTTAATCTCTCATTTTGAATCCTCAATCTCTCCATTGTTTGTTCTATTCCTTCTACTCTTCTTAGCAACTCTTCTTGATCTTCTTGAATCTGTTTAAAATTAGAAACGAAATAGTCCTCGATGATTACAGAACATTTTTCGTAAAAGTCATGTGATATCCAAAAAGCAATAGCTAGGAAAATTCTTTTGTACACATATGTTCCAGAAATTATATTATTTATCTCGCTACCTGCAAGTTTTATTTCGTATTTTGAACTTTTTAAGTGGAGCACATCCTCTCTATTTATTTTTTTGTTGTAATATTCAATAAGATTCTTTGAGTTAACCAATCGTAACCAATCTTTAAACGGCTTACCTCCATCATGACACAGTTTAGTAGCATTAAAGTAGCCAGTTTTCTTATCGATAATCAATATAAAATCACCAAACAAACCATACCAGTAATCATCTTTAATCTGTTCATAGCAAATATCGTTTAAACTAGGAGAATTATCCATAGTACTCATATTTATTATATAGAAAATGTTGATTTTTTAACATTATTCTGTTACCAGATAGTTTTACTGTAAACAATGAGTTTTCAAAGTGGGCCGAATTCGATTCACTTAGTTTGCTATTGTAGTATTCTAATATTTCCTGTGATTTGATAAGTAGAGCGCTGGAGCACTTTTGCTCTAACGCTTTTTTTCTGTTCTATTGCTAATTTTTCATTATAGTATTGTATTAGTTTTTTTGATTCTCAAACCAACCTTTTATGGTAATTATTCCATAAAAGACAACATTTATATTTACACTACAATATTACTTTTATCTATCCAGCTGTTATGTGAATCATCAAAACCTAGCCATTTAACGTATACTTTGACACCTTTCTTTCTCAACACCTTTTCCACCAAGTATTCATCTTTATGTTTCGTCTTTAATAGTTCTGGTTCGTAAAATCTACCTTGCACATCTTCTTCTTCTAAATCTTTAATTCTATATGTAGGTGGATTAGATGGAATAACTTCGCTAATAACAAATACTTCTGTTGACCAATTAGGTGTATATCCTTTCTCAAATAACCCTTTCGATTTACTTATACGAACATAATCACCTAATTTGTATTTGAGTTTAACACGCTTATATTCTTTCTTATACACTTTCTCCAATATTGTTCGCTCATTCTTCTTGTTAACTTCTATAGGCTTTAAATCAATTGTTCTATGTACTCTATTATTATACTCACTAACCAATCTTGGTAATATCTCTATCCATTTATAATTTCCTTGTGTTGTGAACCTTTTCCACATGTTTTGTTTAAGTGTTCTATTAAATCTCTCAACAACAGAAGCTTTCTTACCACTATAGGTTGAGTAATGATTAATCTTATTTTCCTCCATCAACTTCTTAAACTCTTTACCTTGATCAGTTTGTAAGTTACTAGGTTTTCTTGTTCTTAATATGGATTCAAATGCTTCTGTAACATCCTTACCACTCTTATCTTTAACAGGAACAGCAAACGCATATTTGGAAAACAAATCTATAATCGTTAGCAGATACTTATAGCCTCTATTTAATTTGGAAGCACCTTTTAATACTCCACTATCCGTTTCTACAAGATCAGCTTGCCAAAGATCATCGATACCTTTTATAACCACACTTAGTCTGTCAAAGTTTTTTCTAGATGGTTTGTGAATTTCTTCTATAATGTCTTCTCTAATACCTTTACCATCATATAGTCAATCTTCCTTTTCAACGAATTGAGTTTTAGTAACACCGCATACAGAACAAATACCTTTCTTTAGATATCTTCCATTCTTTGTTTGTTCAATTCTAATGGTATCTTTCTCCGTATCTGTCAATTTCTTACACTTAACACAATATATCATCATTATTTATTGTATAGAAAATCAACAAAAAAATTAAAATTTATCACTACCTAATACTATACTTTTAACATTATCATCATCACTTGATTCGTTTTCATTTTCATCTTCTATTTCTATATTCATAATAAGCAATAATAATTTACCTTCTTTCAATTCAGAATCTTTGGTTGGTCTAATTGTTAACTGATCATTTATATTAAAGTGTAATGGAAAACTTTCAACTAAAGCGTCATTTAAAAATAGATCTATAAGATGTTTATTAAGACTCGATTCTATATGCATTAACCTACCTCTATAAAGAAATTTGTAGGCAGCAGCTAAATTATATACAAAAAAGGCTGGTTTCCCAAGATCATCTTCTGCCAATCGACATGGTAATTCAACAATTTTTTCTCGTGTAAGTAAACTAAACTCTTCTTTTACTGATTCAAGCTGTTCTAATGTTACAACATCTTGTTTATCAATAGCATTAGATACATTAACCAATCTTTTATTCTTAAAATCAACCCAGGATGTGTAATTTGATGTAAAAACTTCTCTAGCTTCTTCTTTTTTGCTTTTAACATTACCAAAAATATCCATTTTATTATATAGCAAATGGTAATTTTATGAAAGCTCTCTTTCTATATACATTACAACAAACAATAATTGTCCTTCTTCCATAGCTGAATTTTTATTTGGTTTAATCGTTATTATATCATTCTTCTTAAAACCAAAAGGTATCAAAGTATCAGTCAAAGGCTCAATCAAAGGCTCAATCAAAGTATCACCTAAATATATCTCTAGAAAGTATTTATTCAAACTTAATTCCATGTGCGTTATTTTTCCATTAGAGAGAAATTTGTAACCATTAGAAGGATTAAATATTCTAAAGATTGGGTCTTTAACATTCTTAGTTCTCAATCGACATATTAGGGGTATAGTTTCTTTCTGCATAATCTTTTGAAAATCTTTCTTTATGTATGTGTCTTGTAACGTTTCTAATGCATCTTCAAGTCGTTTCCTATCGTTCTCTAATTGAGCTTCTATTGATCTAAGTTGACTTACGCTAACAACACCATTTAAATTCTCCAACAATTTTAATTTTTCTTCACTAATATCAACATTAGCTTTTCTATCTTTAATATTACAAAATATATCCATACTTATTTATTATGCAGAAAATGCCCATCCTAATTTTTCAAAACATTTCTTTAACATCTCTATTTGCTTAGATGAGTGTTTAAAATCAATATCAATATGAACATCGTGTTTTTCAACAAATGGTACAAAACACATTTTAAGTTAATAAACAAAACTCTTTTCGGATACAGTTCTTTAAAGGTTTCGTATAAGTTTTCGAATTCATTTATAAGTGTTTCCTCCATATGTCGTAAGTTTAATGGTTTTTGATCGGTAAGGTGATAGTGTATTAAATAAACATCATCATAATATTTTGTATATTTGTTTTTCTTTAGTACTTCTAAAACATCTTTTGTTGATATAAAATGTTTTGGTATATCTCTAAATTCATCATTTAACACCTTGAACACATCTTCAGGAATAATTCTATCCTGTAAAGCTTGCAAACGAGATAGCTGTAACTTAAATCTTTTTGTAGTATCATACCATGGTTTTCTTGCATAACCAGCTCTCATTCCTTCATTAGTACTGTAAACCCTACCATTCGCTACAGAACAATAATCACAAATGTAACTGCTCATACCTTTTGTTAATGACTTACTACCACAATAACTGCATTTTAATGGTCCGGTGTTATAATTTGATAACATGTCCTTTAAGGTAATTATTGGATATAACTTTACCAACTCTTCTTCCGTGTGCAAAAATTTAGGCATTAACATTTTCCATAACTGAACAACTGTATATGCGTTGTTTTTATCTTTTAAGTCCATCTTACTAACATCCCGAAAATACCAATTAAAATTAAATCTAACTAGTGCATCTAGTTCATCCTCATGCTTCTCAAAATAATCTAAAAATCTATTATGTATAGCTTCCATATTTATCTTAAAACAAAACTTTTATGAATATAAATCATAAAAGCACTTAAACTTATTCATTTTTAATCATATACATAACATCACAAAATAATACCCCTGATTTAGAAGATTTAAAACCTTAACAGAAAGATGACCACATATAACTGAATTAAAGTCTTGTATTCGTTCGTCATTGTAAAATAAGTTTTTGGTACCAAGATATTGTACCAGTTGTTTAGGAGGAACACCACCATAAGAATCGAACACGTGCTTTATGTTGTTATCTTTCCAATAGCATATCCAATGAGTACCAATGTTTTTTGATTTATCAAGGTTAACTACACCACACTCATTTATATAGGGTTTTTGTGGAAGTTCGTCACTCATAAATACGCCTCTAAATTGTTTTATCTTTAATTCTTTAACCAACCTCTCTATATCGAAGTTGGTCAATGGTTTTATATTTTTGACTTCTTTGGTTTACCTGCCCCTTGTTTTTCTTCCATAGCCATATTGTGTCTTTTTTGTTCTTCAAGTTCTTCTTTATTCTTCTTAGCATCAAGTACAGTTTTAGTAATCGCTGCTGCACCACCTGCTAATGAACCAACTGCTCCTAAAGCTGCTAAAATGGCTGGAATTGTAAAGATAAAACCACCCATATGCTCTTAATCTTTTTCATTTGTGCAGTAGTTAAAGTTAAATCCATTCCTTTACCTTCTTTGATTTTCTAAGATTTATCACTAAGTTGTTTCTTTGTTAATACATCATCAATATTTAAATCCTTTAGTTCGTTATAAGGAACACTAAACATACAACATTTAATAGAACACATCTTCCTATTTATTTAAGAGAAAATCTTAGTTTGTAAAAGTACAGTTGTTGTAGCTCCACCAAAATCAATTAAGGAATCATTCTCATCTGTTATCCTTATCTCAAAATTATCAACCTTGTCTTTGGATATAGGGAAAAATAATGGATAAGTATTTTCGTAAATAACACTATGTTTAAACTCGGCATCTGTTTTAAATGATGCTATAATTCCTGTTTCTCTATGTGTGTATTCTATATCTTTAACAAACATACCATCTGCTATATTACAGTGAACATTTATAGTATCAAACGTATGAAACTTTGGTATCTTATCTCCAATATTTCTTTTGTTTTTTTCTAAAACTTCAAGAACATTAAACCCGAGGACAGTACCTATACCTCCAATTGTAACACCATTACTATCAGTTTCTATTTTAACTCTATTTCTTAAATGATCTTCTGATAATGTTATGTTGATGGATTGAGATTTTAAATACTCATTAAGTGATTTTAAATTATATTGTCCTTCTGGTATAAAAACTTGCCTATCACCATATGAGAAACTCTTTTTTTCTGTTATGTTTGGAGTTAAGTATTTTGTGTGAAACCCAACTAATCCTATACTTAAATAGTTGCTACTGTTGTCTAATTCGTAATGGAGTTTCTTCTTTAAAACAGAAGTATCACTCGTTAACTTAAATACCTTAGCCATTTATTATATAATAAATGAATGAGTTTGATTTACCTAGAGATATTCCAAGAGAGAAAGTAATCAAGTTAATAGAAGATATCATTCAAAAGTTAGAATACAGTTTAAGGAAGAAAAAGAGAAAACTACGAATTGTTAAATATGCATACTACACTTTGATTACGTTATCGGTTATACTTTTTGCAACAACTGGATTTATTAATATTTTTATACCTGTAACAATTTACTCAATATTAACAACGTTTCTTGCAACTGGAAGTGCTATAATAATAGGTTTGTCTTTTAAGTTAAACATAAGCGAAAGAAAAGACGAATATAAAACCATTGTCACTTGTATTAACTCATTTAAAGAACAGTTAGAGATGATAATAACATTAAATGTTGAAATGGATAACGAATATATAAAAGATACGTTGCTTAAGATCAGAGAACAACTTAAAGATATAAGATCATAAAAGAGACGATTTTCTCTATAATAAATGAGTAAGAAAACTATTAATTGGGATGTAAAAGAGATGATAAATGAAACAACAGTTAAGAAAAGAAATGGAGAACTTATACCTGATGATATTCGATGTCTTATAGTGGGTCCATCTGCGTGTGGTAAAACTTTTTTGTTATTTAATTTTTTATTACAGCCAGGTTGGTTAAACAATAATTACTTCTATATATTCTAAAAGCATGAATCAGCCAAAGTATGAGCAATTAAAAGATGGATTTGAAAAAGCAGAACTAAAGTTCAATAAGTATATAGCAACGTTCTTAAGCCTTAATGATTCTATTGTACCTATTGATGAATGTAAAAAATACTCTGTCGTTGTGTTTGATGATTACATTTTAGAGAATCAAGATAGTGTTAGAAATTACTTTACAAGAGGTAGACATAGATATTTAGACTGTTTCTATCTTGCACAAACATATTCAAAAGTACCTAAACAGCTTATAAGAGATAACGTTAACTTCCTATGCATATTCAGACAAGATGATACTAATCTTAAACATGTGTATAATGAGTTTGTTGGGGGAGATATGTCTTATGATAAATTTAAAGATATATGTTCAAAATGCTGGCAAGAAGATTATGGTTTTATTGATATGATATGACGAGGAAGGTAAACAATGGTAAGTATAGGAACAAGATAAAACACTTCTTAAACGTTTGATGTTTTTTCACGTTTATTGATGTTTTTTGACGTTTATTGACATTCTTTGACGTTTGTTCGTTTTCTATATAATGAATGGATGAGAAAGAAATTAATAAGAATATCAAGTTAAAGGAGTTCTTGATAAAGGGCTTCAAATCTTGGAAGAAAGAAAGAGCAGGTATATGTGATAAATTTAAGACGCAAGAACAACCTTTAATTGATGCTATTCAAAATTTAGGAAGTGAAATCAAAGAAGTAGCAGAACAAAATAAAACTCTAACTGAACTTGTTCCAGTTGTACATAAGACGGCTTCAATAGATCCTAGTCTACTAGAAACACCTAAAAAGATAACTTATAATAGTTCCCCCAGTAGTAGTGATAGACCTATAACAGGAGAAATAAGACAAATGAGAAAACAAATAAAAGATAAGGTCGAAGGAGTAGAACCTTTAACAACAGCACAATCATTTGGTAAGATTGCAACGAAATATTATAGTAAAAGAAATGATAGTGTTTTTGGAATAAGAACTGTGGAAGATGGAAAAATAATAAATAAGATAGGAAATTCTGAAGTTAAAGTGAATGGTGATGATCTGATAATTAATGGTAAAACTTATAAAGGAACAGAAGGTCTATGGGAATTATTAACGATGAATACTAATAAAACCATTGAAGATTATGATGATGATGATTTTGAACAGTACAAGGAAATAATAATAGAATCAGATGCTGCCTTCCAAAAATATAATCGAGATAAAAAAGTAGCATCTAATAGAGGTTCTAAGTACATTAATATTATCAAGCCTATTTGGGATAATTATATTAAACCATCTTTACCTCCAACTCCTAAAAGGACTGGTGAAGGAATTTAACAATATACAGATACCTAAAGAATATATATGGATGGATGATGTGAGAAAGTTAATTGATTGGTTAATAGTTATAGATGGAGAAGAAAAGGCTGGTAATAATAACTTTTATAATGAGAAAGTAGGTATAGTGAGTATGATTAATAATAAGCTTTCACAATTTATTCCTAATGATCCAAAAGGTATGGGTTATTTGATTAAGATCTTAAATACATTACCACCACGATTCTGGAATGATGAGAAGCTTGGAAAAGGATTAGTAAATGATTTGATTAATAAACTCCCATTTGAATTACATATTTCAGGATTTTCGCATTGTGGTCCGGGAACTAAGCTACAAGAAAGGTTAGAGAGAGGTGATAAAGGTATTAACCCATTAGATGAGGCTTGTAAAGAACACGATATATACTACAGAGACAATAAAGGTACAGAGTCAAGACATATTGCAGATAAGGAACTAGAAACTAAAGCATGGAAAAGAGCATTTAGTAGTGATGCATCAATTGGTGAACGATTAGCTGCTTTTGGGGTTGGTACTGCTATGAATGCTAAGGTTAAGTTAGGATGGGGATTATAAGTTTTTAATTGCTATTATATATGATTCTTTTATGGGTATATCCCATAAAAGCGTGTTTCAAGATTTTCTTTATAATAAATGGATAGTGTTGAGAGTTACGATTTACAGAGTTTTAAAGCTAACACAAGAACATTTAATAATTTGAATGAAGCTAACAAAGATATTGAGTTTGATTTCGATGTGGGCGATGGGTTCATACATCCACACAAAGCAGATTGTCATATGACTTTTGAAGTTGTTGGTGCATCAGTTGGAGGAACATTTGGTGCAAATGATAATACTATAAAACTTGTAGGTAACTTCTTACCATTCTTCTTTTCTCAAATTGAGGTTAGAAAGCATGGCGTTGTTATAGATAAGATTGAGCTACCAGGAATAACATTTACAGCTATTGGAACATTAAAGATTTCCAAACCAGAAGTTGAATATCTAAAACAAGCAGGATTTGAAACAGATGATAAACTTGGTCTAAGAAAGGACTTTAGCGTATCGCTGAGTGTTGATGGGAAGGAGAGAGAAAGAAACTCGAGAGATATTTCGTCAGGGATTCAATGACGTCATGTATTGCGTTGTCTCCCCGAAGGAGACTACGTCATTGATATACAGCGCCCTCTCTGGACTGCTAGTTAAAGGTTGTGTTGAAGGAAGAGGCTGATGTGTATATATATATGTTTGCGTAAGGAGAAGGAAAGAGAATCGGATTGGACGGTCCTGTGCTGGTACTGGAATCGTTCAAATGAATCAGTGACAGATCACCTATTCCAGTAAATGCTATTTTATTATACATTCCTCGGAATTTAATGATTCAAGTGTCAAATGAAAGCTTAGAAACTGGAGATTAAGATGTAGTAAATATATTTTGTGTAGGATTCCATTGTAATATTTTAGATGTAAGTTTTTTTATGATTTTAAATGTCATAAAAGCCTATGCAATCTCACTTTGGGTTATCCCTCTGTGTTAAAGTGTAATGGCTAGTGGCGGCTTCATAATTTTTTGACAGTTAGGGGGTTGAAGGGGGGAAAAGTGTCTGCAGAACATACATTGATACCCTACTGATTCCCTCGTGTCTACAAAATGTGTACAGATTAATAAAGATTATGACAGCATAAACCATATTCTTTTTCTAATTATACAATGCATTTATTACGTTCTCGTTTATCTTCAGGTTGTATGAGTCTCTATGTCAGACACTGCTAACACTAGTTGGAGTTGAGTTTGAATTGGTGGGTACCGACAACATTCCTAAACGACCGTCAGTGTTAGTGATGAATCATCAGAGCTTCTTGGATGTCATAAGTAAGATCAAATTTTACAATTGTTACAATTAATTATATATATATACTAATTGTACTTAAATACTATTATTATGTATGCATGAACGTGACTTTGGCTTTGCTGAAAAATTGTCGTTAGCCTTAAGGACTCTTAATTTGAAGGAAAATAATCTCCATATTTTCGGGGTGGTATTTCAGAGTGGGTCATGGTGGGTAGTGGATCAGAGTGAATCATGGGTCAGAGTGGGTCACGGTGGGTCGTGGGTGCAGGGCAGGAGGCATTGACTAACGGAGACGGAATGAGTCAGTGGGTTGTGGGTAAAATGGATAAAGATTTGTGAGTGGGTCAGTGAATTAACAGAACGTGACCCACTAGCCTACCCATCGTGACCCATTATTATCCATTGAACCATCGTAACCCATCGACCCACTACGACCCACCGATCCACTCTGCTCAGTCGACAGCATTTTCTGAACAAAGTGAATTTGTCTAATTTTTACTTTCAAGGCTCTATTTTTTTTCAGTGTCATTTGATTCTATTTACTTACCAGAGATGAGTATATCTAACATTGTAAGCGAATAAAGAACTTCAGACACTCTTGGATATGATATTCGTAATTGTAATAAAGGCAATAGGACTTATTACTTGACTTTCGAGACACAGTCGAACTTTACAGTTTTTTCCCTTTATGTTGGCCTATTTTACCTAGATTTGAGACTCAAACTTCATCTTATTTTCCACTGAAAAGTATCTGTAATTCTACAAGGAAATAATCATATATGATAATTAAATTGAATTTCATAGTAATTATGACCCATGACAAATACTTCACCATTTTATATCATAGAGGCCAGATCCACCAGTATTGTAACAGAACGGTGCTTGAGCGATCGACCGTACAAATTCAAACTCCAATTTCTGATAATTTCACAGCTTTTTTTAAATTACAAATGTAAACTCTTTAGTTAATGGGAAGAAGAGTGAGAATTGATGACAATGGGTGTTGGTGGGTGGTGGGTCAGTGGGGTAATAGGTCAAGTTTTCATTGACCCACGTTATCTCTGTCCTCCACCTCTTAATGAAATATGTGAAAGTATTATTTATTTTTGCCCCCTTCGCTCAGATAATTCTGAAATTACGCAACCGATTTGATAACTTCAAAATACTGCGACACACACACACACACACAAACATATATATATATATATATATATATATATATATATATATATATATATATATATATATATATATATATAAAGAACTGAAATAATCAGAATACTTTCATTATTGGTTTCTGTCGGTGATGTCATCTTCAAAGTTGTCTCCCTCTGCTTCAACACACTTCTTCATTCGCTGTTATCATTGTATGTAACATCCCTGAAAGTCATGTTCTGTAAGAGTTTTTAGCACGTTTTCCATTTTTTCTAACTTCATTAACGGAGATAAAATGTGTTCCTTTCAGTTCAAATTTGATTTTCGGGAACAAAAAAAAAAAAAAAAAAAAATCACAAGGTGTCAAATCAGGCGAGTACGGTGGGTTTTCTAGCACTGCAATGTTTTTTCGACACAAAAACTGCTGTACGGATAGGGCGTTGTGAACGGGTGCATTGTCCTGATTCAAAATCCAGCTACTTCCCCACAACTGAGGCCGTTTTGTTCGAACGATTTCACGGAGCTTTCTCAACACTTGAAGGTAGTAACCTTGATTTACATTTTCTTCGTCAGGAACCCAATCAATCATTACTAACCCACAAATATCAAAGAGCACTAGTAGCATTGCGTTAAATTTGGACTTCGACATTCAAGCCTTTTTGAGCCGAGAGGAGCCCGGACTCTTATACTGCATGGATTGTTGTTTTCTTTCTGGGTCTTTGGTAAGGCTTCACTATAAACTTTCTTCAACATTTGAAATGTTTCAGTAGCAGACTTTCGAAGCTCTACTTTCACGCTCGTCATTATCCGCCAACGCACTCACGCATTCACTCTTTTTTGCCTATCTCGCGAATGGTCGGGCAGCGTGAATCCAGTTCACTGTACTAGATAGGGGAGGTATGGTAGTTTATCCTTGCAAAAACAATATGCATTATGTTAATTAGTTCACACCTCGTATACAGATAATACAGTGCAGATCAAATCTTTACATGTAACCCAATACTTCCGTCACTTGTGTTATCGTAGTGGATAAATGTAAGAACAAATAAATTTCACTGCATTATTGGGCGCATATATATGGAGCAGAGATATCCATTCTTCGCACGGGAAGAATAAGGTGTAATAAACAGAGCACAAGACATTTGAATGTTATAGATACGTACAGTATATCATTGCTTTCCATCTTCAGAAAGGGATTTTTTAAAACGCTGAAACACATATTTGCATTATTTTTTAAATTAACAGTCCATATATAGAATTTAACACTCATAACCAGGGCCCGGATCTTGTTGACAAGTCAACTTTCTTCTGTTACGCATAGAAGAAGGCAAGTTCAAGTAAAAACGTTATCCATCAACTCTAGGTTCTAAAAATATAGTTTTTTAGGATCAACTTTTGGTCTCTTTTTGCTGTTTTGAAATTTCAGGTCATTTTTTAATATTTTAAGGTAACTTTTAGGTCACTTATGGTCTTTTTATTCTTTTTTTCTACATAAGGAAATCTTTAAATGAACACGGTTTATGGATGTGGAAAAGACGAAGTTGAATAATCTCTTTTCTTACTTCCTGACTATTGGAGTGGAAAAACTACATTCTTAACAAGCTAATGAAAACTAAACTGTAGCTGGTTAACGAAAGGCGGGGGTTGGTAGATGGCCAAACAGATAGTTTTGGGTTATTGACCACAATGAATGTTATCACGTGAATAACTAAAAATGCATTAGAAGGCGTACAAGGGCTTTAAACGTGTTTTTATCTATTATTTTCCTGTAGTCTAAACTTGCTAAGTTTTATTGTTTAAGAGTGCTTCCTAGTTTCAACTCGGGAGTGAACTGACGCTTTCAATACTTACAATGCCGTACAATGGACTGATCAATGGACATAAGTGATAAATGGACTGCAACTAACTGAAACAAAACTTTTTGAATATGAGTGAGAAATGTTAATTAAAAATCCAATGGATATTAAAAATCCAATGGATATTAAAAAATGTCAATATTTAATGAAATAAAAGTGTGAGAAAACGTAAGTTTTAAGGTCAATTTTTTGTGATTTTAGAGTCATTTTACAGGAATTTTAGTGTCATTTTATAGGTCACTTTTTAAAAATTTTTAGGTCAACAAGATCCGGGCCCTGCTCATAACTTAAGCGACTTCTCGCACTGGACATTTTCTGAATAATGAAAGTGAACTTTGAGTACTATAGAAATGTTACCCTTTCGACCCTTAGATGCATAATTTTCTAAAAGGATTAAACATATATTTTCTTGCCTGTAACGAACAGTTCATACGCCTAGTTCCGTCTCTCGAACTTAAGGGATTCGTGACATACTCAATTCTTGGTCTAAAAAAATAATCCCTCTTTACCCTTTCAGGATAGTTGTTAGAAAAATCCTTTCTTGTCCCTTGCTTCCGTGAGAAAAGTAGTATTTTCTCAGATTTCACGTTCCTACCTATACAGGTATAGCCTGCGCGCTGATGAGTAAGTCAATAATCCATTATGCGATATTATACAGAAGGTCATTTCACGTCCATGGTGAAGAAATTTGAACTCACTTCACCTTAAGAAAACCCGTGACGCCACTAGCGATTGTGTTCCATGTGATACCCCTGTCTTGCAGCAATGGCTCTGCAGTAGGTTTCCATTGCAAGAGACTGTGTTGAAGAACCCTTTGGTCCCCATTCTTCCTGACAAGATTTCCAAAGACTCTCAATTGTGCGGGAACGTCTGCTTGCTTCCCAAGATCCGTTTCAGCAACGGAAACCCACAAAAATCCATGGAGAGGCATCGGGAGATTTAACAGGAAGTCTGTAAAGGGTATAGCATGAATGGCGTTCAGTGAATGCCCTTTCACGTGCCATCCTCGTATCCCTGCGTGAACTTCGCCATATGGCTTTATGCCTTGTCATGATGTCACTGCCATGGAGAAAAGGAATATATGTCTATAGAGTGGTTTGAAAATGTTCTGGTAATAGGCAGCATTAATTTTAGCCTTTTTGTGTACTCTGCGTAATGGAAGTTTGCCGTTATAGCACTAACTACCAATCCACGTAGAAAACTTTCAGGACATTCACGTATCCAATTAGATCGACCTCTGGAATCACATGAATGATAGTGGATGCCCTTTTTCTTTCTCAATCCCGACAGATACACCCATTCTTCGTCCAGTGACACTACATTCCTCCAGCAAGAAGGGCGTTCGTAGAGCTTTCGGCTATTGGTCTTCCTCTTCTGGAAATGGGAAGCACGCAGCTTATGAACTTGAGTCTTGTACTTCCGCATGAGTTGTAAATCTTGGCCTATGATATTACACTATTGTTTGTATATATATAACTCAAATCTATCAAAATTGATTTTAACTTAAAATGAATGAAAATGATAAAAATAATCAGTTAATTGTTATTAAAATGATAAAAATAAATGTCTCACATATAGTCAAGATTTGCTGCTATACGGCATAAAATTTAAGTTACAAAATTTCGCGACACACGCCATGGGGTTGCGCGATACACCAGTCTACCACGACACACCTATTGATAATTACTAACTAACTAACTAACTAACTCTATGGCCTATGGAACCCGGAGGTTCAATGCCGCGTTCACAAAAGCTCTCCACAGACTTCTATCCTTAGCTAACTGCATCCAGTTTCTACTTTGTATTCCTATCTCTGCGAGATCCATCTTAATATTGTCCTATCATCTGCGCCTAGGTCTTCGTAATGGTCGTTTTCCGATTGGTCTTCCAGTCAAGACTTTGAAAGCGTTTCTACTTTCTTCCATTCTAGCTACATGACCCGCCCACCTAAGCCTCCTAGACTTCACGACCCTAACAATGTTGGGTGAACCATATAAATTATATAGTTCCTCGTTAAGAAGTTTCCGCCATTCCCCATTCCCGTTCCTCTTGGGTCCGAATATTCGTCTCAGGATCTTGTTCTCAAATACTTTCAGTCTATGTTCTTCCCTCAGAGTTTTACTTTAAAAAGAAAAAAAGTAAATAAATAAATGACTGTTGTAATTGACTGTTTGTGTTCTTGTACGATGTTCCCTTTCCTTGAGATTACATGCTATGTTGAATGTATCACTGACTAGTGACACCGAACCTACTGGGCCCGTATGGGCTCGTCATCAACAGTCACTGACACACTCACCAAGCCAATCATCTACGGAAAATAGAACTCAAATCTGGCCCGAAATATAAAGCTTCCAAACTCTCTTCCATCTCGACTCACAGTCCGATATCCAGGCCTGCAGTTCTTCATCCACATCCCATCCGGAAATAGGTTGTGAACCACGACTACAGACACAGGACATCGACCTACGAGTGGAGCTGGCAATGAGCACAATGAAGATCTTAATGTTGTCTGTGAAAGCCCTATCTGAATTTAAAAAAAAATCTTGAAACAGAATTTTGTGACTTAAAAAAAAAAGTCCAAACTGAGATTTTGATAGAAACTGATAAAAATGAGAAATTTTCTACAGATTCGGTTGTTTTCAACTCGGTCACACTAAGGAAAGTCTCTTCTCTGAATTTCACAGCTATTTCATTTCCCCAGTAAACTTATTCTGTACATACTGCTCTTTGCTTTGATCATGCTTCGCATGCATACCAAAAACATCAACTCCATATTTCTACTACTTCTTAAAATTACAAGATAATTAGATTCTGTATTCGAAAAGAAAGATGTTCTCACGGCTAGTAAGTTTTATTCTTTAAAATATTCATGAAAGTATTATTGGACAAAATATTTGATAACAGAAAAATCTTTACATTAAACTGACATACCCATCTAAAAAAAAAAATTAATATGATCAATTTCAATATCTTTCAGAGCCAAAACATTCTTTACTTTTGCACATATTCCCAAAATATTCATATTCTTTAATATTCATTTAATATTCTTGACTTTCAGAACATTTACATTGAATCGACACGCAAACAAATGAAAAGACACAATATAAATACACTACACTATTGAAAATAATACTTCACTGCCTACTGTTGTGGTTAGCTACTTTCACTTTTCTTTATTTATTCTTTGGTGCTTAAACTTCTCTGTGCATAGAGATTGTGGCCGGCATAGAGGATTTACGCTCTTCGCGACCTCTCTTACAGCTCGGACCCACTGGGCGATCTAGCACAGGTAAACATTCACTTACATATTGACATACTTAAACCTAAATCCCTATTCTAACTACACTAACTTAACCTAAACAAGAAAATAAAAAAAAAATCACACATATATTTCATGAAGCACCATCCTTATTTTGTATTTATATTTTGTTTTGTTTCGCTACCACATTCATACCAAAGACGCAGTGGTTACTTGCATTAGTGTCGCTCTGAATCTTTTTAAGTTTCTTTAAAAAAAAGAAAAAGGTATTTACTAGTAATTATTAAAAAAACTGAAATTTCTAAACTTGATGGGTATCAGATTAAAATATTACGAAGGTTTAGCCTATTGCCGAAAGTTTTCAGTTACCGGTACGCAAAATTCATGTACCCTTGCACTTAACTGTAGCCGTGAATCTGACACTTACTTACAAAAATCAACGTTTAGAATCATTTTGTTTCAAACCAAAGAAAACATGCCAAAATAAACAAAACTTAATTTCGAGCAGTGTTACCGAAAATGAATAATTTCAAGATTTTTGGGGAATCTAAAACATCTTTTCTTCACTGGGGGAAAATGTGTGTGTGGTACACACATTTTCTTGAGGTTACGATAATCGCTCTGTGCTGAGAATCTAGCTTTCTTTTCCCCCCCATCGAATGAAATCACGATGTCACATTGCCCGAATCTGCATGTGTGCGGCGTTAAGGGAAACTTTCGCACTTAACACTTCATGTTTTGGATTTCACACATACAACAGAAAATATAATCACACATATCTGTTTTCTCGAGACAAGGAAATTTTGAAGATGCCAAATACCTGGAGTGAGTTTTCACTTTCACTGGTTCCTACTTACGTGAATCTGCTTCTTAAACAGCGACTGAACGGATATATTATAAAAAAAAGTTTCCTGACGAATTACTCCACTTGAATCTCCTGGGAGACTCTTAAGTTGTGGTCCCAAAATAATTTCGGATACTAACTACTGTAGCACCGATCTGAAAAAGCCATTGAGCATCACTTAACTTCTTCTTCTTCGATGCCTGCACAACGACTCAATGTTTACTCTCCGTCACCGTCTCCTCCGGATTCTCCTATGTTCTCTCGCTGACCGAGAACGTAAAATTTGCCAAGGAGCTCATTCCGTAACAATAGACACCTTCCATGCTAGTATCCCTTATGCAAGACGAAATCACTTCACAGTTTATAATATTACTGGTTTAATAATTTTGTTGAAAACACCAAACACAGCACGTTTATCTCTGCTGACAACTTCTAATACTCGCCAAAACGAAGAATTTATCACAGTTTTAACGTAACAACAAATTATTCCACAATTTCTGCAGACGCTGAACACTGCACGTCTGTCTCCTGAAATGGCTGACGCCGTAAGACCAAGAATTACATGAAGATGATCCCTAATTGGAAGATAATCGTGACGTAACTATCGGATGATAGGCTTCTGTGCGAAGATCAAAGAAAACCGAAATCTCAGCCGCAGCTGTGATTGTGGATTATCCAATCAAATAATTTACTTCGAAACAAAGAGATGCACCAAGAAGAAATTATGGCTGACTTTCTTAATTTGGAATTTTGAAGAAGATTTTACGAAATAAAATTTTTAGCTTTCTTGTGAAGATTCCCTATGCCGAAATATGAATAGAAATAAACTGAAAATCATTGAAAAAGCTGGAATATACACTTATTTGTCTAAAATAATGATATATTCTTGGATAAATACGTAAAATATACAAAATATAATTAATAATCATGTAATCTTCATATAATATCCATTGAAACGATTTATTTCACTAAAATTACACAAAATTTTCGACCTACGGTTTTCCTACTATAAAATAAAAATTTCTCTTACATTCTAAATAACATTTAAAATTTCCCTTCCGATATACAAGGTGCTCAAAAGCACCGGGCCATGTTACGTTATGCTGAGCATAAGGTAACATCCTCCGGGAGCTTCGGAGAAAAAAAAATCTGAACTTATGAGTTCTTCTTAAGTTGGTTTTTTTTTGTTACTACAAAATTACTGGAGATTATACAAGACAAACATTTCTAATTTTTTTTTCTCAATTCTAATCACAACTATACATTCTAATCAATCCTAACCTAACCTTAACCTATAAACTAAGCTTTTTTTCATCCTTCTAATAATTCCTTTCTTTTCTCTTCGGAACAACGAAACAATTTTAGATTGTCAAAACTCTGAACTCCTATGTTTTCTCCTTTCAGAGTTTGCAATCTCGCTGAATTTCGAGTTAAAGATACCACTTTGTAAGGTCCAACGTAGGTATGCATAAACTTAGCGAATACCTTTCTTGGTATCGACGACACATGGTGAGTTTTCACCATCACCAAAGAACCTTCTGTGACGATGTCTTGTTGTTTCCGCAGCTTTCTTTCTTTCTTCGGTTCTGCTGCCGGAATAGAAACTACAAATTTCTTGTCTTCCTTTACTTGCACCGTCTCTTTGGGCCAAATGAAGTTTTCTTTGAAGCTCTTGGATGCTGAATACGATAAGAAACGCTCCGCTGGAGTACATCCGAGAGCATCACACCAAGAGTGATTGCACAAATTTTGGGCGGCTTTTAGAAAATTACTCCATTTCGGAATCTGCCAAAACATTGAATTTTGAAATTTGGAGGGTTGGTATCAAAATCGAACGAGGTTGTTACCAAATTGAAATTTTGATTACTCGCTAACCGATCTTGTTCTTTCTGGGGAGTTGAGGAATCCACATCGCAGTCCACACTCTCCCCTAATGAGGGCTGCGGTATGCATTTCCCAAACTATTCCCGTTCGTTTCCGGTGGCTGAGCCATCGTAGGTACGAATGTCGTATATTGCGGAGGCCATCCAGTGGACATCGCCATGTTCACTCCTGGGGAAGAAGTGGACGTGGGAGCCGCCACTCCCCCTCCAGGAAGTAAATTCGGCGCGTATCCCGGATAGGCTTGCGCTCCTGCTGAGTTCATCGCGTTTGGCGCGCATGTCTGAGATGTACCCCGCGGATACCCGTAACTCATCGCTGCTGGATAGTAGCGTTGGTTGTACCCATACGGAGCATTCCGATTTCCATTACCATCTCTTACCCAATTCGGTCTTCCTTGATTGGGCCAGGGTCTTCGAGACTGAAAGTTCCTTCTTCGACCCCTGTTTCCGGAAAATCGGTCATCTGCTTTGCCATTGGAATTTCCTTCCTTCCTCTTGCATTCGTCTTCCTCCGTCTGAGACGAAGTATCTTTGGTGGTTTGTTTTCCTGACTTTTCGGCCTTTTTGACGACTTTTGCCTGACGCACCTGAAAGCGTCTAAACTTCTTGTCAGTGACCGGTTCACTAGGCTCTGGATGTCCCTCTATCTCGGCTATTTTGACCATAAGGTGTTGAATGTTTTTCGGCTCAACAGCCCTCAACAACTTGGCATCACCAGCTGGTAAACAATTCAAGACTATCTCAATAAGTTCGGTTTCATCCGGGTGCTGTGCCACCGCATAATATTCCGCTACAATTTTCCATGCAAAGTCCGTCAATCGGTTGTACTTCGCTCGATCATACTTCATTCCCTGAATGAACTTCTTTTGCAACCTTTCCATCCTTGCCGAAAAATAGTGTTCCCGGAACAGACGCACAAAATCCGCATAACTATTGATGTCTTGACACACAGTCTGAAACCATGTCTTGGCCTCAGCTGTTAAGCAACAAGGTACCAAGGTTAGACGTTCGTGTTCTGATGCTGAAATTACCTTAAAAGTTTGTTCCAAATTTTCTAAAAATGATCTAGCCAAACCGTATTCACCAGAAAATGTAGGTAAGTGATTTAATTCAGAAAGTCTTAAATTTAGAGTTCGCTTACCAAAGCCTTCCTCGCTTCTACTGGGGTTCACGGGAGAATTGTGGCCAACGACGGGGCTCTTTGCACCCGAGTGATTTTGACCGAAAATAGAATAGTGTTGGTAATTTTGTCCAGAAGTTAAGTTGTCTGGCATTGATACCACCGCGTGACCACACATTCCCTCCTGAACTCCAGCACACGAAGGAGTCATGTCTGCTACATTACTAGAGGACACCACATGGTTCAACCGACAACTAGTATTGGAAGATCCTGACACCTGAGATGAAACTAACAATGGATTCGACCTCCTGGACAACGCCTGACAACCTATTGTCTCAACACAGGATGTATGTGACTTGTTTAAGTTCAACGTATGTGAGGATAATTCAAAGGGAAGGACATTTGTGCCGTGAATGTTGGTCGGCTGACAGACAGAGACAGTCACCGTGGGAATAGTACGAGTCTCCCCAACTGAAGAGACCGGTACATCCACTTGGATGTCTGACTCGGTCCCGTCAGACTCGATTCCATCACCGACAACAAAGTCTCGCGATCGTTTACGTCCACACCGTTTGTTTTTTCTTTGGTTTTGTTTCTCCTCCAACGTCTGAATCTTGGCTTCAAGTGCCTGACACGACCTTTGGGTACTTAGTTCGAGATGTGAGAACTCCTTAGTCAAGTCATCACATCGTCGATTCTGCGCCTCAACCGATAACCGGAGACCTTCCTCAACGGCATCTACCCGCGCGTCTATTTTAGTCTGATAGTTCCCAACAGAGGTATATAAATCGCGAACTTCCGACCTAACAGCCTCTACGTCTTCGTTTACATGGGCTACCTTCTCATTGATCATTTGTAACATTTCGAATTTGACATTATCGAATTTTTCATTCATATCCTGAAATTTACGGTCAACCTGATTACTCATCGCCTGAAAGTTACTATTAATATCCTGGAATTTATTACTAATATCCTGAAATTTATTGTCCACCTTTTCAAATTTTTCGTTTAACGTCAAAGTTAAAGTTTGACTAAATCGTTCCATCATGGCTGCAAAGTCCGTTAATTGCACATTTGAACCGGAAGCTACGTTTCCTCGACTTCTTTCCTCCTTGTCAGAATCGTTCGGGCTACCCCGCGTTACACGCTTACCTTCCTCACTCTCGGTTTCCGATGATTTCGGAAGTGGCAACACTGTCACCTGTTTCGCCATTCAAGGCTTACATAGCCACGGCTCACTACTCTTGTCTAATTCCTGCACTTGTTCCTCTGACAAACCATAACATTGGGCATGTACCCATCTAAAGCAACTATCACAATAAACGCTGAACCCTGCAATTTCGTCACTACAGCATATATATTCGTTCGGATGACGAGATTCGTTACTCGATCTGCTACCCACAGACATTTTCACTTTCATTAAGTTTGTTTCCCACAACATCACGCACATACAGATCCAGAAGTGACCATGATTCATTCAATGCGGCGATTGTCATAATGATCCCCATTACAAATACTCTGCTGTGATTGTTTTTTTTTCCTTAGCGCTCGCGTAGGATTGAAACAACAGAAATCCTGGCTGGGTCGCCATTTTTACTTAAAAAAAAGTAAATAAATAAATGACTGTTGTAATTGACTGTTTGTGTTCTTGTACGATGTTCCCTTTCCTTGAGATTACATGCTATGTTGAATGTATCACTGACTAGTGACACCGAACCTACTGGGCCCGTATGGGCTCGTCATCAACAGTCACTGACACACTCACCAAGCCAATCATCTACGGAAAATAGAACTCAAATCTGGCCCGAAATATAAAGCTTCCAAACTCTCTTCCATCTCGACTCACAGTCCGATATCCAGGCCTGCAGTTCATCATCCACATCCCATCCGGAAATAGGTTGTGAACCACGACTACAGACACAGGACATCGACCTACGAGTGGAGCTGGCAATGAGCACAATGAAGATCTTAATGTTGTCTGTGAAAGCCCTATCTGAATTTAAAAAAAAATCTTGAAACAGAATTTTGTGACTTAAAAAAAAAAGTCCAAACTGAGATTTTGATAGAAACTGATAAAAATGAGAAATTTTCTACAGATTCGGTTGTTTTCAACTCGGTCACACTAAGGAAAGTCTCTTCTCTGAATTTCACAGCTATTTCATTTCCCCAGTAAACTTATTCTGTACATACTGCTCTTTGCTTTGATCATGCTTCGCATGCATACCAAAAACATCAACTCCATATTTCTACTACTTCTTAAAATTACAAGATAATTAGATTCTGTATTCGAAAAGAAAGATGTTCTCACGGCTAGTAAGTTTTATTCTTTAAAATATTCATGAAAGTATTATTGGACAAAATATTTGATAACAGAAAAATCTTTACATTAAACTGACATACCCATCTAAAAAAAAAAAATTAATATGATCAATTTCAATATCTTTCAGAGCCAAAACATTCTTTACTTTTGCACATATTCCCAAAATATTCATATTCTTTAATATTCATTTAATATTCTTGACTTTCAGAACATTTACATTGAATCGACACGCAAACAAATGAAAAGACACAATATAAATACACTACACTATTGAAAATAATACTTCACTGCCTACTGTTGTGGTTAGCTACTTTCACTTTTCTTTATTTATTCTTTGGTGCTTAAACTTCTCTGTGCATAGAGATTGTGGCCGGCATAGAGGATTTACGCTCTTCGCGACCTCTCTTACAGCTCGGACCCACTGGGCGATCTAGCACAGGCAAACATTCACTTACATATTGACATACTTAAACCTAAATCCCTATTCTAACTACACTAACTTAACCTAAACAAGAAAATAAAAAAAAATCACACATATATTTCATGAAGCACCATCCTTATTTTGTATTTATATTTTGTTTTGTTTCGCTACCACATTCATACCGAAGACGCAGTGGTTACTTGCATTAGTGTCGCTCTGAATCTTTTTAAGTTTCTTTAAAAAAAAAGAAAAAGGTATTTACTAGTAATTATTAAAAAAACTGAAATTTCTAAACTTGATGGGTATCAGATTAAAATATTACGAAGGTTTAGCCTATTGCCGAAAGTTTTCAGTTACCGGTACGCAAAATTCATGTACCCTTGCACTTAACTGTAGCCGTGAATCTGACACTTACTTACAAAAATCAACGTTTAGAATCATTTTGTTTCAAACCAAAGAAAACATGCCAAAATAAACAAAACTTAATTTCGAGCAGTGTTACCGAAAATGAATAATTTCAAGATTTTTGGGGAATCTAAAACATCTTTTCTTCACTGGGGGAAAATGTGTGTGTGGTACACACATTTTCTTGAGGTTACGATAATCGCTCTGTGCTGAGAATCTAGCTTTCTTTTCCCCCCCATCGAATGAAATCACGATGTCACATTGTCCGAATCTGCATGTGTGCGGCGTTGAGGGAAACTTTCGCACTTAACACTTCATGTTTTGGATTTCACACATACAACAGAAAATATAATCACACATATCTGTTTTCTCGAGACAAGGAAATTTTGAAGATGCCAAATACCTGGAGTGAGTTTTCACTTTCACTGGTTCCTACTTACGTGAATCTGCTTCTTAAACAGCGACTGAACGGATATATTATAAAAAAAAGTTTCCTGACGAATTACTCCACTTGAATCTCCTGGGAGACTCTTAAGTTGTGGTCCCAAAATAATTTCGGATACTAACTACTGTAGCACCGATCTGAAAAAGCCATTGAGCATCACTTAACTTCTTCTTCTTCGATGCCTGCACAACGACTCAATGTTTACTCTCCGTCACCGTCTCCTCCGGATTCTCCTATGTTCTCTCGCTGACCGAGAACGTAAAATTTGCCAAGGAGCTCATTCCGTAACAATAGACACCTTCCATGCTAGTATCCCTTATGCAAGACGAAATCACTTCACAGTTTATAATATTACTGGTTTAATAATTTTGTTGAAAACACCAAACACAGCACGTTTATCTCTGCTGACAACTTCTAATACTCGCCAAAACGAAGAATTTATCACAGTTTTAACGTAACAACAAATTATTCCACAATTTCTGCAGACGCTGAACACTGCACGTCTGTCTCCTGAAATGGCTGACGCCGTAAGACCAAGAATTACATGAAGATGATCCCTAATTGGAAGATAATCGTGACGTAACTATCGGATGATAGGCTTCTGTGCGAAGATCAAAGAAAACCGAAATCTCAGCCGCAGCTGTGATTGTGGATTATCCAATCAAATAATTTACTTCGAAACAAAGAGATGCACCAAGAAGAAATTATGGCTGACTTTCTTAATTTGGAATTTTGAAGAAGATTTTACGAAATAAAATTTTTAGCTTTCTTGTGAAGATTCCCTATGCCGAAATATGAATAGAAATAAACTGAAAATCATTGAAAAAGCTGGAATATACACTTATTTGTCTAAAATAATGATATATTCTTGGATAAATACGTAAAATATACAAAATATAATTAATAATCATGTAATCTTCATATAATATCCATTGAAACGATTTATTTCACTAAAATTACACAAAATTTTCGACCTACGGTTTTCCTACTATAAAATAAAAATTTCTCTTACATTCTAAATAACATTTAAAATTTCCCTTCCGATATACAAGGTGCTCAAAAGCACCGGGCCATGTTACGTTATGCTGAGCATAAGGTAACAAGAGTAAGTGACCATGTTTCGCAGCCATACAAAACAACAGGCATGATTACCGTTTTGTATATTTTAAGCTTCAAATTCCTCGACAGAATTCGCGACGACAAGAGATTTTGAACCGAATAGTAACACGAATTCCCTGCTTTTAGTCGACATTTAATTTCTTTGCGAATATGATTTTCCTCTGTTAATATTGATCCTAGATATTTGAAACTATCCACTTTATCAAAAGTATTATTTAATATTTTAACGCATCCATAATTTGCTGTATTCCGGTCCCGACGCACTTCCATGTATTTTGTTTTATCTGCATTTACTTCTAAACCCATGTCCCTGCAAGCGTTTAATAAGATCTCTGCATTTCTTTTTATTGTTCTCCTATCATCTCCTAATAAATTTACATCATCAGCATATGCCATAACCTGGTTAATACCGTTCAACTCTAGGCTCTGGTTGTTATCTTTGATTTTCCTTATAGCTTATTCCAGAACAAAGTTAAATAATTATGGCGACAACGCATCTCATACATAATGCATTTAAAAATTTGATTTATTTTTTAGAGCTTCAACTGTACATTATTTTTTTATTTGAATTTCAGTTGCAAACGCTTATGGACGAAGCGTCCAGCCAATTGTTGCTATAGCCAAGAAAGAAATCTTACCTGTCCCCATGATTGGTCTGTATTTATGGCTGTGTGGCACGATTTTCGTTAAACGAGGGAATTTTCCAAAGGAAAGACACAAGATAAACAACTTAGTTTCAACACGATTGCATAAAGATAAGGTAAGCAATGCTTCTGCTGATATATATCCTTTACAGTGCTATTCAACCGGCGGTAAACGAAGATATTCTTGGGATACATAATCCTAAAATAAGCATATTTCCAATATTTATTGAATTATCGTAGTTGGAGAATTTTTTTTTCTTTCCAATGGTCCCTCTGCGTTAACATTAATAAAAACGAAGCACAGAAATTGCTTGAATCCTGAGTCAGCTCTGATTCTTGCGTCTCGAAGAATCGACCAAGAATCGAGGAGTTGAGGTCCCGGAAACTAGCTCTATCATGTCATTAACAGGTTAGTTTTAACGTTACTTTTAGTTTTTGAATTTTCAAGATTGTCCTCAGTGTCAGAATGAGGGGGAAATCCTCCTCAGTAGAATTAGAAGTCTCCCATACGTTTTGAAATTTCCCATGCAATTTTGTCGGAATTGCACTTTATCCGCCCGTAAATAGTCTTTTGATTAACACACTGATTGTCCTTTTGTTGGGTCTCTATTTGCCACCTTTTTAATAAACAGAACATGTGTATTAAGTTTAATAAGTTCATTTCGATTTAATTTCTTTTAAGCAGCTTCAGGGGTACACAATTGGATGGCGAACTGTGTCCAGGGGTACGCGAGAAAAAAACGTTGAATAGCACTGCTGTAATATATAGATAGGGATTCTAAGGGAATTGTTTCAAGGTGCAAAGGCATGATTCTAAGGGGGGAACAAAAACTGACACAGAAGCACAGACGCTAATACACTCACACTTTGATTCACGTAGGCCCATAATACCGTATATCATACATAATAAGACAATTGTTTATACAACAGGAGTAATTTTTATTAATCACAGGAAGTAAACTATGGTATTACTATATTATTCAATTAATGCGAGCTTTACCAAAGCTTCTTCTATTCGACTCGACTAGCATTTGTGTTCCACGATAGCTCGTGAAACTGATCCTATTTTGATGAAACTTGGTATTGCCATCTTTCTATTTGCAGAAATAACTCTATTCTAGGAGGTTCCAATCCATCAAGTACAAGAGGTGTAAAATCCAACCAATGTAGAAAGTATACATAAAAGCCAATATTCTAATACAAACCATGCATTTTTTTTACCTTTTATTCTCATAACATTGCAATGCAACCTTGTCTCCTTTGCCTTGGGAGGGCACACTGCGCTGGAGACTGTTCTTCAACTTCTTATAGCAGTGCTGAAATACAGATATTACAATAGCTTTCAGGTGGTCGGTTACAGTCTTTTGAATGTTCACTACGTCTCCAAACCGACGTCTCTTCAGGTGTGCTTTCAATCTCTGGAATAGAAAAATGTCACAAGGACTCAAGCCGGCCGAATATGGAGGCTAAGAAGCCACAGGAATGTTCTCACTGGCCAAAAAAAAAAAAAAAAAAAGACTGTTTCCTGAAGTTGCTGTGTGACAAAGCACATTGTCGTGATGTAACACCTAGTTAATTTTGATGTTTGGCTTGCAGACGCATAACCCTTTTTCGTAGTCTTTCCAGAATATCAATTAAGGCGTTGATTAACCCCTTGTCCTGGAGGCAGGAACTCCTTATGAATGATTCCCTTGCTATCAAGGAACCAAATCACCAATCATACTTTTGATCTTTGACTTGGTCATTCTTGCTTTTTTTGGTCTTAAAGAGCTTAAAGTGTGCCATTTCAATGTTGTGGCTCTTGGTTTTCAAGTTGAATTGGGACACCCAAGTCTCGTCACCAGTAATGGCAAGTTCTAGAGAACATTTGCAATCAAATCCAAAAAGTCAACGCACCTGTCCCTCTGTATATCCTTTTACTTCTCCGTGAGGATTCACGGAACCAGTTTGGAGCAGATTTTTTGCATCCTCAATTCACTGGTCAACAGCTGATGAACGGAGATGTGACTCCAATTCTGCCCAATAATTCTGACTGTCAACCGATGATCGGAACGCTCAAACTTCCGCACTTAAAACATATTTAGCTACTCTATCCAAAGGTCTAACATATTCCAAAATTATAACTGTTAATGAGTGTAAAGTTTGAAGTTACGGCCTAATAAAATGTTCAGAAACGTGAGCCCAGATAATGGTAAAATTTTACGATCAATTCAAATACCTCAAATGTACTTTAGCAACTTTGGGAAATCTTGGTAACACGATACTTGATATATACAATATGTTATAAATATATGTTGGTAAGTCGGTATGTACTATTTTATTATTTTCAAATAGCACATACATAGGTGGTTATATAGTTAATAAAAGTATGTCTAATGGGTAGCAAGGTTGTAAATTTTAAGCTTAATTTAAAGAGAGTGATTACCACCATCTTGGTCCATAAATTGCAAAATTCACAAGAAAAAAGAATGGTTTCTGATGAAAGTAGTTTCAAAGTGGACTATTCTAACTTCTTCTTCTTCTTCTTCTTCTTCTTCTTTCTCACCTCAAACACAAATTTATGTTCACTAATTCGACAGTGTTGCCAGAATAAAACATTATCTTTCAGTAATTATGCAATATATATATATATTCCTAACGGAACAATTTAGACTTTTCTAATATGAAAATATTTCAAGTATAGAAACCAAACCATCCTATTATCAGATATTTTACACAGTACTTCCGGCAAGGTAAGCAGTGTTTCTGCCATATGGTTAGAAGCTGATTTCGATTGATTTTCATATATACTATTTGGTTTGTTCTCGCCAATAGAATCACGTTGTAACAAAAATTTTGAAATACCCTGTATATATTGTAAAATTCTGCTTATGGAATAGTAGGTTGAGCTTTGGTAAAAGGAAATTATAGTCCGGATTCGTCTCCCATTACCATTTTTATTATAAAAATTGTTTATAAACAGTATTCTACAAGATTAGTACATTAATGTAATTTCTCTAATACAAGGTACAGAAAGGTGACCCAAGGCCCGAGCAGCCTAGGACAGGATGTTCGCATAGCTCCGCAGCAAGCTAGGTGGAGTAGATTAGGAATCCCCAATGCTCCGAAGCAAGCAGAGAGGAGGTTTGAAAAGCTACAGAACTCTGAAGCAAGTTAAGTGGCTGAGGTTAGGAATCCCGACAGAGCTCCTAAGCAAGGTATGGAGGAGGAAAGGAAAACCATAGAACTCCGAAGCAAGCTAGAGGCTTTGGGTTGGGTATCTCTTAGAGCTCCGATCAAGCTAAAGGAAGGATTGAGCAGCGGAGACTGATAGCTGTCCAGGAATCCTCTTAGTTATGTCGGCCTCCAGGTGAGGCGGTGGCGCTTCTGTTCCCCCGTCGTCACGTGACTGGTGTCTCTGTTGTCTCCGTCGTCTGCAATCGTAGTACTCCATAGTAAAGTGCACGTGGTTGTTGTTTGTAAATAGGAGCACGTGTAAAATGTTTGTAAAACAAACACGTGGTACATTACAATATACTTGTCTATTGAGTCCAGCTAGTCCTCGACACACTCATTCGTATTACTCTCAAAATAGAAAAACGTATTTTATTTTTCTTAACGTTTCGACGAAAAGATGAAGAAAATTTGAAACTACAATTTTTCTCTCTCTCTCTCTCTCTCTTTCTTTCTTTCTTTTTTTCTTTTTAAAGTGCTATTTTAACATTTACATTAGTCTGAAAGTCGGTTCCTCTTCCAAATAGTTTTGAATCACAGGTGTGGTTTGAATGCAGTCTGTGTTATCAACTAAATTAGCTCTGCTCGAATGTTGCCATAATTCAGATCTAGTATCTTAACAAGTACCAAAACAACACCCACATAATTTTTTTAGAGTAACTAATTTAAGAGTTTTAAAATTAAGATTTGATTAAACTAATAAATTAATTTTGTCTAATTGTAGTGCAACGTTTTGTTTTTTGTGGAGGGCAAAAGGGTTGGAGTAGCTCCAGAGTCACTGGGAAGTTTCAAGAAAGGAGCATTTTATGCAGCTATTCAAAACCAGGTGCCCATATTACCTGTTGTCTTATCCCCGTACACGTTCATCAAGAATGGAAAATGGTTATATCGTCCAGGTAAGATAATAAGTATACTTGAGCATAGCGTTGCACCCGAGATGAGACACAAGTTTGGTGACGACATACGAGGTGAAACAGACCTCTTGCAATAGAAACAGATACACTTTCCGATACGAAAGATCATTTTCATCACATCTTTCCGAGATGAAACAGAGCTTCTCCAATAGTACCATACATTTTCCAAAATAAAATATCGATTCCACTACAATACTTTTTGAGACGAGACAGTGCTCCTCCAAAAACAACAGATACATTTTCCGGGACAAAATATCAAGTTTCCGACACTTTCCAAGAACAGACAGAGGTCTTTCAATACAGACAGATACACTTTCTAAAACGAAACCTCAATTTCACGATACTTTACGAGAGAACACGGAGCTCTTCCAATAATAACAGATACATTTTCCGAGGTGAAAAATCAATTTCAGGACACTTTTCAAAGCGAGACAGATTTCTTCCAATAGTAAGAGATACATTTTCCGAGACGAAATATCAATTCTACAACACCTTCCAAGAACAGACAGAGGACTTTCAATACAGACAGATACACTTTCCGAAACAAAACAATTTCACGATACTTTACGAGAGCACACAGAGGTCTTTCAATGGTAACAGATGCACTTTCCGAAACGAAACAACAATTTCACTACATTTTACGAGATTACACAGAGGTTTTTCAATAGAAGCATATACATTTTCCAAAACGAAACATCAATTTCACTCACTTTTTGAGAGGGACACTTTCCAAAACGAAATAACAATTTCACGACACTTTACGAGAAGACACAGAGGTCCTTCAATACAAACAGATACACTTTCCGAAACGAAACATCAATTTCACAACACTTTACGAGAGGACACAGGTCTTTCAATAGTAACAGATGCACTTTCCAAAACGAAACATCAGTTTCATGTCTCTTTTCGAGAGGGAACAGAGATCTTTCACTAGAAACAGATGCACTTTTGAAAACGAAAATCAGTATTTCGACAATTTTTGAGAGGAGACAGGGGTCTTTCAATAGAAACAGATGCACTTTCCGAGACGAAACATCAATTTCACGACACTTTTCCTTCTACTATCTCTTTCTATATGGTATTCGTTAGAGCTATGGATAGAGTAGCGAAGTTAGTATTCCGTTAGGAGATAATTTTACCCCAATACATTTGTTTCATATAAGATCTCTGTAAACTAGAAATGTGTTAATCTGGTACTGAGCCTAGAGATCAATCTTGTAATTCAATAGCAGAAATGTTTTCTTAGCGTCAATTTTACAACATCGAAGCACTAAATAACATAAACCTCTTATTACCAAGTGGCGTGATTTTTCAGTGGGCGGAAATTTTTAAAAATATCCTCGTATTTGATAATTTTGTTACTTTTGTTACAAGGAGAATAATACATGCGATTATACATTACTGTGGCTTAATGACCTAGTGATTCAATTTCTGATTGTATTTTGCTTTTTACTGCATTGTTTGTTTTTACAGGTAAAGTGAAAGTACAAATTCTTCCAAGTATATCAACTAAAGACATGACAGTAGAAGATGTTGAAGAACTTATGGCCGAGACAAGAATTGTTATGGAAAAGTGTTACGCTGAGCTCAGAGATCAAGTTAGCTGTAAATCTACGTCAACTATCTTTGATTTTTCTAGTTGAACAGTTGACCAGGGAACGGATTGATTATAATATCAGTTGACGTGGTTACAGTTGACAAATTGGACGCCATAATATCTGGCTTATCTGTTTTTACCAAATCTCTCACATATATACGATATACATAAGTAGGAAATGGCCCTAAATATTTTTATATATGCATATAAAAGGATGAACCAAAAACTGAAACAGGAAAATACTGAAAGTAGCAGCAATTGAGAGACATACGTTCAAAGACGAGACATGACGTACACAGACGAGACATTATTTTTATAGGCAAGACTTTACTTTCATAGACGAGACATTAATTTCACATCTTTTCGAGGCAACAGAGAGGTCTTTCAATACAAGACGGATACATTTTCCGAGACAAGATATCATTTGAACGATACTTTATCCAGGAGATACGTAGCTTTTTCAATACATAGATATGCACTTTCAAGGACGAGAAATTACCATCATAGACGAGACAATACTTTCATAGACGAGACATTGCTTTCTTGGGCGAGTCATTACTTTCATAGAAGAGACATTATTTTCATAGGCGATTCATTACTTTCATAGACGAGGTATTACTTTCATAGATGAGGCATTACTTTCATAGAAGAGACATTACTTTCATAGGTGAGACATTACTTTCACAACATCTTTTCGAGACAAGAGAGGTCTTTCAATACAAAACGGATACATTTTGAGAGACAAGATATCATTTAAACGATCCTTTTTTCCAGAAGATACGTAGTTATTTCAATAGAAAGATATACATTTTCAGAGACGAGACAACACTTTTAGGAGACCTTTTTAGAGACTAGACTCTAAAGGTCTCGAAAAGATGTCGTAAAAGAGACGAACACAGCTCTTTCAGTAGAAAACTGATACATTTTCCAAGACGAGACATTACTTTTAAGATACCTTCTAGAGACAAGACAGACTCTTTTACTAGAAAACTGATACTTTCCAAGACGAGACTTCATTTCTACTATACTTTTTCGAGACAAAATAGTTTTTTTGCACTACAAAACTGATTTTCCGGGACAAGACATCACTTTCAGGATATCTTTCCGAGACAAGACAAAACTCTTTCCCTAGAAAACTGATACATTTTCCGAGACAATACATTACTTTTATGACATCTTTTCGAGACGAGACAGGACTCTTTTACTAGAAAACTCTTAGATTCTCCGAGACCAGACATTACTTTATGGCATCTTTACGAGACGAATCTGAGTTCTTTTACTAGAAACCATATATTTTACGACACGTTTTCGAGACGAGACATAGCTCTTTCCCTAGAAAACTGATACTACGACATCTTTTCGAAACGAGACAGGGTTCTTTCACTAGAAAACTCTTACATTATCCGAGACGAAAATGCCACTTTTACGACACCTTTCGACAGTCCGTATGAAAATTTTAGATGACATATTATTGTCTTCTTTCTCAAACAGTATTACAGCGCTGGGTGGTTACTATGATACTATTAAAGATTCCTAGTATCACAGACAATCCGAATGTACGCATCTAGTATCTGGACAGTGATGTGCAGTTTCCAAGTATTTCACGGATTTGTGGGACAGATGGGACTACTGTCAATTTAAGTATTCTTCAGAAATAGTTTTATTCTTCTTAAAAACTTATAAATTTTTACTTTGTAAAGATATTTTTCAAACTACCAGTTTATAACCACAGTTAGTACCCGTTGTTGTTCACGTTCACACGAAAGCCATCCTACGACAATTACATAAAATATGTATGGCCTGTATTAGGTTATTTTCAAAAGTTTCTACTGAAATATCGCGCGATTAATGAGGTGTTCATAAAATATAGTGCAATTTATGGAAGAAATAATATATTATAAGTTTCAACTGCCCACCGGCGTCAGTTCTTCTGAAACAGCCATTTGAATCCATCACTGTTCATTAGGTTCACATACTACATTATATGACACTGTTCCAGAATACACGGCTGTTGTTGCCAAGATAGCAGTGTAAATCTGGGCTGTAAGGTGGATACTTCTCCATTCTTTCCTTCCTTTCCTCCCTTCCCCGCATGGTATGCTCGTCGAAGGGCGTCATTTTTCATAAATGACGACTTTAAGGCCATAGATGGCAATAATGCCCAGAAATATTTATAAATAAATAAATTATATTTATGAATGTATTATTATTAATTTTGGTAATAAATTGAATTATGAATTATAACGCTGTATATTGTATTTTTTAAAGTCAATATATCAATAAGCTGGATATTTTTTAAATATATATACTGTAAATGACTGACAGTAGTTATTATTCATTCAAACACAAAATATTGAACTTATAAATTTTGGTAATTTGATCTCCAACATCACAATAAACAGCAAAGGAAAACCGTAAATTTTCAATCAACTATGCTGAAGGCAGTAACGAGTATCACGCGAAAGAGGATCCATTATGAATGAATGCGTTTACGTTATAATAAGGACTAGGAATTAAATATTTTCACCTAGATGGCTATGAAGCCTGTAATTAATAAATAAAACACAGTTCTGACCAGAGCAGAATGAAATATATTAAAAACTATACTTACAATGTTACAGTTTCAAGGACCTAACGTCCTCTTCATCAGACACAAACACTGAGAAAAGACATGTGACAGCAGATCTTATATACATGAGAAAGTGAAAGGAAAGTGAAATAGCTATTGCATAATTGGAGAAAGACTAGTGAAGATAAAAGAAGGTTTAAGCATTGGATCCAAGCTGAGTCCAGTTCTAGCGGAAATAGTAATGAACAAGTGGGAGAAAAAAGTGACAGAACAAGCAGGAGGAAAGTTACTGTTCTTTTGCAGGTATGTTGATGATTGTTTAGGCATATGGACAGGGAATAGAAATCAACTGGAGAAATATGTTGAAAGTATAGAAGACCAAGAGAAAGGCATAAGGTTAGAATTAGAAGTTGAAGAAAACAACTCTATCAATTTCATGGATATGAAGATAGAGAAGCAAGGTGAGAAAGTGACTACTAGTTGGTATCAGAAACCGTGTTGGGCAGGTATTTATTGCCACTGGAGAAGTGATGTAGACAAAGCAACTAAAAAGAATTTCATTAGGAACATGGAAAGGAAGATAGAAAACATCAACAGCGAGGAAGAGGGAAAGAAAAAAGATTTGGAAAAATTCTACAAACAATTGAACAATAATGGATATAGGATAGAGCAGTTTAGGAGAAAGAGAAAAGAAGATAATATGGATAGGAAAGAAGAGGAAGACAAGAAGTGGTACGGCATTCAGAGCATAGGCGAAAAGACCGAAGTGCTGAAGAAGTTATTAAGAAAAGGTGGTGTGAAGACTTATAGAAAAGGAGGAGAAACTTTGTTGAAGTGCATAAGGAAGAAAAGGAAAAGGAAGGAAAATCATATAGAGGAGCAGGAAGAAGGAGTGATATATGAAGTGAAGTGTAGTGAGTGTGACATGAAATACATAGGGGAGACGGGGAAAAGGCTTATGGACAGATTAAAACAACATAAGGATGATGTTAGACTGAAAAGGGATAATAATGCTATATACAAACATGTGAAGGAAACGGGACATAAAATAGACTGGGAGGGAGCTAGGGGTTTAGAGAGAGAGAAGAGGAAGATTATTAGAAAGTGGAAAGAGGCTAGAAGAATAAAGAGAGAACAAGAGGAGAACCTAATGAATTGGACAAGCGGTATGAATATACACGAGCAATGGGAGAAATTGTTGGATGTAATAGAAAAGGAACAAGAAAAGTGCATATAAGGTATTAATATTTATTTATTTAATTATTTAAATTTATATATTTAGTTATATATATATTTTTTTTTTCTTATTTAATATTTTCTATTTGTTATTTACTTTCTTTGTATGTCATCTCATTAAGGAACTGTTAGAAAAAGTGAAAGGGCTCATTATATTTTTCTGTTTGCGCGTAAGTAACTTTATCCTCATTGGTTCCCTCCGACCAATGAGAGAGAAGAAGGGGCGTGGCCTTTCACTTTCTCATGTATATAAGATCTGCTGTCACATGTCTTTTCTCAGTGTTTGTGTCTGATGAAGAGGACGTTAGGTCCTTGAAACTGTAACATTGTAAGTATAGTTTTTAATATATTTCATTCTGCTCTGGTCAGAACTGTGTTTTATTTGTTACTCTACTTATCCAGAGCCATGGAGTTTGTTCATTAAGCCTGTAATTGTTCAAAAAGTTGGGGTTTGCATATTATCGTTCTCCAAAATGTATATTTGTGAATGAATGGTCTTGCATTATACGTAATAAGGATTAAGAAGTTTCAAACATTTTCACCTAGATGGTTATACAACCCGTATGTTCATCTGGATGTTTATACAAGTCCTAAGTATTGCATGTTTTGAGGGTTTTATATTACTGTTACGCAAATGTACATACAAGGTGCCTCAAAAGTCCCCTGTCATAAGGTAACTCTGTTATCATCAAAGCTACAACAAAATGTAAGAGGAGAAACCTACGTGTCGATGGCCAGCCCCCATTTCAGACACGACCCCTTTCACCGTACTCTTACAAGACTTCTTCACCTCCTGCTAAAAGATTTCTGTACTTATTTTGCATATACAAGTTCGAATATGAGTTCTTCAATTTGAAAACTAGGGGCGAGAATAATTATATACACTCATGTCCAAAATTATTGGCACATGTCTATAAATATGTTAACGAATTCGCCCTATATTTCTTATAACGTTAGTATGTGTATAATCGGCAAAGACATGTATGTGCCAAATTTCATGTCAAAAGAGCAGCAAATAAGAACAACAAAACGAAAATAAAACTTTCTTGTCCATCTAGCAACATTTTGTTTTATTCATTCTAATTTTCGTATTTATAATTCTTTTCCTATGAAATTTACCACAAATATACATTTCCCGATTATACACTTAGTATCAGTATTAAAAGTACCATGAAAAATCATTATAAAATTATATTCTTACAAGAAGACACTTATAGATATGCGAAAATTACTTTGGACATTAGTGTTCATTATGTGCATTTAAAGGATAATGTGATCAGTACTTTGCAACACTGTCAATTTTTTCTACTTATTTAGAATTTGACGCTTGTGTTCGCAACAAATGTGAAAGAGAAGCAGTTCAAAGTTCTGATAAATTTCTTCAAGAAAATAATGTCTCGCCGTGGCATAATTTCAATACGAGGGTATTTTCAAATATTTCCGGCCTGACACTAAGTCGCCACTGGTAGTAAGTTGTGCATTGCATATAATGCCATCTATGGAAGAAATAAGGTATTAGTTTCAATTGTCTAGCTGCGTGAGTTCATTGGAGGCAATCAGATTCTGTTCGTTGAACTTCTTTACTGCATGACAATGCTCCACTCTACACAGCTATTGTTGCCAAGGCTGCAGAGAAAGACCGCGGCTTCGAGGAAATTCAGCATCCACCCTACAACCTAGATTTAACACTGTAGCCATGATAACAATAGCTGTGTGGACTGGAGCATTGTTATACGAGCTCACTGCTAAGCGACTGGTTTGAAATGCTCCCACAAACTGACGCAGCTTGACAGTTCGTGAAACTGATACATTATTTCTTCCATAGATGGCAGTATGTGTCTTGAACGGCTTTTCCCATTGGGCACAATATTTTAGTGACAGATCGGAAGCTTTTAAATATACTCTCGTATCTTCCAGTAAATTTGAGAGGGAGTTGTCTCAGATAACTCTTATAGTAACCTCATCTTGGTCATCTCTGCTTATACGTACAAATTCAGTCTGGTGCTCATTAAGATAGCAGTGTCGTCTTTCACACAGTTGAACTTGAACGAATATATGGATTCCCAGCTGCTGAAAATTTGCGATCTTAGAGACGGCATGTTAAAATTGAAAAATTCTGTAATAACCTTCATGCTGAGTACCACCTCATTTCGTTGGAGAAAAAAGCATAGGATATCCATAATTAATTCAAGCATTCATCTTTTATATTTGATCTGTTTTTGAGTTTAACGTCTCTTTCAGCAACGAGGCTATATGAAACGGGGACCTACAGTTTTGAACAAGTCTTGATTTTTTTTAGAAGCGTCCAATCTACGTTGTATGCGGAAGTGGAGGAAAAGCTGCCCAGACAAGAGTGAATCAGGGCGTAAGAAAATATTTCAGTCTGGTGGGTGAGAGTTTAGTAAATACATTTCAGTTGGTATTCAAGAACACAATCGGTATCGCTCTTCATTTTGTTTGGAATAGTTGTAGCCTGTAGAAGGCGATCATGAAACGGAAGTGAGAAAATACAGAAACGTATTATACAATACGTAAATTTTATATTTGGGGCTAGAACTGGCATCGGCGACAGAACCAAGTAAATTTTGTGGATTCCTAATCATAATTCTCAGTCTATCTGTCATTTATAGCCAACTTTATTTGCTTTTGAATACAAGACCAACGTTCGATGAGCGGTCAAGACACATAATTTGTATTTCAGGTTAAAATGTATGTCTACGTCTTATATTGCCTTGGCACGAACAAAGTGCATTCAACTCCAAGAATGACTACCGAATTTCAAAGTACTGATGTTTCAGCTACTCCCAGGCTATCGAGTCCATATAGGGATGGCCACAAAGTTTCGGTTCCTGCGGAACCGGTTCCACGATGAACCGATTCTCGGAGATCCGGTTTTCAGAACCGGTTCTGTAACCGGTTCCGGACCTGGATCCGAAAACCCGATTCCAGAACCGGATCTTAGGAACCGGTACCAGACCTGGATTCGAAGTACCAGGAACCTGTTCTGGCCATCCCTAGTCTAGAACGTTTCTCGCAGGGTCAGATCAAGTTCCAGAAGTAAAAGCCAGATTCAGGTGAACCTGGCAATCCAAGTGACTGTGACCCTATTATCACTGGTGCCTGTATGGTTAACATAGGCATCTTTTGCGCTGGGTTTCCGAATTCAATTCCCAGTGGAGTTGTTGTGGTAAAGATCTCAGGTTAAGCTCCTGTCCATGTGTTATATGATCTTAGTACTAAAGAAAAGTTAAACACAACACAAACCGAACCGAAGGACGACTGAGTTTGTTGTGCTTCTCATCAATTTTTCGTAAAACCTTTTTAAGTTTTTTGATAGCTCTAAAACGAATTCTTTAGGTATATTCTTGCTGAAAAGCGAACTTATATTAGGAAGTTGGTTGCTTTGAAGTGATACAGGGGGTAGACAACAAATTTAAAAACACTTCATACAGGACACGTAAGTTTGGCCCTTCACTGTACAACACGTGTTGCGGTTGCCGATCTTTTTTTTGTTTGTTTGTTTGTTTGCTTGTTTTCAGTGTCATGTGGACCTTCCTCTTCCGCCAGCAGTAACCAGTTCACCTGTGATTGTCGTGGTGTGAAAGTGGTGCAGTAAAATGAGCGACCTGACAGACTTCCAAAGAGGCATGATTGTTGGTGTCCGTCTGGTTGGAGCTTCAGTGGCAACAGTGGAGAACATCGTGTGGGTATCGAAAGACACTGTGTCCAATGTCACGAGGGCATACACAATTCATGGGCAAACGACGTCTGCAAAGCACAACAGTGGTCGAAAGACAATCCTGTCAGATAGGGACTGGAGGGCATTAAAATCGATTGTAGTAGCTATAAAGAAGACCACTGCAATGAAAATTACGTCGGAACTCAATTCCGGCCTACGGAACCCGGTTTCATGGAAAACAGTGCGACGTGAACTTCATAAAATGAAAATTCATGGCAGGGCCGCTGTCGCCAAACCCTTGGTCACAGCAGTAAATGCGAAGAGGTGTATCCAGTGATGCAAGGACCACAAGGTGTGGACTCATGAGCAGTGGAAACACGTAATGTGTTCCGATAAATCGACCTTCACCTTGTTTCCAACAACCGGTCGTGTTTACGTATGGACTACACCATCGCAGGCCTATGATACAGACTGTCTGCTCCCAACTGTAAAGCATGTGGGTGGTTCTGTTACAGTATGGGCTGTGGTATCGTGGTTTTCTGCAGGTCCCATCATAGCCGTGCATGGAACGATGAATGCTAAGGCGTATGGGGCCATTTTGGGGGACCAGGACCCATGGCCCAAATATTGTTCCCTGATGGTAATGGCATCTACCAAGATGATTTGGCACCCTGTCACGCTGGAAAAACGGTGAAATAATGGTTTGAGGAGCATGGCCAGGAGCTATCACACCTCCTCTGGGTCCCACAATCACCAGATCTGAACATCATTGAGCCATTGTGGTCTGAGTTAGAAAGGCGTGTTCGGTCTCATTACCCTCCACCAGCATCCCTTAAGAAACTGGAGCATGTTTTGGAGGAACAATGGTACAAAACCACGATTCAGGAGCTGTATACGTCCATTCCACGTCTGATCCAAGCTGTTTTGGACGCAAAAGGAGGCCCCACACCATACTAGGTATGATTTTCACACTTTTGCAAACGTTTTAGATTTTTTTGTCCAACCCCTGTATAGGACCGCTTTAGGACCGAAGTTATATAAGACGAGAATACACATTTGTGCATGCGATATGGGAGGGATGTCCGGAAAGTAAGTACCGTTCTGAAATGCTAAAACAGTTTGTTTAATTTAAATGAACATACCTTGAACTATTTACATGAAACAGCATGCCTTCAACTATTTTCCGACATAGTTTCCATCAATGTTCAAACACTTGTCATAGCGGGTAACCAACTCGTTAAACCTTCCTCAAAGAAACATCCCGCTACTGAAGACAACCATAACTCTACAGCGTTTTATTGCGTCGTTATCAGTTTTAAAGCGTTTACCGGAACAAGTGATGCATGAACAAGTGGTATTCAGACGGTGCCAAGTCGGGGCTGTACGGAGGATGATCAAACTGCTCCCAATTGAACTGTCCGATTAACGTTTGTGTGGGGGCGAACATTGTCATGGAGAATTCCTCTCCTTTCGTTTTGGGTTGCACGCTAGCGCTGCAATGGCGTTCAAACAAAACGGCGCGTACTTGCCGGACACTAGCGGGATGTTTCGTTGAGGAAGGTTTTGACAAGTTGCTCACCCGCTCTGAAAAGGGTCTGAACATTGATGGAAACTATGTCGAAAAATAGTTGAAGATGTGCTCTTTCATGTAAAAATAAATTTGGCTTGAACAAACCTGTTTTAGTATTTAAAAAAACGGTAATTATTTTCCGGAAACACCTCGAAAACTACAAAAAATTCCACTTTAATTTGAATGAACATTTACCAACATTGTTAAGGTGCTTTGGAAGATCGTGTCAAGAAAGGCCTACAATTCATGTTCTCAGAGCTTGAAGAAACGTACTACAATAAAATATGTTCATGCGTATCACACTGAGCACATCAAATAGTAGAGTAAAGAATAAGTAAAAAGTAAATTCATATTTATGTTAGAAGAATGAAAAGGGACTATGGTGGCTTAGTGGTAGAGACCATACTTCTGATACAAGGGAATGTTGTTTAAATTAGAACTCGTGTAAGTATCTGATTGATGACATTGTGTCCATTTCTTTATATCGTATATTTTCTTTCTCCTCTCACATCCTCATTCCAGCGGATTTTCTACAATCATAATACTTTCTTCAATCCACCGTCTCCTTTAGTCCAGAAATATTCCAATGGTTCATTAAAGTAAAGTATTTCATTTCACTTCATTAGAAGAATCAACGACTGTAACACACATATATATAAGGTAGGTGCAGGTAAATACGTCATGTTACGGGTGTTGTATTTTTTATGGCCTTAATTTTTATGAAACACAAACAACAAGACATGTGCTTTACAGAGTAGCCTTTTCGGCGTGTAGAGAAAGAAATGTGGCAATGATGCCACTCATTTCTATTTTGTACCCAAGGTATAAGAAAAAAGTGTTACAAAGTGGCGTATTTACCACCACGTGCAGGTAATTACGCCAAGTCTAGGATTCTACTAGAAATCTGTAATAAATCTTGCAACTGCTTACATCGTCTGTATTATACGAACCCAAATATTACTCCACAACATGGCTGAAGCAAAAAATAGAATAACCAAAGCAAGATGAATATAAAAAGATAAAATGTAAAAACGATAATCTCCAAAGTTAAAATGAAGTTCCAAACTGAAAAGTTTCAGTCCATTTGAAAATAAACAAACAGTGTTATTGTACTGTGACAAAAAAAAAGAAACTACACCGATATTACATGAGACATGTGGGACAAATTAAAACTTCTTTGTCTTCTGCAGTCAGTCCTGCACAGGCCCTGGCGTTTTCGCTGCACCATGCTTGGTATTGATATAGTAACCATGGAATCACAAATACAGAAATTGCACTTACAAAACAGTGTTTCTAGGCTGTCATGAAATAAAACGTGCATTGCTGTAAGCAATCCGCAATGTTCTGAATTAGCACAATGCTAATAACAGATTCTTATCTCTATTGGAATAATAACATCCTTCCACTGAAACTTCCCGAAGCAAACAACACTGCACGGTATGGCGGTCTTAGCGCTGTCTCCGGGAGTATTCATCAAATCGAACTTGGCACATATTGGCACATATTGGAGGCAAATTTTAGCGGATTTCGTTGGAAACGTTAAGTAAAAAAAAATATTCGACCCCTTAGAAAAAACTAAGAAGGTTCGAGGACAGTAATGAAACTAGAATAGAAGTATTATCTAAGATATCCCTAACTAATGATTTGCCGAAATAAAAAACAAATTAAATAAACTGAATTTTGGATCGGTGATTTCTATTGCCAAACTTCACCGATGGCTACCCTGCGCAGACATGCCACAGTCTGGGACGTCGTTAATTTCCCTCGTCTAATTAAACTAAGAAAAGAAATGAAAATACTTAAAGGGACTAGGGGTCGACATCCGGGTACGCTAATGACATGAATATTAATTTAGTAGCAGTTGATTTAATCGGATAGTCCGAACTGAGTTATATGAACACTGCACAATAAATAAATAAGGTAAGCAACGAAAAAAAAAATCTCGGAGAGGCTATGAATGTTAAAGGTACAAATGACCGAAACCTGTACTTTTCGATGATCACAGGAAATAGCAGTTATTTTTCTTAATTATCATTTCTGTCAACCTTTAGAAGTAATTCCCACATGATGCTACCCTATCTATTGAAAGGCTTAAGATCCGGGGCTGTTATTATGAGGTACTTAAATGCGAAGTAACACACAATTCCCAACTACAATTTACTATCCAAGTAGCAAACTCGGTTGGATGAATGTACCGGTGTAGAAGTCAAAACGCGAGAGATTTTTTTTTTTTTAGTAAACATATTCATATTTTCACTATATAACATACACTAGGCCTATCCATTTAAATATAGGTGTCATCATCTCATTCATATTTTATATCATATTATTAATATATCATTACATTCATTCATTATCTACTAATTTTCGCGCGAAGTAATATTTTACAGACACCCTATTTCATACATTTTACACGCAGGCCATACACATATTTACATTACACAGTAATAAATATATATAACTATCACAATCTATCACGCTCAAACTACTACACGATAACATTCATCGAACCACGTACTCTTTGTTTCGAAGCACCCAAATTGTATTTACTTCGCAGTTAATAAAAATCATACGTGTATTCACTGAAAGTTAAATTGTCAATGATTAATCTATTTCCAATTTGCTGATAAAACTAAAGCAACAATGGAATTTTCTACAGCCACGGGAAAAGAGAATTTAATACTACATTTTGAAACAAACAGTAACAGCATATGGACTTTACTTCTATTAAGAAAATAGGTATTCTTTATTTCAGTAGATATTTCAATTACTACTGGACCTAGCAAGCTGAAATTTTCAGTACAGTAAGATCTCATGCTATCTTATATGAAGGTATACTCATCTGTACCGAAAACCATGTCCACGGGAAGTAATTTGAGAATAAATGGCCAAAATCAAACAATCTAGATCACTAAGTCATGCGATGTCGTAATGTCAACAAACAATTGACTACCGAAAACAGACACTATGGCGCTGTAGTGGAGGCATAATTTACCGTGTACTGAAATATATACTTGTACTCATTAATCAGAAATTTAATATTTACTCTGGTTTAATATACTTCGAGTTAGACAAATGGTACTAAATTAACGCATATTTATACACTGTCCTAACCGAAAATTCACACACTCACACAAAACTACTAACTACATACACCACTGTTAGTACTATACATAAAGACAACTAACTAAACCAAACATGCACCATTTAATTACATGCATGTTGAGAAAAAATACTCCCTTGTTGGTATATACAGTCGGCTCTATTAAACTTAAAGGGGGGCAAAATGAGAAAGGTAACCCTAGGTCCAATTGACCTGACCAATTGTTTACATAATGATTGCCAAAGATTGATGCCCTGGGGGCACCTTAACGAGGTTTATTGAGGGACCCTTCCCCTGAGAGGGGAAAAGGCCCTAAAACGAACAATAACTAACCCATTCCCCCGCTAGAACTGGTTCAATTTGGAAAAGGGGATAGGAGCCCTTTTAAGCTAACTTAAGCTGCCATTATGATTATTTACATTACAACTATCAAACCTACTACGTACATGCAATTACTAAATAAATAATAAAAAATCACATTTACTGTATACACGAACAACATGCACTAAACAGGTCGTAATTTCCCTAATCCCTAACTGAATATATGGTTTGAAAGAAAAAGAAAGTAAAGTCACTATTTCGCTCTGTCTATTCTAGCTGGGCAGCAAACATGACTTCCTAGTAAACAGAAATCCGGAAGCAGATATTTTCCCCTGATTTTACAGTTCTCTGAACAAAAATATGTGTTTCTGGCTCCTAAATGATCACACGACGTTTATCAATGAAATTAACTGGATATTACCTTAAGTTCGTTTGAATTTCAGTCCTAATGAAGTCAAAATATGGTGATCACTTCCACAGATAGTGCTTCGTGACGTGTCTTCGATTATTCTGATAACATTGCGCCGAAAAAGCGAGAGGTAGGAGAATTCCTCCAATCAGAACGAAAACTTTAGCCGCGGAAATTACAAAGCAAATAGAAATTTGGCAAATCCAGATATAACCGGATCTGAAAGTGACTATGGACTAATGAGAGGGGGTGAGGGAAAGATTAGGTACCTGACTAAATTCTACATTGGTCTGAAATTAAGAAAATTTATATCCAATGACGGAACTATGTTTCGGTATGACGTCAGAATGGTAAACCTTGTAACTTTTCAACTTATATATCCGAAAATGGGATTTACACTTAATAAAAATATAAATAAAATATATTATTCAGTGGGAATATGGTTACTAATGAAACCTTTCGATTCATTATATTTAATTCGAAGTAAAGAGAGTAAATAAATTGTGTAACTAAACCGAAATTGAAAAAAAAATTACTAGGTACAGGGTGCGTAAACAAAGTTGCCATTACTTTCAACTGTAATGGTACATTACAGTTTTCCCCGGCCCATTAACAAAATTTTGTTAGAATAACAAAATTTTGCTAATTGGGAATACTAACTACTGATGCTTGTTAAATTAACACACTCATTCATCCCATTCAAACGTTACCAGTCTCACTAGGACAGTATATTATATCTACTTGGGGTATTGCGCGAGTAATTCACTACGTTTATCTTCTGTACAATTGAAAATCTTTAAATTTCGAAAATTGTGAGTTCCGATACTTTCACCTTTGAGATTATGCAAAACAGCGCAGTTTTTTAGCAATTTTTTCACGACAAACGGGCCAGTGAAAATTTTCATCCATTTGGCGGATTCCTGCTTTATTATTGACGATAAGTTGTGTAATTTCAGCATTACTAGTTGATCTTCTTCCAGAGTAACAGAATGTGTTGACCGTTTACTAGAATTTCGCGAATTTATATCTATCTCCGTAAATTTAAACCTATTTTCAACGGAATCTAATTGTTTTGGCCATGGGAACACCTTCCGGTAGTTGTCAACAGCAGAGTAACTCAGAAAGCGTTCCGCCGGCGTGCAACCAATACTTGAGCAATAAGAATTATTAAGAAGGTCCTGTATTTTTACAAGATATCTATACCAGGTGGTTTGATCTTCATTACACCATAACCGAACTAACCTATTGAGCTCCTTATGGCTGCGCTCTGTTATGCTGTTACCCTGAGGAGAATAGCTAGCTGTTTTCTTGTGTTTAATTTTATACTTAGCACAGAAATCCTGCCACAGTTTAGACTGGAACTGTGGTCCCCTGTCACTTAAGAATTCTTGAGGATATGGTAAAAGGTGAAAGTATCTTCTCTCTAGTACCGTTACCACGCACTTGCGAAGGGACTGAATTCTGGGGTCGATTTACATTATTGTTACTATTATTGTTATTATTATTGCCCTGACTATTACCGTTCTCCCTTCTTCCGTACGTCCTGTTAAAATTCCTCCTGGTGTTATCGCCCCTATCCGGGTTCGATTCCATGTTGGTACGGTCATAGGAACGATAACTCCGGCGATTGTTGAACATGGGCCGATTCCTAAATAGTCGCCGGCCATTAGTGTTGTTTTCTGAGCCATACCCACTAGGATAACGAGATCCAGCTTGGGTATAACTCAGGAAATCTGTCTGGCAACTTGCCGTTACCTTCGTCTTCGTCGGTTTTAGAATCTTTGCCTGTCGGGCGAAGTATCGTTTTGGTGGACCACCAACTTCCTTGCCGCACAAGGCAGCTAAACGTGAGGTGACTTCTCGCACCGTTTGGCACAAGTGGGACGCTATGGCCCGAGACTCATCGGGTGGAAGAGCGTTAACTATAATATCTACCAGTTCGGCCTGAGAGGGATGTTCAGCTATCTGATAATATAGTTCAATGATTTTCCAAGCATAGTCCAAGAGGGACCCATACTTGGAGCGATCATACCGGAGTGATTGTAAGTTTCTCTTTTGGAGCCGTTCGATGTGCTCATTACAATACTCTTCTTTGAAAAGAATCAAAAAATCACTGAACGTCCGGATTTGGTATTTAACCGAGGCAAACCATGCGCCCGAAGCGGCGATCAAACATTTTTCGACTATTTGTAGGCGTTCCCCATCAGTAAGTTTGTACATATCTAGATATTGCTGCAATCTTCGCAGGAAAACTTGAGGTAACCCGTTAGCAATGTTCCCATCGAAAGTGGGAAAACGTTCAATATCCCGGAGGGAAACTTTAGAGCTCATACTATACGGGGCAGGAAAAGAATCTATTGGAATCAACGCGTTATCCTGAGCGGTTGGGGTTGTCACCGGATTTGCCACCGACGGAGTGGTCACCGAACTGAACGCTCCCATATGACCAAGAGAGGTTTTATAATTAGTGTTGACCAGGTGAGGTTCGAACTTAGGACCCACCACGGCAGTAACCGACGGTCCGGCACATCTCCTTTCCCCTCCTGGCAGCACGCTGTAAGATTGTACCATTCCAAAGGTAGAGTGAGCATTTACGCTAGTGACTGTTGTAGTCACAACACTCGACTGCATCGGTACATCGAAATTACTCAACCATGATTTCGAGGTTGGCTGATGCGGGGGACAATACATTGCTGTGTCCCGTGCATCAGGCAACACTTGACTCTTTCCCGGGAGGACGTTACTTGTTTCTGGGAAAATTTTCCCTGGAGAATCGCCATCAGGAAAAGGATAGGAGATATCAGACTTGACGAGTTCCAATTTAGTAATATTCCCCTTAAGACTGTCTACTTCGGTTTGAATTTGACTAATTCTTTGATCAACCGACTCTAGTTTAGTTTCTATTGATAGGTTAGATATTACAACATTTAATTTACTTATTTCAGCCTGCTGCTGTTCAACCTTTTGTTCGATGTCACAAAATCTTTTGTTTGTGCTCTCAAACCTTACATCTATTTCATTTAATTTTTCATTTGTTTCGTCTCTGAGCTGCTCGGTAGAATGTTGGGCCTGGTATCTAACCTGCTCTAGTTCAGTAGACGTTTGCTCCTTCAATTTGCTAATCGAAGAAGCAAAGTCTAAACAGATCTGGTCAAATTTATTGTTTAGTACCTCGAATCGAGCGTCGGTCTCTCGTTTCGAGGTATCAAACTTTTCATTTATTTCACGTCTCATTTCTGCATTCTCACGCCTCAGATCTGCACTATTTTGATCTAACTTCTCATTTATCTCATTTATCTCACGCCTCATATCTGCACTATTTTGATCTAACTTCTCGTTTATCTCATTTATCTCACGCCTCATATCTGCACCGTTCTGTTTCAATTCATCAAATTTGTTGTTCATCATTTGCATCATTTGGCGAATTAATGCAGACGTGTCAGACCCTCCAGATGACATTCCTTCCTTCGGGTTTGCCGTCTGATCCCGAGAATCACTGTGATTTCTATTCTTTTCCTCATCATCGAGGTCAGATATCTCCGCTGGAGATATTTGGCCTCGGTCCTTTTCACAATCCTCACAATATTTTATTATTTCGCCGGTTTGAACTTTTTCTGCATTTTCAGCAGTATCATCCAAATTGGTGCAAGCAAAGTGGATCCATTTTAGTCCACAACCGGTGCATCTTATTAATCTCCGCGGGGCGCGAGATCTTTTCTCTTTTTCATCTAACGTGCATTGAGTGCACGTGACTTCACATTCGTCCTGTGACAAAACAACTTTTTTATTTGTTGCCATAGCTTTGACACACTATACACTTTACAAAAGACAAGATATATATCAAAAATACACATATACTATAAAATACTTATTCGCTATCAAGACAAGTATTATTCATAAATTAAAGGACTCCCATTCTCTTTGCTTTCTTGAAACCCTTCTAGCGTTTAGTTCTAATTTAGAAAAAATTTTGACACTCCTTCTCTTTTTCCCCCTTAGAAAAGGAAACAAAAATAACAAAGTAGCCAACGACTCTACTTGTTTCACTTGACTATAAAATTTCTCTTATTAATTTCAATGTTGTAATCAATTCAACATGCCTTCAACCTCACTCTTTGACATTCTTAAAAATTTCAGATCTATCGGTCGCCATTTAAACTGAGATCCGTTGCCATGGGAACAAACGTTGCCATGACAAACCATTCTTGTCGCGGTTCACCAATTCAAACTGATTGGCATGATAACTGGTATTATTCAATAAGCATTTTCAGATCCGTTACCACAGCAAACATGCGTTACCATGGCAACAGTCTTGTCACGTGTCGCCACTCTAAAACTGAAAAAAAGGGGCCGTTGCCATAGATTCCACCGTTTCCATAACAACGAATCCCGTCACGGCTCGTCAATCTAAAACTGATTGAGGGAAGAAAGAATCTGCAACAAATGTGATGCACGGAATAAGTCGTGAGTGGGAACCCTTCACCCCTGGTGGGGATGTTCATGAAGCTATCAGCTTATGTCTAATTATATTGGAATATATTACCCATTTCTTAATTTCGAACATACTAGGTTCGATCGAAACGAGAAAACTTTTTATCGGACTTCTAAAGAAAATAAAATAAAATAAATAAATACATGACCGTGTTTATTACATATAGAATTCCCAGTCACGACCCCCTTTTCAGTTTTATTTAAAAAGAGAAGAAGATGAAGAAAGGAAAAGGAAGATAGAAGAGGAAAGAGGTAAAGAAAGAAGGTGATAAAGAGGAAACTGTTACTGGATATTTTGAGAAAATATGGTAAAGAGAAGTGAATAATTATCGAATTGGGATCATTTCCAATAGCTATTGGGTGAATGTTTGGTATTAAGGTGATCAAAGGTAGACACATGTTAACCCATACATCCCCGATCTAGATCCATTTGACCCCAACTACCGAATTATCCCAATCTAGCTCTGAGATAGATGAGAAAGTCTAATTTTACCGTTTATTCAATATTTCCAGAAATTCTAGACTAATATCCAATATTTGAAAAATGAACGACGAAGTTGATGGCATGTTAGAATCGACCACAGAGAAAAAAAAAATCAGAGTATCACATATTTGTCGAAGATTTTGACTTTCACAGTTCTCCCATGATGATCATTCGTTCAGGCTACTTCAGTCCTTTTTACTTCCTTCATAGAGCCAACTTAAATTAAGTTAGTATTAACATTCAATGAGTTTAATTGCTAACTACCATTAATTATAATAAGTCACACATATATGTCAAAATAATTGGTGCACTTGATACTAAACCTACATTTCACTCACACACACATTCATACAGGACAATGTATACTTCGGGTTGTATTTAGTTGAATTAAACTAACCTAACTACATTTCTATAGACATTTATTACATTTCAATAAAAGAAAACTTAGTTTGACATAACAGGAAAAAATTTAATACATGAAAAGAATGTTTGATAAGCATGCACAGAAATCCGCTACTTTCAACAAGATCAAATAACACATTTCTCTTTCTAGATATATTAAAAGTTGGATTACATAAAAAAGAATTCGACAAAAGACGAAAGACAAAAATAAAGGGAAAAAAATTCAAAGGTCAATATATTTAAGATTCAGTGCAATGAATACATATCATTGCGGAAAAAGAAAGAAAAAAAATATAATTGGTTAATCATTCTTAAAAAAAAACACTTTAGTAGCATTTTATTGAGTCTCTGTCCCAAGAGGAGACATTTCGACAATTTTATGAGTCTTTGTTCTCACGTCGATAATAACTCCTTTTTCAACTCTCTTTACGCACTGTGATTTGTGTCCATGAGAGTATTTAATCGTTTTGGTTTTAATTATAGACAAATAGTTGCTTCATATTATATATATATATATATATATATATATTCCTCATTTCGTCACTTGACGCACTTGATATAAAATTTCAAAGTTTATCAAGATTAAAGAAAAATTATCGAATCCAGTCACAGACATTGGGAACATATTTCCATATTCCTGTATTCATATTACTAAATTATTAACCTAATTTCAGTTCGTTGAATTTAAGATCACTATTTTTTTTTTCTAGTATAGATCGTGTAGTCAAAAGATTCTAGTCACTGAATAGTTAGGTTTCCGATCGTAGGGGAAGGATTTGTTTCATAGTTTACTGATAGAAGGATTCGTTGGAGGGGCACACTGTTTCGTAGCTTACTGATTTCACTATGATCTCGCAAATTAAATTTGGATAAGGATTAGGGTTATTCTTACTTTTCTTACGACCTGCTACTTGTTTTATTTACATGCAGTATTTAACATGATATTTAACTTTAATAGTTACAAACATCAATAACAACTCAACAAAATGTCATTTATTACAATTTACGCGGTAATACTGTATATCACAAATAGTTGGTTAATATCGGGTGTCAAAAATCTATGGCAACCTAAAACAACCAGGGTAAATACCGAGCCCTTCACATACATACTCGCATATATATATATATATTCATATTAGTCAATATAATAAATTTCATTTTAATATCCATCATAGTATTTCGTCGACATTTAATATCTACATAACCTTTTTATATTCGATAAGTATTCATATTTTATTGGCTCAAAATAAACAAAAACCCTGACTAACAAAATTCACTTTTTTCCCTCATAAGGTTGCAACATTGTAATTTATATGTAAACCCGATAATCAATAATCATTCTCAATTTACTAAAGATCCGCGTATATAAAAAATTAGTTGGTATTATTTAATAAGTTGACATAAGAGGTGGAAATACAACAAATAGAGCAGGCACGTAACTTTTAAAACTATGTAAGTACATATATAGATGTATATTCAGAAAAAAAATCAATGTTATTCGAAACTAGTGGGCCCAAACTATTAATACATACACACTATATGACCAATCAATAGAAAGAAAAACCAGAAATCAGTCGTCAATGAGTATAATTTGTACGATCAATGAATAACAAATGTTTCTAGGAATCTGAAAGCATAGTGTACCTTCTCGTCAATTTCTCTCGTGGTGGATTGAATATCGCGAAAATGGTCCTGAGATGTGTTGCAATACCTCCACGAATTGCATCCCTCGATGTCTCAGTTAGTATATACGATCGAAATAAGTGATATGAATATTGTATGTTTTCATGAGTTTCAGAAACCGGGGGGGGGGATGTTGAAAAATTTGAAAAAAAAAATCTCGAAGTAATGAAGACAGAGAGAGAGATAGAGAAGAAGGAAGACAAAGAATAGGGGCGCCAAAGACTTAAGTGGGAAATAACTAACGCTACAAAGATAAAAGTCGAATTTCGCTCTCAACAAAATCCATAGCCAAAATATTCTTAACATGCCAAAAGGGTGGTCTACTCAAATACGTAGACTCAAGGAGCGCCCTGCTGCCAAGGATGCAAGTTCTGTGTCCATCAGATCCCAATCCCACAAGAGTTTGGTTGTAAGATTGAAATCCGATCCCCGTATCCGGCCCAAACCAGCAGGGTCCCGAAAATCCTCCGGAAGGTTAGAGACGGCGTTAATTTAGAACTTCCAATTATAAAAATCCATCCTTGCTGTGTAAATGGCTAATATTTGTGTATTATGTTGGTCATTGCTATTACAATTTGTTTTGTCTCCAAGCGTATTCCCTTGGGGCTAGCCCATGCCTCGTATGCCTGCAAAGTTCCCTCGATTTGAAATCTCTAAGTAAAAAAAAAAATATTCGACCCCTTAGAAAAAACTAAGAAGGTTCGAGGACAGTAATGAAACTAGAATAGAAGTATTATCTAAGATATCCCTAACTAATGATTTGCCGAAATAAAAAAAAAATTAAATAAACTGAATTTTGGATCGGTGATTTCTATTGCCAAACTTCACCGATGGCTACCCTGCGCAGACATGCCACAGTCTGGGACGTCGTTAATTTCCCTCGTCTAATTAAACTAAGAAAAGAAATGAAAATACTTAAAGGGACTAGGGGTCGACATCCGGGTACGCTAATGACATGAATATTAATTTAGTAGCAGTTGATTTAATCGGATAGTCCGAACTGAGTTATATGAACACTGCACAATAAATAAATAAGGTAAGCAACGAAAAAAAAAATCTCGGAGAGGCTATGAATGTTAAAGGTACAAATGACCGAAACCTGTACTTTTCGATGATCACAGGAAATAGCAGTTATTTTTCTTAATTATCATTTCTGTCAACCTTTAGAAGTAATTCCCACATGATGCTACCCTATCTATTGAAAGGCTTAAGATCCGGGGCTGTTATTATGAGGTACTTAAATGCGAAGTAACACACAATTCCCAACTACAATTTACTATCCAAGTAGCAAACTCGGTTGGATGAATGTACCGGTGTAGAAGTCAAAACGCGAGAGATTTTTTTTTTTTAGTAAACATATTCATATTTTCACTATATAACATACACTAGGCCTATCCATTTAAATATAGGTGTCATCATCTCATTCATATTTTATATCATATTATTAATATATCATTACATTCATTCATTATCTACTAATTTTCGCGCGAAGTAATATTTTACAGACACCCTATTTCATACATTTTACACGCAGGCCATACACATATTTACATTACACAGTAATAAATATATATAACTATCACAATCTATCACGCTCAAACTACTACACGATAACATTCATCGAACCACGTACTCTTTGTTTCGAAGCACCCAAATTGTATTTACTTCGCAGTTAATAAAAATCATACGTGTATTCACTGAAAGTTAAATTGTCAATGATTAATCTATTTCCAATTTGCTGATAAAACTAAAGCAACAATGGAATTTTCTACAGCCACGGGAAAAGAGAATTTAATACTACATTTTGAAACAAACAGTAACAGCATATGGGCTTTACTTCTATTAAGAAAATAGGTATTCTTTATTTCAGTAGATATTTCAATTACTACTGGACCTAGCAAGCTGAAATTTTCAGTACAGTAAGATCTCATGCTATCTTATATGAAGGTATACTCATCTGTACCGAAAACCATGTCCACGGGAAGTAATTTGAGAATAAATGGCCAAAATCAAACAATCTAGATCACTAAGTCATGCGATGTCGTAATGTCAACAAACAATTGACTACCGAAAACAGACACTATGGCGCTGTAGTGGAGGCATAATTTACCGTGTACTGAAATATATACTTGTACTCATTAATCAGAAATTTAATATTTACTCTGGTTTAATATACTTCGAGTTAGACAAATGGTACTAAATTAACGCATATTTATACACTGTCCTAACCGAAAATTCACACACTCACACAAAACTACTAACTACATACACCACTGTTAGTACTATACATAAAGACAACTAACTAAACCAAACATGCACCATTTAATTACATGCATGTTGAGAAAAAATACTCCCTTGTTGGTATATACAGTCGGCTCTATTAAACTTAAAGGGGGGCAAAATGAGAAAGGTAACCCTAGGTCCAATTGACCTGACCAATTGTTTACATAATGATTGCCAAAGATTGATGCCCTGGGGGCACCTTAACGAGGTTTATTGAGGGACCCTTCCCCTGAGAGGGGAAAAGGCCCTAAAACGAACAATAACTAACCCATTCCCCCGCTAGAACTGGTTCAATTTGGAAAAGGGGATAGGAGCCCTTTTAAGCTAACTTAAGCTGCCATTATGATTATTTACATTACAACTATCAAACCTACTACGTACATGCAATTACTAAATAAATAATAAAAAATCACATTTACTGTATACACGAACAACATGCACTAAACAGGTCGTAATTTCCCTAATCCCTAACTGAATATATGGTTTGAAAGAAAAAGAAAGTAAAGTCACTATTTCGCTCTGTCTATTCTAGCTGGGCAGCAAACATGGCTTCCTAGTAAACAGAAATCCGGAAGCAGATATTTTCCCCTGATTTTACAGTTCTCTGAACAAAAATATGTGTTTCTGGCTCCTAAATGATCACACGACGTTTATCAATGAAATTAACTGGATATTACCTTAAGTTCGTTTGAATTTCAGTCCTAATGAAGTCAAAATATGGTGATCACTTCCACAGATAGTGCTTCGTGACGTGTCTTCGATTATTCTGATAACATTGCGCCGAAAAAGCCAGAGGTAGGAGAATTCCTCCAATCAGAACGAAAACTTTAGCCGCGGAAATTACAAAGCAAATAGAAATTTGGCAAATCCAGATATAACCGGATCTGAAAGTGACTATGGACTAATGAGAGGGGGTGAGGGAAAGATTAGGTACCTGACTAAATTCTACATTGGTCTGAAATTAAGAAAATTTATATCCAATGACGGAACTATGTTTCGGTATGACGTCAGAATGGTAAACCTTGTAACTTTTCAACTTATATATCCGAAAATGGGATTTACACTTAATAAAAATATAAATAAAATATATTATTCAGTGGGAATATGGTTACTAATGAAACCTTTCGATTCATTATATTTAATTCGAAGTAAAGAGAGTAAATAAATTGTGTAACTAAACCGAAATTGAAAAAAAAATTACTAGGTACAGGGTGCGTAAACAAAGTTGCCATTACTTTCAACTGTAATGGTACATTACAACGTCCCAGTACTGAACACTTGGCGTATTTAGCTGCACTGGCATATATACCTGCAGTTACCTTATAATTAAATATTGCGCTCCCAGTTCGTTTATAATTACTTTAGTATCTACCAAAACTTGCTACGATAATTATTTCAATAATTTAAACTATTTTTATTCCTTTTAAACTTAGTATTTCCTTAATATTTATCATTCATTTTACAGAAATTAAAAATACACTACAATCAACTATGGTTTCTTCACTTATTAGAAATATATATTTTTAACAGCATAAAAAACAAGTTTAAACAATATGATCTTGAAGCTTTGCTAGCTTCTACTATTAATCCAATGTTCTCGGGATTGCTGCCAGAGTGAGTGTTGCTGTGCTGATCTTTCGTTACCATACAGCGGCAACATCTTCAGAGCTATGTGCTGGAGTGTGCTGGTCGTACAATTTATATTGTGGTCTTTGGGAATTGCTGTGTTTCTATTGGTTGTTTTTGTTGGCCAATGGCGTGCTCTGATTTTGCTGGTGGAAACTGCTCTCTGATTGGCTGATGGTTCTTTTCGTACTGAGAAGCTAGATCCAGATGTCAGGTAGATGATAACCTTCGTCTCTGTTGATGGATGGCTTGTATGAACGGATGAATAAAGATTCATGTATTTTCCTGTCCCAGAACTGTTTGCTTTTCTTTAGTACTTCAATTTGGTCCCACATGGTTGTATGATTGTATTGTATGCAGTGTTCGGCTATTGCAGATTTTTCAGGTTGTTTAAGTCTGGTGTGTCGCTGGTGTTCTTTCATTGTCTTCAATGTTCCTTCCCGTTTCACCTATGTAAGTGGCGTTACATTCACAGGTGATCCTATAGATGCCTGGTGTCTTTAATCCCAATGAGTCTTTTGCAGTTGATAATAAACTCCTGATCTTTGGTGGAGGGCAGTGTACAGTCTTGATGTTGAATTTCTTCAATAGTCTTGCTAGTTGGTTGGAGGTTTTTCCCATATATGGAATAACTGCAATATTTTCCTTGTCTGCCGTGTTGTCCTCTTTTGTGGTGCAATTTCTGCTACTGTATTTTCTCATGGCCGTCTTGATCTGTTTCGACGAATATCCGTTGAATTTGAATACCGTTTCCAGGTGAGACAGTTCTGTGCTTATATTATCTAGATCTGCTATTTGGTATGCTCTGTGTATTAGAGTATTTAACACCCCCTTTTCTGTGCAGGATGATGAAAACTGGTCGCATCGAGGTAGAGATCAGTGTGCGTGGGTTTCCTGTAGATTGAATGGCCTAGACTTCCATCTGGTTTCTTGTATACGCGTACGTCCAGGAACGGGAGTCTTCCTTCTGTTTCTGTTTCCATAGTGAACTGGATGTTGCGGTGCATAGAATTCAGATGCTGCAGGAATTCGTCGAGTTTCTGTCTGCCATGGGGCCATATGACGAATGTGTCGTCTACATATTTGTAGAATACTTTAGGTTTGTATGTTGCTGTTTCTAGCGCCTTGTGTTCAAAATACTCCATATAGAAGTTCGCTATTACTGGAGAGAGAGGAGAGCCCATTGCCACACCATCGCTTTGTTCAAAGAAATTGTCTTGGTAACTGAAGTAGGTAGACGTTAGGGTGTGCCTGAAGAGATGTACAATATCCTTGCTGAAATGCAATTTCAGGAGTTTAATAGAATCTTCCAGTGGTACCCTCGTAAAGAGAGAAACCACATCAAAGCTGACGAGTATGTCATCTGTGTTTGTCTTGATGCTGTGTAGTAGTTGTACAAAATGGGCGAAATTCAACATCAAGACTGTACACTGCCCTCCACCGAAGATCAGGAGTTTATTACCAACTGCAAAAGACTCATTGGGATTAAAGACACCAGGTATCTATAGGATCACCTGTGAATGTAACGCCACTTACATAGGTGAAACGGGAAGGAACATTGAAGACAATGAAAGAACACCAGCGACACACCAGACTTAAACAACCTGAAAAATCTGCAATAGCCGAACACTGCATACAATACAATCATACAACCATGTGGGACCAAATTGAAGTACTAAAGAAAAGCAAACAGTTCTGGGACAGGAAAATACATGAATCTTTGTTCATCCGTTCATACAAGCCATCCATCAACAGAGACGAAGGTTATCATCTACCTGACATCTGGATCTAGCTTCTCAGTTCGTAAAGAACCATCAGCCAATCAGAGAGCAGTTTCCACCAGCAAAATCAGAGCACGCCATTGGCCAACAAAAACAACCAATAGAAACACAGAAATTCCCAAAGACCACAATATAAATTATACGACCAGAGTGTATATTTACAACGAAGAGAGAAGGGGGGGTGCACGTGCACCTTTGCACCCCCCTAAATCCGGCCCTGATTGTCACCTATCTCCGTAAGAAACTGCTGATTGGAACGAAGCTATATGTGTTAAGTATAGAATGGGAGACCGTAGAAAGGTGGATAGTTTCTATTTCTAGGTTATAGTAATAGTGAAGATATGAATGTGAAATGAAAGAAATTATAGGAAAGGCTAAAGTAGCATTTCGGAAGAAGAAAGGTGTATATTCTGTGAATCTTTCAATAAATAGTTTAGAAAAATACTCATAAAATATTTAGTGTAAAGTATTGTATGAAGTTGAACCATGATGACACTGCACAAACATGGGCAGTGAAATGAAAAAAGATTGGAGGCTTTCAAAATGTTTGTCTGATAAACAATGGAAAAATTAGATCGATCGAAAGGAAAACGGATAAGAAAGTATGAAGATTACGAGGAGAGAAAAGAGCAATTTTACTACAGATGTAAATAAAGAGAGGAACAGAAACCGTTGGGACATTGGCTGAGAACTAACTGCATACTAAGAGGTGTGGTAGAAAAGGTCTGGTGGCAGGAAAAAACAGATAGCGAAAGAAGTTACAGTTACTGGACGGTATTAAGATAGTCCAGGAGGTTACCTAATGATCGTGGTATAAAAAGGATTATAAGTTTGCGGTAAGTGATCTGCCAATTATAATGACAAAATACCTATGATGAGATGATAATGATGATGATCAAGATTATGATACAAAGGGTGTTCAAAAACTTTTGCACAGTGGTCTCTATTTTTTTTATTTGTTGCAGAAGGAAAATGAATTTTTTTGAGAACATACTTGGAACATTTAGCTATATGTTGGTATATAAAAGTATTTTCTTTTATTTACAGGTGAGCCATAATGGAGCGTGAAGTAGATGTCAAGTTGCGACAACGGTCGGTGATGGAGTTTCTCTTCAAGACCGGCAATAACTCTGCCACATCGATTCACAGGAAGTTGCTCCCTGTTTATGGGGAGGACAAATTGGATGGCAGCAGTATCCAGCGGTGGTTGCAGAGGTTTAAAGAAGGTGATTTCTCTCTATTGGACAATCCACGATGCAGTAGACCATCGACGGTAGTGAGTGATGTGAATAAGACCATTAATCAAATCATCCAAAATGACATATGTGTGACGACACGACAGCTTGCTGAAATGACTGGTTTGTCATTGGGTAGTGTGATGTCAGTGGTATAGTCACTAGGGTACAGAAAAATCTGTGCACGTTGGGTGCCTAGATTATTGACAAGAGAAATGAAAAAGATGAGGAAGGATGTGTGCGAGAGTCTCATGACGACCTTTACTGAAGAGTTGAAACAGTGTTTTGACGGTGTCATTACCCAGGATGAAACATGGCTGTGTTTGTCCGAACCTGAGAGCAAAGCACGTCTGAAGGCCCACCTGTGTGGTAAAACATTTGATAGTGAGTAAGACCTTATTTCCTGTGTCAAGCGATGGTGTAAAAGTCAATCCCCAGAATTTTACCAAAGTCCATTTACATCATGGAAAGAACGTTGGACCAGATGCGTCATAGCTGATGGAGGCTGCATTGAGTAGGCTCGGTGTATAGCTAAATGTTCCAAGTATGTTCACAAAAAAATTCATTCTCCTCCTAGAGACCACTGTGCAAAACTTTTTTGAACACCCTTTGTAATTTTATATAGTTTACTTCAACCACCTATTCGTTCTTTTATTTTTGGACCAAACATTCTCCAGTTCTCAAAACCCCTTCCGAAAGTGATGCTTTTTTTTCATCGAGTAAGCGGCAAACTTCAATATCCATACAGTACGACGACCATGATTATACGAAGGTAAGTCGGGAAATAAGTTCCCCTGGTGGTTATGGACAGAGATGTTTATAGAGGACAAATAATATAATGCAGAAGTAAGAACAAGACTTTATTTTTACACATAAGAACTAATGACATTGATGCGTCCCTTATACCGCTTGAAAAGGTTTGAAAAAGCCTCTTCATGAAAAAAAATGTGTGTAATGTATAGACCGTACGTGAAAAACTCCTTCACTGCTTTCTTCACTTCGTCATTAGTTCTAAAATGCCTTTCGTTAAGGGTCTTCTTCAATGCTGGGAAGAGATGGAAATAGTTGAGGGTGAGGCGTATGGGCAAGGCGTTCCGAACCGACGGTAGCAAGATGATCTTGCGTTGGGGCGGCCGAGTGTGGTCACGTATTGTTGTCTGAAAGGGCAACGCTGGGCCAGATGGCCACGCGGCATCCTGCGAATAGCACCATTAAATCTTGTCAGTGTCCCACGAGTTGAAAACACGTCATCTCTCCGTACTTGCATGTCACAGAATGGGCTGCTTATCAGAGTCTTCTGCTAGCACTACGTTAGCGCCATCTGCACGATCTTAACCGTACGCCGCCAAATGGCACATGGATGACTCCTGCATTAAATTGATGTCTTGTTTGCCCCATTTCTTTCCAAGAGAGCTTACGATTTCTCTTGAAAAATGGAAGGGAAACTTACTTTCCGACTTCCGCTCGTACTGTGCTAGTTTCGAGAATTATATTTAATAGAGTATTATTATGCAATACGGGCATGATGGTTCTGTGGTAGAGCTCTCACTCACAGTGCACTGGATCCTTGGTCCAATTCCAGACGATGTGAATTTATGAACAACACAAAATCGCCGGAGTTCCTTAGGATTTTCAGTTCCCTCTCATATTCTTAATCCAGGGCAGTGTTGCCTATAAACACTAGTGTTGCCACAAGACGAGAATCGAAACTAGAATGACCTCTTTACATTCAAGAAGAGACGAGAAGCTTCTAATGGATAACATAAGTTCACTCAAATCTGCTTTAATGTTGCATAGCTCATTCTCTATATAAAAATTTATCTATCTATTAAAATGGTACAATTGTAATTAAAAGCGCTTTTTTTTAGGTGAGGGAGTAAAGGTATAATATATATATCTTTATTCATCATTTTTGAGCATTCATTTTGAGGAAGAGATGTTGCACTCCCAGCCATTAGAGGGTTACGCCCTCTCTTTGGCACAGATGTTAAGACAAGTTAATTGAATTTAAACTATTGTAGTTGGTCTAAGTGCGACTATGAGTAGATTAATATTTAACACAAAATACAAATACATTAATCTTGATTAGAAAAAAAAATATAATAATAAGAAGAATAAGAATAATGAGAAAACATAAGTGCAGGAAATACATTCAAGGTACTAAGGTGATGGATATGAAAAAATAATACAAAAGTGTAACTAAATATAATGTGGATATGAATAGATGAAATGAAGTGCATTCACGCCACAATCACAGTGGGTAAGTTAGTTTAAACACATGAGGGTTATATCTTCTGTCTCGGGGCGACTCGAGACTGATGTAGACAGGATGGAAGCCCAATGTTAATTATGAATGAAAAACAAGTGCTATGATGGTAGAATGTGAGGTAAATATTCGTGAATCATGTAAATGGCAAAGGTATCTCTTTCTGCTGCATCCAGATTCGATGTTTGAATATATATCGTTGTTAGGATGTTGAGAGGCGAGTGTAGAAATCTGTACGGTGCATCGGTAAGGGCATCAACTCGTAATGTATCGAGATATAAGGGATGAGAAGTAGTGATGCGAGACTTTATATATCGTGCCCTAAGAGTAGAGAGATGATCAATGATGTTGGGAAAATCAATGTGTTCATACATGAGGTAATTTGGATATGGTAATTTAATACGATATGCAAGGCGAATAACATGGCGTTCCAGAATTGCAAGCTTTTCGTATAGCGTAGGTGGGGCATGGCACCAGGCAATGTGACCAAATGTTAATATAGGCCGTAAAAATGCTTTATAGGTATTGAGTAGTAACTTTGCATTTAGCCCCCAAGTTGTGCCAGTGAGACGACGGAGGAGATTTAACCTGCGCTTTGCTTGCAACGCCAGTTTTTTTAAGTGAGGTTTCCAAGAGAGTTTCGAATTGAAGACCACTCCTAAGTATGTTGCAGAAACTGCTGGTCTAAGGAAATGACCATCTACTGACACACGAAGATTTCCAGGATTTCTGTGTACTTTACTGCGTCGTTTTGAAGGGAGGAAAACAATGGCTTGTGTTTTCGCAGTGTTGACAGTTAATTTCCATTTACTGCACCAAGTAAGAAAGTTGTTTAAGGTTATTTGTAGGTTTGTTCTGACCTGAAGCATTGTTTTCCCAAGCGATAAAAAGGCAGTATCGTCTGCGTATTGAAAGATGTACACATTAGGCGGTGGGCTCGGCATGTCGGAAGCGTATAATATATACAATAATGGACTAAGGGCGGAACCTTGTGGTACACCTGTATGTGGGAAAATGGGCCTTGATAGTACATTTCCAATTGAAACATTTGCGATACGGTTACTTATAAAAGAGTATATGTGTCGAAGGTAAAAAGTGGGCAGGCGGAGTGACTGTAGTTTACGTAGTAAGCCATAATGCCACACTTTATCGAATGCTTTTTCTAAGTCCATGAGGACTAGACAGGATGGAAGGCCCTTATTGTACTGATTTGTGATGACTGTAGTTAAACGAAGCAGTTGATCACTGATAGAGAATTTAGGTCGAAAACCTGCTTGATGTATTGGTAATAGATCATATGCCTTAAGATATGCATGAAGTCGATTTACTAGAATCTTTTCGAATAATTTACTAAATACGGAAGTCAACTGAATCGGCCGATATGAACTGACATCATGAATGGGCTTATTTGGTTTGTTGAACATACATACTTTGGAAACCTTCCACCGTAACGGGTAATAACCAGTTGAGAGGATGAAATTATAAACGGAAATTAACAAAGTGATAAAAGAGACCGGCGATTCTTTATCATCCTATAAGAAATGCCGTCCATGCCTGGTGCTGTGTTTCGTTTTCTACTAAGGGCTGAATGAAATTCAGTCGGTGTAATAGGCCTTGTAAGAGGATGGTTGTGATCAATGTGATGTGATGTAGCAGGTTGTAGAGAACAGATGGTGGAGAGATCAATCCGCTCATCACGGCAAGGCGATTCTGATGGAGTAAAGACTGTCTGTAATTGATCAGCGAAAGCATTTGCCTTATCGATATTAGTGTGAAGTGGCACATCATTAAGTTGAAGCGGATATGTATTTATTGTTCTTTTACCCGTTAGTAGGTGAATTTTTTTCCAGTATCGGGTGGATGTACTTCGTCTCGCGGTTTGTTGCAAGTACTAATCCAGTGCTTCCGTTTGTATGCAATAAGGTAGTTCCTAACTGCTCTTTGCCATTGCCTGTGGTAAAGGAGCTCTTGAACATTACCAGTTCGGTGATATTCTCTAATGTGTTGACGTGAGCGCTTTACAAGTGCAAGATATTGAGGTGGCAATTTTGGTTTGTACGCGCATATTTTGTCTTCAGGAACACGTGCGTTTGTTGTTAATAATTCGTGTTCGCTACTCGGTGCAACAATATCTGTACTATCTCTGTCAATATTCTGCCTATATGTGTTCCAGTTTGCTCGATCATATCGCTTGACAGTACGGTATTCGGTTTTAGACTATGGGCAACGACCCCTATTCAACGATAGCTTAATTGGTGCATGATCGCTGCCTATAGTGTCAAGAATTTGTATAGTGCAGTCACTGACTAGATTAAGAGACGTTATCACTACATCGGGTGTTGTTTGACTAATTGCTCGTGAATGGCTAGGTAAACGATGTACATGTAAATTCAAATTTTTAGTTACATAGTCAAAGAAGTGTTGTTTCTCTCGGTCGCCTCGACTATGAATGTTCATATCGGCCATTATTATGATATTTCGGAAGTTATATGCTACGTAATGAAGAAAATCAAATGGAATCGGGTGTCGCGGTCGTATATAGATTGTAGCGATATTGATAACAAGTGATGGGTAATAAATTGACAAAAGAAGATGCTCCGGATGATTGATGAAATTCTGTGGATGATATTGACGAAACGATACCTTAGGGGGAAACCCAACTGCGACCACACCCTGTGCTCTTGCACCATGCCCTGAATAGTCATGACGATATATTTGATAACCTGGTAGACGTATGGTGGTGGTAGGTTTGAGTGCAGTTTCATTTAATGCAAATAGATCAATGTGTTCCTCTAGCAGTAGCTGTTCCAGTAGAAGTTTATGTTGTAGAAACGATCGAATATTCAGAAATAGAATATTCATAATTGCCATAATGAAAAATATGAGTGCCGTGGTTTTATACGGTTGTTTCAAGTAGTGCGATTTGAAAATGAGCATATTGTCTGGAGTAGTAGCATGGAGATTGATATTGAAGAGTGATTTAGCTGTGTCACTAATAGTGCTAATGATATGATCACGTTCAAAAGGTAGTATGTTTTGAAGCATTATAGTCAAACAGCGGAGAAGATCCTCGACACTGACAGGGTGTAAAATTGATTGCGCTGGTGGCGTTGGCCTGTCAGAACTTCGGAGGGGTGCTGTAAACTCTGGACGAGTAGGTTCTGCCTGAGGCTTTGCCTTGCAGCGATAGCTGTAAGTGGGGTGAGAGCCTCCGCACGTGGCACATTTTGGAGGTTGCTGTTGGTTTTTACACAATCTAGTGTTATGTTGTTCACCGCAATAGCCACATTTAGGTTGATTAGGGCAGGAGTTTGTAAAATGAGAATTATAAGCTTGACATTTCTCACATCTGATAAGCACTGGTCCAGGAGTTTTTGACGGTTCTACCTTATAGATCTTTTTGTAAATGGGTGCACCGTAGGCTTATAAGTGATCAATGGCTTGTTGGTTTTGGGATAATACCCGAACCATATAAGTAGGGCTTGAATTATTCTTGATACGAATGCATTTGTCAACATTGATGCCCTCTTGAATAAGTTCTTCACGAACTTCTTCATCTGTAAATTCAGGTAGGACGCCACGAATGACCACGGACAGCATTGGTATTTTCTTCGGAGGTGGAGGTTGTTTGATCCTAGAATCAGTTTTCTTAGCAAGTTTGGCATTTTTCCCAAATATTTCGTAGGATGCCTTGTTTCTCAAGTAGGTGCCAAAATTCGGGCCTTTTGACTTTATAATATAGCTATTTCTAGTGTGAACTATTTGTTCAACATTAGCACGTGGTACGTATTTAATGATTTGCATAAAGATCATCTTTGGATGTATGTATTTAGAGTCGAAATCAGTAAGGAGAAAGTTATAAACCGGGTCTGGAGCAGTGACGACGCCAGCTTTATGTTCTTAGGGGGGCAAAGGAGGGGCAGATACATTTTCGGGGGGGCGGCTATTTGCCATACCAAAAATGACATATTTATTACGTTTGACTTACTTTACATTACATTGTGTAATTTCGTTGCTGTTTTTATATTAGACCTATATGATTATAAATTAAAGTTATTTCAAGTAAAATTTGTAACTAACAAATAAGTAACGTCTGCACATGAAATATTTTTCAATGAAACTTATGAAGCCTAAACATAAATTGAATTACTTTTGCGTATGCTACAATTAACACATTCGTTTAGTACCATATGCTACGTATCTCTCTCTCTCTCTCTTTATACATACATATATATATATATATATATAGAGAGAGAGAGAGAGAGAGAGAGAGAGAGAGAAGAGAGAGAGAGAGTTTACGAGGAGCTGCTGAAAATGTCCTAGTCCAATCCCGAATGAATGTAGGTACTAGGTAGAAAAATGAAACCGTAGTTTAAAAAAACATATCTCTGTATGTACAAATACAAATTTTCATATTAATAATGAAATTCTTATTGTTTCTCAGGCCTCTGAAGTGATTATGTGTGCCCAAACAGATAATTTCACGAACTTCCAGATCCTAACTGTTATAACATTTTTGTTCCACCAAGGAAAGTCACCGAAGTAAATTAATTAGAAAATCAGTGAAACACCACGGGACTCTCCTCCGTTATATACAGTGGTGAAGAAGTGAGTGGCTTGTATAAACGTGATGATTTCTCAACAAATTATGCTTTACATCCAGGATGATTAAAAGCAATGACTCTTCCCGAAATCACGGATGCAATTTGTGACATTATTGTTGAAAATTGCAGCATTTCAGCCAGCGGTGGATATAGCCCGGGGCCGGAGGGTCTAGGCCACCCCACTTTTTGAATGACAAAAATAATTTAAGCTATTATTTATATAGTTTTTAAAGTGTATAATAAACTCACGATATACATATTATAGTCTGAGGACTTGCTGCACCCCGCTTTCTCAGTTTTTACCTTCTCAGCAAAACTTGTGTCAGAGATTCTGGGCATTTCTTTGGAACTCGTCTGTGGCATAATTCAGAATGGCTTGGGTACGCTCAAGTTCTCGACATAATGGGTTCCCAAAATATCTGTCAGAAGAATAAAAGCGTGACGGCATTAAGAGAAGTCTTTTTCCAATTTGACCGTAATGCTGATCAATTTCGCTGACGAATAGTAACCATAGATGAAATATGGTTGTACCACTATGATCCTGAATCGAAACAACAGTCAATGGAGTAGTAGCACTCATTTCTCCATCGCCCCAAGAAGTTCAAGACACAGAAGTGGGTTGAGAAACTGTTTGCAACATTCTTCTGGGATAAGTATGGAGTTGTACTCATAGACTACCTCCGCAACGGTCAGATATTTAATCCAGAATCTCTACATTATTTACAAAACTGAAAGAAAAATTCAAAGTTCAACGCCGCGGAAAATGAAAAGAAAGGAATTCTGTTCCTTCAGGAGAATACACCTGTCCATCAAGCCCCTGCGAACACAACTGACATTGCATAATCTAGGATTTCAATGTCTAGATCATCATTCTTATTCCACAGATTTAGCTCCGTCTAACTATTACGTGTACTTATTTCCCAAACTTAAATAACACTTGAAATGACGCCATTTTAGATCTGATAAGGATAGTGCTACGAACAGTGGTGGGAGGAAATCTTCAGATTTTTTAACTTTTCTGCAAAAATGGAGCACTGTACAAGGTAGTATATTGACTCTCGGGGGAAGTGTAGAAGAAGTAAAACTTCACAATTCCACGTGCACTCCTGGGTTGGGCTACGAAGTTTTCAGCAGCTCCACGTATATTTCTAGTCAATATGGTAGACGTCATGTCAGTACTTTGAAACAAAATAAGTAAGGGAACACTAGTACATACCAATTACTAACTAAAGATCAGCACTCTGACAATACGTTTTATTGGGAGCTAAAAAAAATAATCGATTTAATTCCATACATTTATTATTATTTGCAGGATGGGAAAACACTTTTTTTTTCTTCAAAAAATGAAGCTCTGGTAGTCGCAAATTAAGCTGTTATAAGCCCATCCTCCGAATATTGAAAGCCGAGAATAATGTTTCAAGAAATAAAAGTATAGAACCTTTAAATAAAACAAAATATGAAACTGAAAACTTCAAACCTGGATAAATACAAACAAGTTACGTAACTGGTTTTACCTTTCTGTTGTTTCCAATCGAAGTTGATCCAATGAGAAGAAAACAAGTCGACCAAATCTACTATTGTTCGCTAGGCACAATAATTAAAAATCATAAGAAAGAAGTATAACTGAAATTTACCTCAAAAGGCGCTAAATTAGAAAACAGAAATATGCGTGCATACCCAGACGCTCAAAGAAGAAAGCTTGAGGACTAATCTGCCACATAGTAAATGCATGGAGAGTAGACTACAATTTGACAATGAGCTTGGTTATGATATTGATATAAAATACTACATATAGAATGTTTAAAGATTGTAGGAGTCTGGGGGGGCAGTCAAGGTGGCAGTCAGGGGGGCAGAAGTAGCTACCAGGGGGGCGCTCGCCCCTCTTGCCCCCCCTCTAGCGTCGTCACTGGTCTGGAGTTCTGCCGAGAAAAGCTGATGATGATTCTGAACATGGTGGTCCCGTGTCCATGGCGTTGTCGACGTGAATTGGTTGAATGTTAATAGAATGGGGTTCACCGCGGAGTCTTTTGGCAGACTGGGTAGATTCAGTGGATGGATGTCTATCCCTAGATGAACTCGCTACCGGTTGACTTCCCCATGAGAAATGTCTAGTGCGCCTCGAAGGTCCAACGGATGCAGCTTGAGCAAGTGAAGAGCTTGCGTTTGTAGGAACTGAGGCTGGTAATCCTATATGTCTACCGAGAATCGATTGCCCGTTAGTGATGCCAGAGTCCGCCATCGTAAGAAGGTAACCTAGGGCCTAAGCCCAAATGAAGATGAATGTGAAAGAAAAGATGATGAAATGAAGTTCAAAAAGCAAGTTTGCCCTCCGAAAGTGAAAACTTCCGTCAATCCTCTAAGTGCTGTATACGTGCTTTGCTCACAAATGCGTATTGCAACACTTGGTCTTAGCTACCACATTAACTGACACAAGAGAGGTTAGGCTCCTTGATTCAGTATGTGATGATGAACGTTAAAAGCGCCTGAGCTCCGACCTATAACTTTGGCTTTCAAATCTTCATTTACGGTTATGTGTGATTTCACGTTTAACAGAGACAAACATTTTAAGTATTTGTACTTTAAATAGTTTAAATTACTTAGCTATATCTTTTTCATAATGTTTATGATATAAAATTGTTGTCCAAAACCTTTGTATTTTAATAAGCCTTCTCTAAAATCAATGCATGTGAATTGTGCTTCCATCTTCGGAGTTCTTTTAAACTATGTTTATATGTTTGTGGTCAATCCTTTCGACAATAAGATCTCGGAAACTACAGGCTCTAGAAATATGACGTTTTCACTGATCGATTGGAAATTTTGCGTAGAGTGTCCAGTTCTAATTGAATATTTAAAAAAAAACATGGCCATCATTTCTTTATTACTTTTTTTAAGGTACACTGGAAGCGTTGAAATTAAAAAAAACTAAAGCATCATATCCTATGCGTTATACATTCCAACACCACAATATTGTATATTGTGGCTGTATATGTCTCAGGCATTTGTTCCATGGCCAAATAATAGTGAAAAAGAAAGGATAACCATTTCTCGAGTCTTAAGATAAATCTTTATTTTTTGAGTGTTTTGCCCAATGAACACCATATATAACTGACATTATAATTAATTGTATATGTAATGTATTTGCTTATTACATACTGCATGCAAGAAGAAAGAAAACACTGGTCATACATGAATTAGAAACTCCAACCGGAAGTATGCTCAAATCTTGCAAACGATGCGACATATTGAGAAAAAATAATCGAAAAAATCTCCCCTTTATGATACCCCTTGCCGTTTTTTTAAAAAAATCAAGACGTCTTTCACTTGTGTCTGTAAAGGGACATGTACATATGTTGTGAGGAATGAGAAGGAGATTTATGCTCATATGCGAATGATGCGCTGTGTAGAGAGCACAGGTTCAGCTAGTAAATTTAAAAAAATGATTGTACGAACAGAACAAACAACATTTATCAACGTTTAAAGAGGTGCAAATGAATACACAATATGTTCCAATAATAAATGTAATTTATATGCTGTTATATTACACCCTTTGTTGACCTGTCGGGATTCAAAAGGATTCTGATGTACTAGATGAAAGTGAAAAGAAAAGGTATAAATGAGGCAAAGAAAAACTTTGCGATAATCGAACGAGACCCTAAAGCATTCTTCGAGGATAGAGACGAGATGTAAAACATTTTTCGAGAATCGAGACGAGACGAGAAACAATTCTTCAGGAATCGAGAAGAGACAATACAGCATTCTTCGAGGATCGAGACGAGACGAGAAACATTCTTAGAGAATCGAGACGAGACGAGAAACAATTTTTCGAGGATCGAGACGAGACGAGAAACAATTCTTCGAGAATGGAAACGAGATGAGAAACAATTCTTCGAGGATCGAGACGAGACGAGAAACAATTCTTGGAGAATAGAGACGAAACGAGAAACTATTCTTGGAGAATCGAGACGGGATGAGAAACAATTCTTCGAGAATCAAGACGAGACAATAAAGAATTCGTGGAGAGTCGACACAAGACGATTCTTCTCAAAATTTCCTAGACGACATGAGAAAACCTTAGTAACGCATGAAAAAAAACTGATAGAGCCTAAATGCATAGTTTTAATCTAAAAACAATTTCGTTTCAATTGATTTTTTCAGAAATTAACCTCTCTATCACTTCTCGTTTGACTTTTTCGTCCAAACATAAATTGGAAAATTTATTAAGTAAAGACTTTAACCTTCGGACGGTCTGTACAAGCAACTCAATAAAAAAATGAATGTGCCTTAAGTTTCAGCATGAATAATTAGCTTATTTTTTTAAAAAAATATCGAATTATAATGAGTTTCCTTTTTCCTTTATCAAGTACGTTGTTATTACATAATCTTTGTATTATGCACAATAAAATAGTAATAAATATGGTATAATTTCTAAAGGACAAAATAAAGAAATTAACATAACCATGAAATAATAGCTTTTGCAAAAGAAAACAGCAATCAATTTCTTGTTGCAAAACACTTTGACGTGCTTAGAAAAGCAGAAAACATCACCGACAGAGGTAATTGATCAAAGATTCTAAAGGTAAGGATGTTTTTTTACCGTTGATATTTTTAATATAAGGATTTCAATTATAAATTAGCGGAATGAGCCGATCTAATAACAGTAATGGATTTAGACTTCTTTTTTTCATCGGGTAAGCTTTTCTGAACGGTGAAGAAAAGTTTGCGTAACAAAATCTAATAATGTCGTATTATATTTAGATGAAAAAAAAAACTTGCATCTTATTTCATTTTATATCGAATTTTAATAATATAACTTATCTAATAACATCTGTCAAAGATCTAACTCTTTGAAATTAGAATGAGAAACGCTCTTTAAATCTAAGGAATAATTAGTGACGTGTGCAAGTGATTATCTGGGTAATGAAGTCCTGATTACTCGCTAATTGTAAGTGCTGCATTCAAGTTATGACAGAGCACCATAGACCTACGTCATATAGAACTCTAGCGGCATCGATTAGAGTGATGGCTGTGTTTGATACTTACGACACTCATAAAATGGCAATGTTTTCATTAGAACAGTGTGGTAATCATTCGTTCCCCGAATGGGTGAACGGCACTTAAATGGGATCTGTGCACACAATTATGCATAAAGATCTGAAAATGCGAAAAGTGTCCTCCAGATGGTGCCAGGAGTGCAGACGGACGACCACAAGGTTGCGCGTGTGGCATTTTATCAGGCAAGTTGATGCATAATGACGGCATAAATGGAACTTTCTTTCCATCGATTGTGCCAATGGATGAGACATGAATGCCGTTTTTCAATTCTGAAACGAAGAATCAGTCTGCACAATGAAAACACACAGATTCGCGGTACCCCCCCCCCCCACACACACACAAACAAAAAAAAAGTCTAGGTAAGTCCCAGTGTTGAAAAAATAATTGTGGCCTGGTCTGGGACACCAATGGAGTAATCTTTAGTCGCTGCACCACGCAAATGGAGAAAAATGATTACACGTTGTTCTTGTAATGAAAATATCGCCATTTTACGAGTATCGTCAAGTATTAAAATAAATCATCATTCTCACTGCTGCCGCTAGAGTTCTGTGTGGCCGTACCGTGTTGCCATCTCTGTTAAGCATTGACAACGAATGCTTGCAATTTTAAAATAAACAGCACGTTTCTGTCTGTTGCCAGCCCTGATAAAAAAAAAAGTGTTGGGGCATTAAATTTTGAATGCATTTCGTATACGTAATACAATGGCGAAATTAAGAAAAAAAACGGAAGCTTTAATAAGAATTAACTAATATTACTAAAAACACTGTTTTCAGGTGATGTTCTGTAATTGAATTTATTTTTAGGGCCGGCCTTAGGAGATACGGGCCCCAATTAGGAAGAATCTTGGTCTACTCACAAACCTAGTCCTATTTCGAAAGAAAAAAGTTCTTATCATAACTGCAAATCACAATGTATTAACTAAAACTAACTAACTCTATGGCCTATGGAACCCGGAGGTTCAATGCCGCGTTCACAAAAGCTCTCCACTGACTTCTATCCTTAGCTAACTGCATCCAGTTTCTACTTTGTATTCCAATCTCTGCGAGATCCATCTTAATATTGTCCTCCCATCTGCGCCTAGGTCTTCCTAATGGTCGTTTTCCGATTGGTCTTCCATTCAAGACATTGAAAGCGTTTCTACTTTCTTCCATTCTAGCTACATGACCCGCCCACCTAAGCCTCCTACACTTGACGACCCTAACAATGTTGGGTAGACCATATAAATTATGTAGTTCCTCGTTATGAAGTTTTCGCCATTCCCCATTCCCGTTCCTCTTGGGTTCGAATATTCGTCTCAGGATCTTGTTCTCAAATACTTTCAGTCTATTTCTTCCTTAGAGTATATGACTATGTTTCGCAGCCATACAGAACAACAGGCATGATTATCGTTTTGTATATTTTAAGCTTCAAATTTCGCGACAACAAGAGATTTTGAACCGAATAGTAACACGAATTCCCTGCTTTTAGTCGACATTTAATTTCTCCGTGAATATGATTTTCGTCTGTTAATATTGATCCTAGATATTTGAAACTATCCACTTTATCAAAAGTATTATTTAATATTTTAACGCATCCATAATTAGGGATGGTATCGAGACGAGACGAGACGAAACTTTGTAAGTCTCGGTCTCGGTCTCGTCTCGGTCGACAGATGCTTGTCTCGATCTCGGTCTCGGTCTCGAGTACCAAATCTCGGTCTCGTCTCGAAAGTCTCGAAATAAATAGTGTGAAATTAAAATAGTGGAAGTATTATTCTCGTACAGTCTGTCGTTTCCGCTTATTTTTTCCTTTCATTTTGACTTATGACATTTTGAATTATGGTATGATGTACCTCTTCATAGCTAATTTGCTAGTGCTAATGCTTTTATTCCAGGTTCAATGATCAGTGTGTATATCACCCTAAAACCCTAATAGAACCCATATTTCACTTTCAGTAATAGACTTTGTCTCATATAGCCTCAGAACTGCCTATACCAGCGTTTCCCAACCTTTTTCAACTTGCGGCACACTACAGGTGTAATTTGAATTCTCGCGCCACACCCATATTTTATATATATATATATATATATATATATATATATATATATATATATATATATATATATATATATATATATTATTATTATTATTATTACTATACCTTGGTATATTTCTGCGATTATCCTTCTTAGAGAGAAGAAAGGTCGATCGCTGGTTTCCCCCCGTGGTAAATCATTATGCTTATTTTTCATTCTAATTTTAAAATAGAAAACAATTGCAAGGAAATATAGGACTCGGGTTTTTAAAAATCCACTTTCTCTTTCTAAAATTGTATCTAATCTTTCACTAAAAAGGAAGATCACTAAATAACGAACAAATAAACAAATCTCCTATACCTTTAAAACACAAATGTAGTTAATTTGTATGCATGTTTGCTTTGTTGAATTTAGTGAATGATATGTTAAAATTTCAAGTTACTAAATAGTCTGCAACAATAAAGATGCAACAATGGTCATGACAATGATAAATACTTTTTCCAACATTAAAAATGTACAGAAAAGTAACACAGTATGAAACTTAAAATTGTAGTTTTATAGTAGAGGTTCACAGTAATGTGAAATACAAATATATATTTTCCCCTATGTCTTGCAATTTGGTTCCATAGAATTAATAATTTGTTTCGATTTCCTCGCGGCACACCAGCGACCTATTCGCGGCACACCAGTGTGCCGCGGCACACCGGTTGAGAAACGCTGGCCTATACAATTAAACTCTATTAAATTACCTCCAGTACTATACAGTAGTTTATTTCCTTCCTTTGAATCAGAATTGTTCAATACCTCCTAACGGATAACGCAACACATAGCAGCACGAATGTATTTAATAGTACCAAAATTGAATCTTTAGAATTTCTCATTATTCAATACATTCTGCTTTGACTGTAATTTTAAAAAACAGAATATAACGTTCATTATCTTAACAAATAGGGTAAAGTATTACTACAATATACGTATTTTGTTTGAAATTGATGAAATGCTTTATTACCATTTCACATCTCCGTGTTTAATTTTTTAACACAAACGTCCTGAACCTTCTGGTGGGAGCTACTACACTCATCTTTGCTATGTGAGGTCTCAAGTTGGATCACAAAACAAGTTAGATTCAAAGTCCGATGTTTCGCATAGTTCGCGTCATATTTTAAGTGCATTCTGTTCTTATACTAGTTCATAAGGTCGTAATGCATTACGGAAGCACATATCCAGTGCCGTAACATAGATTAATCTTATTCTTGAGCTCTCAATGGTGCATGCAATCTTTATTTGAGAAAACTAATCTTGCGTTTATTACGTTCAAATTTTATAATATATACATATTATATAAGTATATAGGTAATTCAAGTTATCTGTATCTATTTTTTCTCACTCGCCAAAACAAGTGATTCTTAACTTTCTAGTTTTCTTTTGTATTAATTTTCGTAGTTTTGCTGCAACATGATGGATTGAATAGTCAAAAATACTTTTTTCGCTCTATAATTTTCATTGAATTTTGGATCCATTTTTACCCTACCTTACCTAGTAAAAGTTATATATTTAGTCTTAGTTGAGGAACCAGTTTTTCGCTTCTGTAAAATTACGAAATTATGACTTGGTTTAGTTTGCCTCCGAGGTCCAGATATAATAAAATATCACCATCATCATAATCAACCATTATCAATCCATTGCTGGATGAAGGTCTTTCCAAGTATTCTCCACAACTATCTAATGGGCAATTCTTTTCCAGGTTACTCCTCCAGTGGCTCTTGATTTCGTCACACCTTCTTATGTGCGGAGGTTTCCTAGGCTGTTTTTGTCTCGTGGTATCCAGTCTAGAATTGTTGTCGTCCGTCGATCATAATTTCTTCTTGCAATACGTCCAGCTCATATTAAATTATTTCATTAGCACTATCAGTATTCATTTCTATATATTTGGGTTACAAATAGTTCGAATTCGCTACTTTCGGAGTACAGACACAATACTTTTTAATCATCGGATCTGACCCACTGACTGAATGATTTAAATCAACACAATGTGAGGACCCCCATTTGGTCTAGCGGCTAGAACTCTTGATTTCGGTTCGCGTGGTCCCGAGTTCGATTTCCGGTAGGGGTAAAGTTGAACGACCGAAGTGGTTCGGATTCCACTATAATCATCAGCTTCACGTCTCCTGTAGCCGCCCTAGCATAACTGTGGGACGTTAAACTAAAACAAAACAAAACAAAATTGAACACTGTGTATTACTAACTGTAAGTTCTTGAATAATTGCTCATAGCTATATGGTATGGATGGAGTTTGAGGTGGTCGGTGGTCAAAGTAAAGCAAGTGAAATGTAATTAGGGTGCAATTAGAACTTTTAATTAAGCACGATCTTAATCTAAAGTGTACACCAGGCCTAAGGCTTAAGGGGAACAACTAGTGTTACTGAAAATGTATCAGTTACATTTAATCTCAGTTACAATTTGCATTTACATGTATTGCTGAAACGAAGATTTAAACATTAACATTATAAGTAGCCCAAATACTATGAAAAACATCGTCTCTTGAAAGCATTCTTGCACCATAAAACAAATTACGAGTAATTTTAAAATATTTTGCAGTTTATCTACGTTATTTGCACATATTTAGAATAACATTTAGCTATCTATTTAAGTGGGCAAAACAGCTTAAATTAATATAACTGCGACTTGTTGTAATTAAAACCACCAAAAACTGTTGTAATGTTATAGAAGCAAAGGAAAGCAATAATCATTATAAAAATTTAATAAAAATGTGTCATTTTAAGTAGTATAACAATCATTACCAATGTGTTTGATATCTCTGAAACGATTTGAAATAACAATTGTTGTAAATGGCGTTATAAGCATTTAAGTCTTTTGGAAGCATCTGCATGATGAGACGTGATATGTCAGCGCGTTTTCGAAGTAAAATCTTTAGAAACATTTAAATTTTCCGTTTCTTGTAACTTTGCTCCTTCATTCATTCGAAATATATTATACCGTGATCACAGTATTTGACGCTAAGGTACAGTTGAGTTGCGCATTGCACCGTCCATGCCATTTGAGTTATTAGAGATTTCCAAGCTACATAAATAATGTATGGGCTATTGTGGTTTTGTACTTGTAATACTTTACGTAGCGCAATTTGAGAAAATACAACTTTATTTTGCTTTAGCAACATTGCTTGTTTATCTAGTGATATTGCAGAGTATCAAAAAGAATTTCCCAACTTGGTACAAAAATTCAGCATTTTTAATATATATATATATATATATATATAGTAGATCCTAGGGGAGGGCTATAGGGACTATAGCCCCCCTTAACGCTCAGGTATGCACTGGATAAAATGGGCTTCAATCCTACTTTCTTTACACTGGGTAAAGCGGCAAACCATGGTTTAACCCCTCCCTTGATCATATACTGTGTCCGCGGCTATATATATATATATATATATATATATATATATATATATATATATATATATATATATATATATATATATATGATGGCCCATTTTAATCATTTTAATCTCGAAAACGGTTGAACATAATGAACCGAACAAAAACTCAAATAGGAAATGCCATGGAGCACACCGAATGGTGTTGTCGCGGCGCCTCCCGGGGCCGCCTTTCATGGGGTACCAGGGCCAAACTTGAAAATTTTAAATGAAAACATGGGGCGAGTAATACCTCGTTCCATAGATATTTAAAAAGTAAAACGTGTTGTAGCAAAAGATTTTTCACATCGGTCACCGTTTTCAAAATGGCCGCCAAGACATGGAGCCTGTATCAGATAAAACGTCCAGTACCACTAGACCCCTAATATGTAAATAGTTGGAGATAAATGAATAGAATAAAACTCGTATATTAGAGCACAGAGGGTATTTATCATTCCACGGCTCGAATACAATGCAACGAAGAAAAAGATTATTAAAGTATAATTGACATGATGCAAAAGAGGAAATGATAGAAAATGAACTTACCGACCTCTGTCCGTAAGTAAGTGAAGCGGGAATGAATGGTAAAATGTCAAATGAGAACCTTACTTTTTATTTGCAATAGATATGGTTTGTCTGAAACACTTGTGTATACAAATGACTGGTACTATAATGAATAAAAATAAAGTGAAATAAGGTGAATAAAAATAAGGTGAAATTCAAGTTTAACAACATTTTACCCGCCCCTTCGCCTCTGATAATAATTTAACGCATTGCGTGCAAGATTTTTGGGACATATCTGCATCAGTATGTACAGTTTCGTTACTAAGGATCACAACTAAAATTACCGTTGAAAGTTATTCGGAATGTAACTGTGGACATCTCAGTGAAACTCATATTCTATCACATGCAAGAAAACATAGAAGGAAATCCATGTAGACCAATATCATGCAGACGACTGTTGAACAAAACCAACGTTTGTAAACATTGTTCTAAAATTGCATTGTTCGACAAATTGGTTTTGCATTTCAGTTGATTCATTTTTGAATCAAACTATTGCCTGCAATCAAAATGGAAGGTACCATTTAACAAGAATTTTACATACGTTATCCCATTACAGAGACATTTATCTCTTATAAAATAACAACACATTTCAAATAACTTTGTTTCGTAGATACAATTTGCAAAAACTAAGGCTCTCACTTGCAATTTCACTGATCATTCGCGCTTCACTCACTTACGGAGCGAGGTTGGAGCGATTATTTTCTAGGAGTTAGATTTGTTTCTTTCCATTATGGCACTTTCACTCTAATCATCTTTTCGACTGTTGCAACATTCCCGAGCTATAGAATGATAAATACCCTCTGTAGTTTCCTATTCGAATATTTGTTCTGGTGTTTTCATATTAGTGATACTGGACGTTTTACCTGATGCAGATACCATGTCTTGGTGGTCATTTTGAAAACGGTGACCCATATGAACAATCTTTTGCAACAGCACTCTTTAGTTTTTAAAGATATGTCGAACGAGGTATCATTCACCCCGTTTCCATTTACAATTTTGAAGTTGCGCCCTGGGCCCCCATGAAGGGTGGCCCTGGGAGTCTCCGCGACAATATCAATCGATGTGCCACATGACATTTTCTGTTTGAGTTTCTGTTCGGTTCATTTATGTTCAACCGTTTTCATATTAGTGGTACTGCACGTTTTACTGTATCTGATAGAGGCAACATGTCTTGGCGGCCATTTTGAATACAGTGCCCGATATGAAAGATCTTTTGCCACAACGCTTTTTAGTTTTCCAAGATCTATCGAACGAGGTACCACTCACTCCTTGTTTCCATTTAAAATTAAAGTTGGGCCCCGGGAAACCATGCAGGGCGGACCTGGGTGGCACCGCGACCATATATATATATATATATATATATATATAGAGAGAGAGAGAGAGAGAGAGAGAGAGAGAGAGAGAGGGGGGGGAGGGAGGGCAAGAGACAGAGAGAATTCTATTCGCATCAGCAGTGAATTTTGTTTCGGGAGAGGCTTGAGGAACGAGTGAGAAACATTTGCGTTGTACGTGCAATGCAAAAAATTATCACAAATTTATTTCGGGAGGGGTTTGAGGCCGATAACCACCCCCTAAATACGCCACTGTACATCAGTCAACCGTTCTCATATTATCTAACACAGCAACGAAACAAATTTTGAGTAAAGGAAATTTTAGTATTTATCTATATCAATATTCGAGACGAGACCGAGACTTTCGAGACTGACCTAAGTCTCGTCTCGGTCTCGTCTCGATTTATAGAGGTCTGTCTCGGTCTCGGTCTCGTCTCGGTATTTAAAAGTCCGTCTCGGTCTCGGTCTCGTCTCGGTATATAAAAGTCCGTCTCGGTCTCGGTCTCGGTACCATCCCTATCCATAATTTGCTGTATTCCGGTCCCGACGCACTTCCATGTATTTAGTTTTCTTTGCATTTACTTCTAAACTCATGTCCCTGCAAGCGTTTAATAAGAGTCTCAATGTATTAAACAAGGAAATTGTTTCCACTAAAAAAAACGTGGTCCGCACCGTTACCAAATATGGAGCGAACATAAGCCCGAATATGCCCGTGTTGAACATTGTTATAAACAGGGGCGTCATTTAGGGGGGCAGGGAGGGGCATTTGCCCTCCCCTGAGTTTGAGATGTATATAGATTTTATCAATAGAATAGTAGTAAATCAGTGAAAAACGCGAAATTTTACTTATATCAAGGGGTCTTGCCCCCCCCCCTTCCCAAGCAAAATCTGAAATGACGCTCCTGGTTATAAAATAGATCCATTGTAGATAATAAAAGTAGAGCCGCCAGGAATGTCCATACACTAGAAAGATTGAACCCCACACAAAATAAAGCACAAACAGTACTTGTATTAAACGAAAAAATGGCACAAAAAAGGAACCCGAGACAAGTTTGCTTACCACTACGCCACCTTGTCCCGAACTCTCTCAACTGGATGAAAAGTTCTTCTCAAAAATCACAAAGGGTTAAATAAGTACCTCAGACATAATTCATGTAGGCTACAAGTATAAAATTGTCTTATTTTTACCTCACAAGGAGAATTTTTATGTCCAAAAGATCGCGTCAAAAGTAGGAGAAGTCAAACTCAGGAGAGAAATTCAGACAGTGAGAGAGGGCTAAGTATCCAGATGGAAGATGGTTAAAAAGGTGGGGGGGGGGAAGTAAGAAATGTATAATGAAAAAGGAAAAAGTGTATAAAGGAAGAAGTGGATGTACTAACGAATAAATGCACAAAAAAGAGAGATGTAAGTGTAGTTTATATGAAAAGAAAGTCCCACTTGACGCCCTTCCTCGACATGATATGCACTCAAAGGCTGTCACTGACGAACTCCAAAAAAAAAGTTATACCACAATATGGAAACAAAAGTAAATTTGACGAAAGGCGCGTTTCTGTATTGCCAGGATACAGACTAGTATCCACGGGTGGCTAGAGGGGCCAGCTCCCTAAAATTTTTACGGTAGACTTGCGAATGAACTATATAATATAGTTGGATCGGGCCTCCCTAATTTCTACCGCGCTTTCCCTACATTTTGGGGCTGGCTACTGGCCTGCCAGGACATTTTAGGTTACATTACCGCCCTCTATTGATTATTTCTGTTCAACAACATAAATGAGTGCGTATGAAACAAGATACGAAGGGAGAAATCGACTGTGGCTTAATTTTAAAACTATCTATACCATAAGTAATACCTCTGAAACTTATGTTAAATTTATGTTTACCTACAATTTTAGGGTTACTGTTTATAGGAGAAACAACTCACTTTGGAAAACAATTTTAAAATTATAAATTAGTTGTGTCCAGTGTTCTAAAACACTACTTTCACATTTTTTCACTTTCACTTTTCCCCCTTACGGGAGATTTATAGTCCCAGTCGTAGAGCCCTGTGGACTGTTTCAGTAAGTTTGTTTTGAATATAAGCTAGTTTAATTAAATATTTGTTTTAAAATGGCCGAAGTTGCCTGTTTTAAATAGACTTGTTTATCACACTTTCATTGTAATAAGGAAGGATAAGCGGCGCATGTAAATATTAAAATAGAAAGACATTGTATTAAAATTGTATTGAATAGCAAAATTGTCAAAAGTAATAAATTGTAAATAGTAAAAATTGAAGAAAAACAGAGCAAATGCTCCCTAATATTTAGGTTTACAGCGCCATCTCTTATCCTCCAAACACTACTTTTGTTGTGTTGCTGTTCTCCGTGAATCATCAAATGTGGAGTTATATCAGACTTGCCAACTATACGATAATTTATAGTGATAGACGAACATTTTAGCCCTAATGGTATATATGATAATACCATTTAAGATTTGTTTAGAACCCTAACTTTCAAATAAATTCTAAATATTCATTAAATAACACTGTCCTACAAATTTTCTCTTTCCTGAATTAAAGTAGGTGTTCTTTATAGTTTTTTACTTTCTGGTTATGAATCTGAAGTCAGATATACCGTATCAGGTCCGATTGTTGAGAAATTTATAAATAAAGATTAAAAGGCTTCTTTTAATGTATGAATTTTAATAAATATTATGACTGATGTAAAAACGAGATGTTATACGAGGCACATCTGGATCTCACTGTTAGAAATATAAACGAAAATGTACATCTTTGTGTTTCGTGGCACTTCCATTCATATTAGACTGACAAACAATGAATAGGGGCAAGGGTTTTTTCGCAAGTTCATGAAATACGGTACGTATATTAAGCCTGTATTAGAGTTTGTATAATATTGTATATTTAATCTTGTAAACTAATTTACTTGGCGACAAAATGTGCAATTGTATAGCCCAAAATGCGACAAAATGCAAGATTTGAAAAAAAAAAAAAAAAAAATGCGACGTCAAACTGCGAAACACTTCTATGCCCGTAACAATGAAAACTACAAAGTTTTTACGTGTAAGTGAGGCAAAGCTGCGGCTGAAATCACTGCATTTATATATAGGCACTCAAACGAAAAGAAACACTTATGAAGCTTGCGTCTCGTGTGATATGGGGAGCGTGTCATTTGCCAAGTTCCAGCAGAAATCTGCGAGCATTGACACACCAGATTTTCCTTTGTACCGCTGCTCCAGTGTCTGAATGGATTGGTGGAACCTCTCACCGTGCTTATCAGATAGCTCCTAGGTTTTCGGGAAAGAAAGAGAGGTGACTGTGTAGAAAATGCACTTTCAGTGGCATGTTGCATCCCATAGTGTGCAGGTTTGACAACTCCTCCACTAGTTGCACATAGTTCGCACTTTTGTTATTTCCCAGTAAGTTTGCTGAGCAACTCTTAAAGGAATTTTAGGTTTTCCGTTTCACCTCACTCAGTTTTGATTCGAATATGTCATATTTCATCAATTGACGTATCTGGGGTCCAATGAATACACCTTCTTTTAGTTTAACATCTGATATTTTTGAGAACTTTCCCTGGAGATACTTAAATGCATGAACGTAAATTTACAAAACCAGACGACAGAGATTTAGACTTGGTGGAAAAAGCTTTCTGAAAATCAAGAGTTAAAAGAATTTTTCGAGAATCAAGAAGAGAGACAAAACTTCTACTTTTTTTTTTCAGACGAGACAAAAAAAAATTCTCGTGGGTCATGTTAATACTTGTCAAAGTACTCTCTGTTTAATTGTGAACTCAGCTTAAGTTTCCACTGATATTGCGTATAAATTTATGCTTTAAACCGATAACAAAACGCATGTTTCAGGCCTAGGAATAGCATAACCAGTTCCAATTTGACGAAGGATTATAAGGTAGCATAACTTAATATAACAGGAAATGAACACTTATTACGAAATTGTAATTTTGACAAAATGTGTTTTTCCGTTAAACTATTTTCAGAAGTGTATTACTTTATTATTATTATTATTATTATTATTATTATTATTATTATTATTATTATTATTATTATTATTATTATTATTATTATTATTATTATCTATGTAAGGCTTTTGATACAGTTAAGATGCTCACCTTTCTTGAACTTCTGTTGTAGGTTCAGTGCATCCTCAAAACATGACCCATATGAGTGAACCTGTAGAAGTGGAATCAGGCATCATGTGGTTCGCGTGGATCTCTATAGGACTTCTGTTTCTGTACCACACGAACGCGAGGATACGATACATTATCTCGTTTGCAATACTGGCCGTTGGATCAATTTTTGTAGTCCCTCTGTTGGCAATTCCCTTCCAGATTGGAAGATGTCATCAGCGTGGCTTGAATCGGTAAGTTTTTATAGCCTCCCTGGCACTAGAGCCCTCGAAAGATTGAGATCTTTCGTTTATAGCTTTTAGTTTGCTTTTATTTAACCCTTAAGAGGCCTTATCACTGCGAAATTAAAATACCGCTAATTTTATAGTAATTATGTGATATCTTCAAATAGATAAAAAAAAAACAATCGAAATGTGTAACAAAATCGCCCAAGACAATATTATTTTACACGAGATACCGTTATCACAACTCACTTATCTTCTTTCGATTTCCAGCCACTTAAAAAAAAATCGGCATTTATTTTCGCGTTTCTAAATGGCTGCAAAACGGAAATCTACTAGGTGACTCGTGATAACGGTACCCTCATGCAATATAATATTCTCTAGAGCGATCTTGTTCCACATTTTGATTATCTTTTATCTATTTGAAGATATCACATAATTACTGCAAAATTAGCAGTATTTTAATTTCGCAATGATAAGGCCTTTCGCGTCATTTCCCGTAAGTTTAACAGGCGCGTGGGGGAACATCATACCCCATATGTTTATTTTCGTGTAGGTTAGCAATCATATGCACAATCATTCGTAGACTACTAATGCAATCATAGTATATCATATATAAACTATAATAAGTAATAATATACTCAGGATTGCCAACTAATTGAAATTTATCTGCTTTTATACATTATGAGGAACTTTTCTGATGCAGTACAATTTTAACATTATTTAGATGCACATTAGTGTTATAATATATATCACATTATTTAATTATTAATTTCTAATGATATTAATAAACCCAGGATTGCCAACTACATTGAATTTCTTGTAACTTTCAGATCAATGACATTTTTGTGTCATGCCATTTGATTCCCATTCGCATCCACTTGAAATAAATGAAGAATATTTCCCAGTCAAACGCGTATGAAACACATTCCACTGCATCTGCTCACTTGTTATAAGAACAATGAACAAATACCTCGAATAGCAGTTGAAATCCTAAAGAAACAAGCTGTCATATTATAAAGACTTACAGTAGAGTACATTATACCTCAACGGGCCTGCTTAAGGATTAAAACAATAATAATAATAAAAAAAACATCGCTGCTCCTCGAAGAACCGCTGTGTGTTAAAACCACAACTTTTCAGGAGAAGCAAAAAACATTTCGAACTCCTAAAATTTTGTCAAATACACGGAAACATTTGAAAAATGAAATAAAATTGGTTCTGCATATAGTATTATGCACTGCACATTGTTGTAGCTTGCTTCAACAGTATTATATATATTAGGATACTATTTTTGTGTTTACGTAACACCTTTTGCGCCTTTATAAGCACAATATAGGATTAAATTTTGTATACATTAATCAATGCGTACGTGATAAGAACCAGAAGCCTTTAATTTCAATCTATAATTTTTCATTTTTGTGGCGAAACAATTGAATATTAACTTATGACATTATAAGGGAGAACGGACGCTGTCTGATAGCTTTCTGGTTTATTTGCACGACATAACTAATTTTCGACAAAAAATGTCACATCGCGGTTCTTCGAGGCTCAGCGACGAAATGACTTTCTTGTATTAGTAGTATGAATACTTTGAATATACTTGAATCCCTATATTTACTGATAAAATCATAATAATTGAACAAAGAATTAAAGTTGATTGATTTTACGAGGATTTTCGCAGTAACTAGTAAAAAAATATGAAGTATAGTAGCCTCGGTCTGAAGGTAGCCACTTACTTACATAGGGAAACCGCTGTTTAAGAGAAAGGAGGAAAGAAAAAGAATAGTTGGCAAAGATTTGACAACAGCTTGGATTCAGTTTATTACCTGTCAGTTAGTTTTCAATGGAGAGAAAAAAACAATCAAGAGAGTATGAAAAGAAACCGCACACAGAGGCGGTTTCCCTTTGTAGCAAGTGGCTGTCTTTAGACCGAGGCTACTATCTAGTGTATTAGTTGATCAATTAGTTGTTCTATTAATTCACCATTCAACACTGTCTTTAAGATAAATCATGTGATTGCACAAAAATGTAAAACATTACACTTCCAATCTAACTCATTTTCTTCAATTTTAGAATATATGCACTGAAAATTTTTATATTTTCCGTGCACATAAGCTGCAACGATTTTTGGTGACTTCTTTTTATGTGGAAATATATACGAAATGAGAAGAAATGTGTCCAAAATGACAGTACAATGTCAACGAAATCACTGGTTCTATGTCCAGGACTAAGTCTAAGAAACTACTTTGTGAATACAGAAATGTCAATACAAATGAGATCCTAATATAAGACCCAATATTACTATACGGATCACATTATGAGACCGGTCTTATATACTGAACCCGTTAATGGTCTCATAATAAGACATTCGACCGATAAATGATTAACACCATCTCAAATGTAAGTGGAAGAAAACTAATAAGTCATTACATGTTGCAATACGCATATTCACTGGCATAGAAGAAAGTAAAGATAGAATGAATATCAATTTACCTTCTCCATTTTCAGCGTCTGATATGTTAACGTTAAAAAAAAAAAAAGAAAACTTTGTAGAGGCACAATTTCTTTCAGCCTCCACTATACTAACAACTCTCCACATAACGAGCTCAAGTGACTTCCGGTGCTGTGGTGGGCTATTTTCTCCTGTTTTAGCTCGCTTCCACTAGATTGCAGCTCCTGCTTCACAAGATAGTTAGGGGTTTCAATTTAGGTGCCTATCCTCATATTAGGGGTTCTTACCCTATTATTAAACAATAATATTCATAGCCTTGAATTATTAAAGAAAAAAATGTATTTAACAAAAGAGACACTGACCAAAGCTTAAAACTTTACTTTATTTTAAATTATAATTTGTAACTGTTTCGGATATCTAGCATTAATTAATTTCGATCGTGTCTGAAGAAGGATATGCTAGATATCCGAAACAGTTACAAATTATAATTTAAAATAAAGTAAAGTTTTAAGCTTTGGTCAGTGTCTCTTTTGTTAAAACAATTAATCCAAAGCCATGAATAGTCTTACTAAAAAAATGTAATATGTATTTCTTCTCTTATTGCCAATATACAGGCAACTGAAAGTGATGGACCTGACTTCAGTAATATATTCTCTTAAAGCTAATAAATATATGTTATTGTGAGAGATGTGCTAAAAAAAAAAAAAAAAAAAAAAAACAGTAAAAGTTTTCTTGAAATATACCACAAGTGTTCTAAGTCAGCACTTTGCGTAACACGTCAAGTCTATAATATATCTCGTGCCAAACCTTTTCCAGCATGTTCCAATCAATATCAACGATGGCTGCTGTGATGCGGGCACACAGGCCATTCAATTTTATTGGAAGTGATGGTACGTACATGATCCTTTACAAAACCCTACTTGAAGAAATCACACGGAATTAAGTCACACGCACACTAAATCACAGATATTTACATGATAAGGAAGCCCGCAAAGAGAAATCGGGTCCATCACTTTGACCTGGCCCGTATATATTGTTTAAAATAGAGGGAACTTCAATTAACACTATTTTCAGAATCTAAGTTTTCCAATATTAACATATGCTTCCTATTGTAGTCATTATTTTTACTTATTTCGTTTTTCAGGGAGTTTTCATATCTGTGTACGTTAGTGCTGAAGTTAGTTGGAGTTACTCTAGACATCAGAGGACGAGAAAACATTCAAGATGCTAATAGACCCGCTGTAATTGTGGCTAATCACCAATCGGTCATTGATCTGCTGAGTAAGAATTACCATATTATACAACCATTTGTACTAAGTTTTATCCAATGTAGATAGATGTTTGACATATTGATGACGAAAAATCACTAGAGCCTTTTTATTTCAAGAGTGTCTCTAGATAACTTTCTCTATTTCAAGTGTGACCCTGGATACCTTTCTATTTCAAGTGTGTCCCTAGATACCTTTCTATTTCAAGTGTGACCTAAAATACCTTTCAATTCCAAGTGTGCCCTGGATATCTTTCTATTTCAAGTGTGCCCCAGGAAACCTTTCTATTTCAAGTGTGACCCTAGATACCTTTCAATTCCAAGTGTGCTCTGGATATCTTTCTATTTCAAGTGTGCCCTGGATATCTTTCTATTTCAAGTGTGACCCTAGATACCTTTCAATTTCAAGTGTGCCTTAGATATTTTTCTATATCAAGTGTGCCCCTAGATACCTTTCAATTTCAAGTGTGCCCCTGAATACCTTTCTATTTCAAGTGTGCCCTGGATATCTTTCTATTTCAAGTGTGCCCCTAGATACCTTTCAATTTCAAGTGTGCCCTGGATATTTTTCTATTTCAAGTGTACCCCTAGATACCTTTCTATTTCAAGTGTACCCCTAGATACCTTTCTATTTCAAGTGTGACCCTAGATACCTTTCTATTTCAAGTGTGCCCTGGATATCTTTCTATTTCAAGTGTGCCCCTAGATATCTTTCTATTTCAAGTGTGCCCCTAGATACCTTTCTATTTCAAGTGTACCCCTATATACCCTTCTATTTCAAGTGTACCCCTAGATACCTTTAAATTTCAAGTGTGAACCTAGATACCATTCACTTTCAAGTGTGCCCTGGATATCTTTCTATATCAAGTGTGTCCCTAGATATCTTTCTATTTCAAGTGTGCCCCAGGAAACCTTTCTATTTCAAGTGTGACCCTAGATACCTTTCAATTCCAAGTGTGCTCTGGATATCTTTCTATTTCAAGTGTGCCCTGGATATCTTTCTATTTCAAGTGTGACCCTAGATACCTTTCAATTTCAAGTGTGCCTTAGATATTTTTCTATATCAAGTGTGCCCCTAGATACCTTTCTATTTCAAGTGTACCCCTAGATACCTTTCTATTTCAAGTGCACCCCTAGATACCCTTCTATTTCAAGTGTACCCCTAGATACCTTTGAATTTCAAGTGTGAACCTAGATACCTTTCACTTTCAAGTGTGCCCTGGATATCTTTCTATTTCAAGTGTGTCCCTAGATATCTTTCTATTTCAAGTGTGCCCCAGGAAACCTTTCTATTTCAAGTGTGACCCTAGATACCTTTCAATTCCAAGTGTGCTCTGGATATCTTTCTATTTCAAGTGTGCCCAGGATATCTTTCTATTTCAAGTGTGCCCCTAGATACCTTTCAATTTCAAATGTGCCCTGGATATTTTTCTATTTCAAGTGTGCCCCTAGATACCTTTCAATTTCAAGTGTACCCCTAGATACCTTTCTATTTCAAGTGTGACCCTAGATACCTTTCTATTTCAAGTGTGCCCTGGATATCTTTCTATTTCAAGTGTGCCCCTAGATATCTTTCTATTTCAAGTGTGCCCCTAGATACCTTTCTATTTCAAGTGTACCCCTAGATACCCTTCTATTTCAAGTGTACCCCTAGATACCTTTAAATTTCAAGTGTGAACCTAAATACCATTCACTTTCAAGTGTGCCCTGGATATCTTTCTATATCAAGTGTGTCCCTAGATATCTTTCTATTTCAAGTGTGCCCCAGGAAACCTTTCTATTTCAAGTGTGACCCTAGATACCTTTCAATTCCAAGTGTGCTCTGGATATCTTTCTATTTCAAGTGTGCCCTGGATATCTTTGTATTTCAAGTGTGCCCCTAGATACCTTTCTATTTCAAGTGTGCCTTAGATATTTTTCTATATCAAGTGTGCCCCTAGATACCTTTCTATTTCAAGTGTACCCCTAGATACCTTTCTATTTCAAGTGTACCCCTAGATACCCTTCTATTTCAAGTGTACCCCTAGATACCTTTAAATTTCAAGTGTGAACCTAGATACCTTTCACTTTCAAGTGTGCCCTGGATATCTTTCTATTTCAAGTGTGTCCCTAGATATCTTTCTATTTCAAGTGTGCCCCAGGATACCTTTCTATTTCAAGTGTGACCCTAGATACCTTTCAATTCCAAGTGTGCTCTGGATATCTTTCTATTTCAAGTGTGCCCAGGATATCTTTCTATTTCAAGTGTGCCCCTAGATACCTTTCAATTTCAAGTGTGCCCTGCATATTTTTCTATTTCAAGTGTGCCCCTAGATACCTTTCAATTTCAAGTGTACCCCTAGATACCTTTCTATTTCAAGTGTGACCCTAGATACCTTTCTATTTCAAGTGTGCCCTGGATATCTTTCTATTTCAAGTGTGCCCCTAGATATCTTTCTATTTCAAGTGTGCCCCTAGATACCTTTCTATTTCAAGTGTACCCCTAGATACCCTTCTATTTCAAGTGTACCCCTAGATACCTTTAAATTTCAAATGTGAACCTAGATACCATTCACTTTCAAGTGTGCCCTGGATATCTTTCTATATCAAGTGTGTTCCTAGATATCTTTCTATTTCAAGTGTGCCCCAGGAAACCTTTCTATTTCAAGTGTGACCCTAGATACCTTTCAATTCCAAGTGTGCTCTGGATATCTTTCTATTTCAAGTGTGCCCTGGATATCTTTGTATTTCAAGTGTGCCCCTAGATACCTTTCAATTTCAAGTGTGCCTTAGATATTTTTCTATATCAAGTGTGCCCCTAGATACCTTTCTATTTCAAGTGTACCCCTAGATACCTTTCTATTTCAAGTGTACCCCTAGATACCTTTCTATTTCAAGTGTACCCCTAGATACCTTTAAATTTCAAGTGTGAACCTAGATACCTTTCAATTCCAAGTGTGCTCTGGATATCTTTCTATTTCAAGTGTGCCCTGGATATCTTTCTATTTCAAGTGTGCCCCTAGATACCTTTCAATTTCAAGTGTGCCCTGGATATCTTTCTATTTCAAGTGTGCCCCTAGATACCTTTCAATTTCAAGTGTGCCCTGGATATTTTTCTATTACAAGTGTGCCCCTAGATACTTTTCTATTTCAAGTGTACCCCTAGATACCTTTCTATTTCAAGTGTACCCCTAGATACCCTTCTATTTCAAGTGTACCCCTAGATACCTTTCAATTCCAAGTGTGCTCTGGATATCTTTCTATTTCAAGTGTGCCCTGGATATCTTTCTATTTCAAGTGTGCCCCTAGATACCTTTCAATTTCAAGTGTGCCCTGGATATCTTTCTATTTCAAGTGTGCCCCTAGATATCTTTCAATTTCAAGTGTGCCCTGGATATCTTTCTATTTCAAGTGTGCCCCTAGATATCTTTCTATTTCAAGTGTGCCCCTAGATACCTTTCAATTTCAAGTGTGCCCTGGATATCTTTCTATTTCAAGTGTGCCCCTAGATACCTATCAATTTCAAGTGTGCCCTGGATATCTTTCTATTTCAAGTGTGCCCTGGATATCTTTCTATTTCAAGTGTGCCCCTAGATACCTTTCTATTTCAAGTGTACCCCTAGATACCCTTCTATTTCAAGTGTACCCCTAGATACCTTTAAATTTCAAGTGCGAACCTAGATACCTTTCACTTTCAAGTGTGCCCTGGATATCTTTCTATTTCAAGTGTGTCCCTAGATATCTTTCTATTTCAAGTGTGCCCCAGGAAACCTTTCTATTTCAAGTGTGACCCTAGATACCCTTCAATTCCAAGTGTGCTCTGGATATCTTTCTATTTCAAGTGTGCCCTGGATATCTTTCTATTTCAAGTGTGCCCCTAGATACCTTTCAATTTCAAGTGTGCCCTGGATATTTTTCTATTTCAAGTGTGCCCCTAGATACCTTTCTATTTCAAGTGTACCCCTAGATACCTTTCTATTTCAAGTGTACCCCTAGATATCCTTCTATTTCAAGTGTGCCCTGGATATCTTTCAATTTCAAGTGTGCCCTGGATATCTTTCTATTTCAAGTGTGCCCCTAGATATCTTTCTATTTCAAGTGTGCCCTTAGATACCTTTCAATTTCAAGTGTGCTCTGGATATCTTTCTATTTCAAGTGTGCCCCTAGATACCTTTCAATTTCAAGTGTGCCCTGGATATCTTTCTATTTCAAGTGTGCCCCTAGATATATTTCTATTTCAAGTGTGCCCTTAGATACCTTTCTATTTCAAGTGTACCCCTAGATACCCTTCTATTTCAAGTGTGCCCTGGATATCTTTCTATTTCAAGTGTGCCCCTAGATACCTTTCTATTTCAAGTGTACCCCTAGATACCCTTCTGTTTCAAGTGTACCCCTAGATACCTTTAAATTTCAAGTGTGAACCTAAATACCTTTCACTTTCAAGTGTGCCCTAGATATCTTTCTATTTCAAATGTGTCACTAGACATCTTTCTATTTCAAGTGTGCCCCAGGAAACCTTTCTATTTCAAGTGTGACTCTAGATACCTTTCAATTCCAAGTGTGCTCTGGATATCTTTCTATTTCAAGTGTGCCCTGGATATCTTTCTATTTCAAGTGTGACCCTAGATACCTTTCAATTTCAAGTGTGCCCTGGATATTTTTCTATTTTAGTGTGCCCCTAGATACCTTTCTATTTCAAGTGTACCCCTAGATATCTTTCTATTTCAAGTGTGCCCCAGGAAACCTTTCTATTTCAAGTGTGACCCTAGATACCTTTCAATTCCAAGTGTGCCCTGGATATCTTTCTATTTCAAGTGTGCCCTGCATATCTTTCTATTTCAAGTGTGCCCCTAGATACCTTTCAATTTCAAGTGTGCCCTGGATATTTTTCTATTTCAAGTGTGCCCCTAGATACCTATCTATTTCAAGTGTACCCCTAGATACCTTTCTATTTCAAGTGTACCCCTAGATACCCTTCTATTTCAAGTGTACTTCTAGATACCTTTCAATTTCAAGTGTGCCCTGGATATCTTTCTATTTCAGGTGTGCCCCTAGATACCTTTCTATTTCAAGTGTACCCCTAGATACCCTTCTATTTCAAGTGTACCCCTAGATACCTTTAAATTTCAAGTGTGAACCTAGATACCTTTCTATTTCAAGTGTGACCCTAGATACCTTCCTATTTCAAGTGTGCCTTAGATATTTTTCCATATCAAGTGTGCAACTAGATACCTTTCAATTTCAAGTGTGAACCTAGATACCTTTCTATTTCAAGTGTGCCCTGGATATCTTTCTATTTCAAGTGTGCCCCTAGATACCTTTCAATTTCAAGTGTGCCCTGGATATTTTTCTATTTCAAGTGTGCCCCTAGATACCTTTCTATTTCAAGTGTACCCCTAGATACCTTTCTATTTCAAGTGTGACCCTAGATACCTTTCTATTTCAAGTGTGCCGTGGATATCTTTCTATATCAAGTGTGTCCCTAGATATCTTTCTATTTCAAGTGTGCCCCAGGAAACCTTTCTATTTCAAGTGTGACCCTAGATACCTTTCAATTCCAAGTGTGCTCTGGATATCTTTCTATTTCAAGTGTGCCCTGGATATCTTTGTATTTCAAGTGTGCCCCTAGATACCTTTCAATTTCAAGTGTGCCTTAGATATTTTTCTATATCAAGTGTGCCCCTAGATACCTTTCTATTTCAAGTGTACCCCTAGATACCTTTCTATTTCAAGTGTACCCCTAGATATCCTTCTATTTCAAGTGTACCCCTAGATACCTTTAAATTTCAAGTGTGAACCTAGATACCTTTCACTTTCAAGTGTGCCCTGGATATCTTTCTATTTCAAGTGTGTCCCTAGATATCTTTCTGTTTCAAGTGTGCCCCAGGAAACCTTTCTATTTCAAGTGTGACCCTAGATACCTTTCAATTCCAAGTGTGCTCTGGATATCTTTCTATTTCAAGTGTGCCCTGGATATCTTTCTATTTCAAGTGTGCCCCTAGATACCTTTCAATTTCAAGTGTGCCCTGGATATCTTTCTATTTCAAGTGTGCCCCTAGATACCTTTCAATTTCAAGTGTGCCCTGGATATTTTTCTATTACAAGTGTACCCCTAGATACTTTTCTATTTCAAGTGTACCCCTAGATACCTTTCTATTTCAAGTGTACCCCTAGATACCCTTCTATTTCAAGTGTACCCCTAGATACCTTTCAATTCCAAGTGTGCTCTGGATATCTTTCTATTTCAAGTGTGCCCTGGATATCTTTCTATTTCAAGTGTGCCCCTAGATACCTTTCAATTTCAAGTGTGCCCTGGATATCTTTCTATTTCAAGTGTGTCCCTAGATATCTTTCTATTTCAAGTGTGACCCAGGAAACCTTTCTATTTCAAGTGTGACCCTAGATACCTTTCAATTCCAAGTGTGCTCTGGATATCTTTCTATTTCAAGTGTGCCCTGGATATCTTTCTATTTCAAGTGTGACCCTAGATACCTTTCAATTTCAAGTGTGCCTTAGATATTTTTCTATATCAAGTGTGCCCCTAGATACCTTTCTATTTCAAGTGTACCCCTAGATACCTTTCTATTTCAAGTGCACCCCTAGATACCCTTCTATTTCAAGTGTACCCCTAGATACCTTTGAATATCAAGTGTGAACCTAGATACCTTTCACTTTCAAGTGTGCCCTGGATATCTTTCTATTTCAAGTGTGTTCCTAGATATCTTTCTATTTCAAGTGTGCCCCAGGAAACCTTTCTATTTCAAGTGTGACCCTAGATACCTTTCAATTCCAAGTGTGCTCTGGATATCTTTCTATTTCAAGTGTGCCCAGGATATCTTTCTATTTCAAGTGTGCCCCTAGATACCTTTCAATTTCAAATGTGCCCTGGATATTTTTCTATTTCAAGTGTGCCCCTAGATACCTTTCAATTTCAAGTGTACCCCTAGATACCTTTCTATTTCAAGTGTGACCCTAGATACCTTTCTATTTCAAGTGTGCCCTGGATATCTTTCTATTTCAAGTGTGCCCCTAGATATCTTTCTATTTCAAGTGTGCCCCTAGATACCTTTCTATTTCAAGTGTACCCCTAGATACCCTTCTATTTCAAGTGTACCCCTAGATACCTTTAAATTTCAAGTGTGAACCTAGATACCATTCACTTTCAAGTGTGCCCTGGATATCTTTCTATATCAAGTGTGTCCCTAGATATCTTTCTATTTCAAGTGTGCCCCAGGAAACCTTTCTATTTCAAGTGTGACCCTAGATACCTTTCAATTCCAAGTGTGCTCTGGATATCTTTCTATTTCAAGTGTGCCCTGGATATCTTTGTATTTCAAGTGTGCCCCTAGATACCTTTCTATTTCAAGTGTGCCTTAGATATTTTTCTATATCAAGTGTGCCCCTAGATACCTTTCTATTTCAAGTGTACCCCTAGATACCTTTCTATTTCAAGTGTACCCCTAGATACCCTTCTATTTCAAGTGTACCCCTAGATACCTTTAAATTTCAAGTGTGAACCTAGATACCTTTCACTTTCAAGTGTGCCCTGGATATCTTTCTATTTGAAGTGTGTCCCTAGATATCTTTCTATTTCAAGTGTGCCCCAGGATACCTTTCTATTTCAAGTGTGACCCTAGATACCTTTCAATTCCAAGTGTGCTCTGGATATCTTTCTATTTCAAGTGTGCCCAGGATATCTTTCTATTTCAAGTGTGCCCCTAGATACCTTTCAATTTCAAGTGTGCCCTGCATATTTTTCTATTTCAAGTGTGCCCCTAGATACCTTTCAATTTCAAGTGTACCCCTAGATACCTTTCTATTTCAAGTGTGACCCTAGATACCTTTCTATTTCAAGTGTGCCCTGGATATCTTTCTATTTCAAGTGTGCCCCTAGATATCTTTCTATTTCAAGTGTGCCCCTAGATACCTTTCTATTTCAAGTGTACCCCTAGATACCCTTCTATTTCAAGTGTACCCCTAGATACCTTTAAATTTCAAATGTGAACCTAGATACCATTCACTTTCAAGTGTGCCCTGGATATCTTTCTATATCAAGTGTGTTCCTAGATATCTTTCTATTTCAAGTGTGCCCCAGGAAACCTTTCTATTTCAAGTGTGACCCTAGATACCTTTCAATTCCAAGTGTGCTCTGGATATCTTTCTATTTCAAGTGTGCCCTGGATATCTTTGTATTTCAAGTGTGCCCCTAGATACCTTTCAATTTCAAGTGTGCCTTAGATATTTTTCTATATCAAGTGTGCCCCTAGATACCTTTCTATTTCAAGTGTACCCCTAGATACCTTTCTATTTCAAGTGTACCCCTAGATACCTTTCTATTTCAAGTGTACCCCTAGATACCTTTAAATTTCAAGTGTGAACCTAGATACCTTTCAATTCCAAGTGTGCTCTGGATATCTTTCTATTTCAAGTGTGCCCTGGATATCTTTCTATTTGAAGTGTGCCCCTAGATACCTTTCAATTTCAAGTGTGCCCTGGATATCTTTCTATTTCAAGTGTGCCCCTAGATACCTTTCAATTTCAAGTGTGCCCTGGATATTTTTCTATTACAAGTGTGCCCCTAGATACTTTTCTATTTCAAGTGTACCCCTAGATACCTTTCTATTTCAAGTGTACCCCTAGATACCCTTCTATTTCAAGTGTACCCCTAGATACCTTTCAATTCCAAGTGTGCTCTGGATATCTTTCTATTTCAAGTGTGCCCTGGATATCTTTCTATTTCAAGTGTGCCCCTAGATACCTTTCAATTTCAAGTGTGCCCTGGATATCTTTCTATTTCAAGTGTGCCCCTAGATATCTTTCAATTTCAAGTGTGCCCTGGATATCTTTCTATTTCAAGTGTGCCCCTAGATATCTTTCTATTTCAAGTGTGCCCCTAGATACCTTTCAATTTCAAGTGTGCCCTGGATATCTTTCTATTTCAAGTGTGCCCCTAGATACCTATCAATTTCAAGTGTGCCCTGGATATCTTTCTATTTCAAGTGTGCCCTGGATATCTTTCTATTTCAAGTGTGCCCCTAGATACCTTTCTATTTCAAGTGTACCCCTAGATACCCTTCTATTTCAAGTGTACCCCTAGATACCTTTAAATTTCAAGTGCGAACCTAGATACCTTTCACTTTCAAGTGTGCCCTGGATATCTTTCTATTTCAAGTGTGTCCCTAGATATCTTTCTATTTCAAGTGTGCCCCAGGAAACCTTTCTATTTCAAGTGTGACCCTAGATACCCTTCTATTCCAAGTGTGCTCTGGATATCTTTCTATTTCAAGTGTGCCCTGGATATCTTTCTATTTCAAGTGTGCCCCTAGATACCTTTCAATTTCAAGTGTGCCCTGGATATTTTTCTATTTCAAGTGTGCCCCTAGATACCTTTCTATTTCAAGTGTACCCCTAGATACCTTTCTATTTCAAGTGTACCCCTAGATATCCTTCTATTTCAAGTGTGCCCTGGATATCTTTCAATTTCAAGTGTGCCCTGGATATCTTTCTATTTCAAGTGTGCCCCTAGATATCTTTCTATTTCAAGTGTGCCCTTAGATACCTTTCAATTTCAAGTGTGCCCTGGATATCTTTCTATTTCAAGTGTGCCCCTAGATACCTTTCAATTTCAAGTGTGCCCTGGATATCTTTCTATTTCAAGTGTGCCCCTAGATATATTTCTATTTCAAGTGTGCCCTTAGATACCTTTCTATTTCAAGTGTACCCCTAGATACCCTTCTATTTCAAGTGTGCCCTGGATATCTTTCTATTTCAAGTGTGCCCCTAGATACCTTTCTATTTCAAGTGTACCCCTAGATACCCTTCTGTTTCAAGTGTACCCCTAGATACCTTTAAATTTCAAGTGTGAACCTAGATACCTTTCACTTTCAAGTGTGCCCTAGATATCTTTCTATTTCAAATGTGTCACTAGACATCTTTCTATTTCAAGTGTGCCCCAGGAAACCTTTCTATTTCAAGTGTGACTCTAGATACCTTTCAATTCCAAGTGTGCTCTGGATATCTTTCTATTTCAAGTGTGCCCTGGATATCTTTCTATTTCAAGTGTGACCCTAGATACCTTTCAATTTCAAGTGTGCCCTGGATATTTTTCTATTTTAGTGTGCCCCTAGATACCTTTCTATTTCAAGTGTACCCCTAGATATCTTTCTATTTCAAGTGTGCCCCAGGAAACCTTTCTATTTCAAGTGTGACCCTAGATACCTTTCAATTCCAAGTGTGCCCTGGATATCTTTCTATTTCAAGTGTGCCCTGCATATCTTTCTATTTCAAGTGTGCCCCTAGATACCTTTCAATTTCAAGTGTGCCCTGGATATTTTTCTATTTCAAGTGTGCCCCTAGATACCTATCTATTTCAAGTGTACCCCTAGATACCTTTCTATTTCAAGTGTACCCCTAGATACCCTTCTATTTCAAGTGTACTTCTAGATACCTTTCAATTTCAAGTGTGCCCTGGATATCTTTCTATTTCAGGTGTGCCCCTAGATACCTTTCTATTTCAAGTGTACCCCTAGATACCCTTCTATTTCAAGTGTACCCCTAGATACCTTTAAATTTCAAGTGTGAACCTAGATACCTTTCTATTTCAAGTGTGACCCTAGATACCTTTCTATTTCAAGTGTGCCTTAGATATTTTTCCATATCAAGTGTGCAACTAGATACCTTTCAATTTCAAGTGTGAACCTAGATACCTTTCTATTTCAAGTGTGCCCTGGATATCTTTCTATTTCAAGTGTGCCCCTAGATACCTTTCAATTTCAAGTGTGCCCTGGATATTTTTCTATTTCAAGTGTGCCCCTAGATACCTTTCTATTTCAAGTGTACCCCTAGATACCTTTCTATTTCAAGTGTGACCCTAGATACCTTTCTATTTCAAGTGTGCCCTGGATATCTTTCTATATCAAGTGTGTCCCTAGATATCTTTCTATTTCAAGTGTGCCCCAGGAAACCTTTCTATTTCAAGTGTGACCCTAGATACCTTTCAATTCCAAGTGTGCTCTGGATATCTTTCTATTTCAAGTGTGCCCTGGATATCTTTGTATTTCAAGTGTGCCCCTAGATACCTTTCAATTTCAAGTGTGCCTTAGATATTTTTCTATATCAAGTGTGCCCCTAGATACCTTTCTATTTCAAGTGTACCCCTAGATACCTTTCTATTTCAAGTGTACCCCTAGATACCCTTCTATTTCAAGTGTACCCCTAGATACCTTTAAATTTCAAGTGTGAACCTAGATACCTTTCACTTTCAAGTGTGCCCTGGATATCTTTCTATTTCAAGTGTGTCCCTAGATATCTTTCTATTTCAAGTGTGCCCCAGGAAACCTTTCTATTTCAAGTGTGACCCTAGATACCTTTCAATTCCAAGTGTGCTCTGGATATCTTTCTATTTCAAGTGTGCCCTGGATATCTTTCTATTTCAAGTGTGCCCCTAGATACCTTTCAATTTCAAGTGTGCCCTGGATATCTTTCTATTTCAAGTGTGCCCCTAGATACCTTTCAATTTCAAGTGTGCCCTGGATATTTTTCTATTACAAGTGTGCCCCTAGATACTTTTCTATTTCAAGTGTACCCCTAGATACCTTTCTATTTCAAGTGTACCCCTAGATACCCTTCTATTTCAAGTGTACCCCTAGATACCTTTCAATTCCAAGTGTGCTCTGGATATCTTTCTATTTCAAGTGTGCCCTGGATATCTTTCTATTTCAAGTGTGCCCCTAGATACCTTTCAATTTCAAGTGTGCCCTGGATATCTTTCTATTTCAAGTGTGCCCCTAGATATCTTTCAATTTCAAGTGTGCCCTGGATATCTTTCTATTTCAAGTGTGCCCCTAGATATCTTTCTATTTCAAGTGTGCCCCTAGATACCTTTCAATTTCAAGTGTGCCCTGGATATCTTTCTATTTCAAGTGTGCCCCTAGATACCTATCAATTTCAAGTGTGCCCTGGATATCTTTCTATTTCAAGTGTGCCCTGGATATCTTTCTATTTCAAGTGTGCCCCTAGATACCTTTCTATTTCAAGTGTACCCCTAGATACCCTTCTATTTCAAGTGTACCCCTAGATACCTTTAAATTTCAAGTGCGAACCTAGATACCTTTCACTTTCAAGTGTGCCCTGGATATCTTTCTATTTCAAGTGTGTCCCTAGATATCTTTCTATTTCAAGTGTGCCCCAGGAAACCTTTCTATTTCAAGTGTGACCCTAGATACCCTTCAATTCCAAGTGTGCTCTGGATATCTTTCTATTTCAAGTGTGCCCTGGATATCTTTCTATTTCAAGTGTGCCCCTAGATACCTTTCAATTTCAAGTGTGCCCTGGATATTTTTCTATTTCAAGTGTGCCCCTAGATACCTTTCTATTTCAAGTGTACCCCTAGATACCTTTCTATTTCAAGTGTACCCCTAGATATCCTTCTATTTCAAGTGTGCCCTGGATATCTTTCAATTTCAAGTGTGCCCTGGATATCTTTCTATTTCAAGTGTGCCCCTAGATATCTTTCTATTTCAAGTGTGCCCTTAGATACCTTTCAATTTCAAGTGTGCTCTGGATATCTTTCTATTTCAAGTGTGCCCCTAGATACCTTTCAATTTCAAGTGTGCCCTGGATATCTTTCTATTTCAAGTGTGCCCCTAGATATATTTCTATTTCAAGTGTGCCCTTAGATACCTTTCTATTTCAAGTGTACCCCTAGATACCCTTCTATTTCAAGTGTGCCCTGGATATCTTTCTATTTCAAGTGTGCCCCTAGATACCTTTCTATTTCAAGTGTACCCCTAGATACCCTTCTGTTTCAAGTGTACCCCTAGATACCTTTAAATTTCAAGTGTGAACCTAGATACCTTTCACTTTCAAGTGTGCCCTAGATATCTTTCTATTTCAAATGTGTCACTAGACATCTTTCTATTTCAAGTGTGCCCCAGGAAACCTTTCTATTTCAAGTGTGACTCTAGATACCTTTCAATTCCAAGTGTGCTCTGGATATCTTTCTATTTCAAGTGTGCCCTGGATATCTTTCTATTTCAAGTGTGACCCTAGATACCTTTCAATTTCAAGTGTGCCCTGGATATTTTTCTATTTTAGTGTGCCCCTAGATACCTTTCTATTTCAAGTGTACCCCTAGATATCTTTCTATTTCAAGTGTGCCCCAGGAAACCTTTCTATTTCAAGTGTGACCCTAGATACCTTTCAATTCCAAGTGTGCCCTGGATATCTTTCTATTTCAAGTGTGCCCTGCATATCTTTCTATTTCAAGTGTGCCCCTAGATACCTTTCAATTTCAAGTGTGCCCTGGATATTTTTCTATTTCAAGTGTGCCCCTAGATACCTATCTATTTCAAGTGTACCCCTAGATACCTTTCTATTTCAAGTGTACCCCTAGATACCCTTCTATTTCAAGTGTACTTCTAGATACCTTTCAATTTCAAGTGTGCCCTGGATATCTTTCTATTTCAGGTGTGCCCCTAGATACCTTTCTATTTCAAGTGTACCCCTAGATACCCTTCTATTTCAAGTGTACCCCTAGATACCTTTAAATTTCAAGTGTGAACCTAGATACCTTTCTATTTCAAGTGTGACCCTAGATACCTTTCTATTTCAAGTGTGCCTTAGATATTTTTCCATATCAAGTGTGCAACTAGATACCTTTCAATTTCAAGTGTGAACCTAGATACCTTTCTATTTCAAGTGTGCCCTGGATATCTTTCTATTTCAAGTGTGCCCCTAGATACCTTTCAATTTCAAGTGTGCCCTGGATATTTTTCTATTTCAAGTGTGCCCCTAGATACCTTTCTATTTCAAGTGTACCCCTAGATACCTTTCTATTTCAAGTGTGACCCTAGATACCTTTCTATTTCAAGTGTGCCCTGGATATCTTTCTATATCAAGTGTGTCCCTAGATATCTTTCTATTTCAAGTGTGCCCCAGGAAACCTTTCTATTTCAAGTGTGACCCTAGATACCTTTCAATTCCAAGTGTGCTCTGGATATCTTTCTATTTCAAGTGTGCCCTGGATATCTTTGTATTTCAAGTGTGCCCCTAGATACCTTTCAATTTCAAGTGTGCCTTAGATATTTTTCTATATCAAGTGTGCCCCTAGATACCTTTCTATTTCAAGTGTACCCCTAGATACCTTTCTATTTCAAGTGTACCCCTAGATACCCTTCTATTTCAAGTGTACCCCTAGATACCTTTAAATTTCAAGTGTGAACCTAGATACCTTTCACTTTCAAGTGTGCCCTGGATATCTTTCTATTTCAAGTGTGTCCCTAGATATCTTTCTATTTCAAGTGTGCCCCAGGAAACCTTTCTATTTCAAGTGTGACCCTAGATACCTTTCAATTCCAAGTGTGCTCTGGATATCTTTCTATTTCAAGTGTGCCCTGGATATCTTTCTATTTCAAGTGTGCCCCTAGATACCTTTCAATTTCAAGTGTGCCCTGGATATCTTTCTATTTCAAGTGTGCCCCTAGATACCTTTCAATTTCAAGTGTGCCCTGGATATTTTTCTATTACAAGTGTGCCCCTAGATACTTTTCTATTTCAAGTGTACCCCTAGATACCTTTCTATTTCAAGTGTACCCCTAGATACCCTTCTATTTCAAGTGTACCCCTAGATACCTTTCAATTCCAAGTGTGCTCTGGATATCTTTCTATTTCAAGTGTGCCCTGGATATCTTTCTATTTCAAGTGTGCCCCTAGATACCTTTCAATTTCAAGTGTGCCCTGGATATCTTTCTATTTCAAGTGTGCCCCTAGATATCTTTCAATTTCAAGTGTGCCCTGGATATCTTTCTATTTCAAGTGTGCCCCTAGATATCTTTCTATTTCAAGTGTGCCCCTAGATACCTTTCAATTTCAAGTGTGCCCTGGATATCTTTCTATTTCAAGTGTGCCCCTAGATACCTATCAATTTCAAGTGTGCCCTGGATATCTTTCTATTTCAAGTGTGCCCTGGATATCTTTCTATTTCAAGTGTGCCCCTAGATACCTTTCTATTTCAAGTGTACCCCTAGATACCCTTCTATTTCAAGTGTACCCCTAGATACCTTTAAATTTCAAGTGTGAACCTAGATACCTTTCACTTTCAAGTGTGCCCTGGATATCTTTCTATTTCAAGTGTGCCCCTAGATATCTTTCTATTTCAAGTGTGCCCCAGGAAACCTTTCTATTTCAAGTGTGACCCTAGATACCCTTCAATTCCAAGTGTGCTCTGGATATCTTTCTATTTCAAGTGTGCCCTGGATATCTTTCTATTTCAAGTGTGCCCCTAGATACCTTTCAATTTCAAGTGTGCCCTTGATTTTTTTCTATTTCAAGTGTGCCCCTAGATACCTTTCTATTTCAAGTGTACCCCTAGATACCTTTCTATTTCAAGTGTACCCCTAGATATCCTTCTATTTCAAGTGTGCCCTGGATATCTTTCAATTTCAAGTGTGCCCTGGATATCTTTCTATTTCAAGTGTGCCCCTAGATATCTTTCTATTTCAAGTGTGCCCTTAGATACCTTTCAATTTCAAGTGTGCTCTGGATATCTTTCTATTTCAAGTGTGCCCCTAGATACCTTTCAATTTCAAGTGTGCCCTGGATATCTTTCTATTTCAAGTGTGCCCCTAGATATATTTCTATTTCAAGTGTGCCCTTAGATACCTTTCTATTTCAAGTGTACCCCTAGATACCCTTCTATTTCAAGTGTGCCCTGGATATCTTTCTATTTCAAGTGTGCCCCTAGATACCTTTCTATTTCAAGTGTACCTTTAGATACCCTTCTGTTTCAAGTGTACCCCTAGATACCTTTAAATTTCAAGTGTGAACCTAGATACCTTTCACTTTCAAGTGTGCCCTAGATATCTTTCTATTTCAAATGTGTCCCTAGACATCTTTCTATTTCAAGTGTGCCCCAGGAAACCTTTCTATTTCAAGTGTGACCCTAGATACCTTTCAATTCCAAGTGTGCTCTGGATATCTTTCTATTTCAAGTGTGCCCTGGATATCTTTCTATTTCAAGTGTGACCCTAGATACCTTTCAATTTCAAGTGTGCCCTGGATATTTTTCTATTTTAGTGTGCCCCTAGATACCTTTCTATTTCAAGTGTACCCCTAGATATCTTTCTATTTCAAGTGTGCCCCAGGAAACCTTTCTATTTCAAGTGTGACCCTAGATACCTTTCAATTCCAAGTGTGCCCTGGATATCTTTCCATTTCAAGTGTGCCCTGCATATCTTTCTATTTCAAGTGTGCCCCTAGATACCTTTCAATTTCAAGTGTGCCCTGGATATTTTTCTATTTCAAGTGTGCCCCTAGATACCTATCTATTTCAAGTGTACCCCTAGATACCTTTCTATTTCAAGTGTACCCCTAGATACCCTTCTATTTCAAGTGTACTTCTAGATACCTTTCAATTTCAAGTGTGCCCTGGATATCTTTCTATTTCAAGTGTGCCCCTAGATACCTTTCTATTTCAAGTGTACCCCTAGATACCCATCTATTTCAAGTGTACCCCTAGATACCTTTAAATTTCAAGTGTGAACCTAGATACCTTTCTATTTCAAGTGTGACCCTAGATACCTTTCAATTTCAAGTGTGCCTTAGATATTTTTCTATATCAAGTGTGCAACTAGATACCTTTCAATTTCAAGTGTGAACCTAGATACCTTTCTATTTCAAGTGTGCCCTGGATATCTTTCTATTTCAAGTGTGCCTTTAGATACCTTTCAATTTCAAGTGTGCCCTGGATATTTTTCTATTTCAAGTGTGCTTCTAGATACCTTTCTATTTCAAGTGTACTCCTAGATACCTTTCTATTTCAAGTGTGACCCTAGATACCTTTCTATTTCAAGTGTGCCCTGGATATCTTTCTATTTCAAGTGTGCCCCTAGATATCTTTCTATTTCAAGTGTGCCCCTAGATACCTTTCTATTTCAAGTGTACCCCTAGATACCCTTCTATTTCAAGTGTACCCCTAGATACCTTTAAATTTCAAGTGTGAACCTAGATACCATTCACTTTCAAGTGTGCCCTGGATATCTTTCTATATCAAGTGTGTCCCTAGATATCTTTCTATTTCAAGTGTACTTCTAGATACCTTTCAATTTCAAGTGTGCCCTGGATATCTTTCTATTTCAAGTGTGCCCTAGATATTTTTCTATTTCAAGTGTGCCCAGGATATCTTTCTATTTCAAGTGTGCCCCTAGATACCTTTCAATTTCAAATGTGCCCTGGATATTTTTCTATTTCAAGTGTGCCCCTAGATACCTTTCAATTTCAAGTGTACCCCTAGATATCTTTCTATTTCAAGTGTACCCCTAGATACCCTTCTATTTCAAGTGTACCCCTAGATACCTTTAAATTTCAAATGTGAACCTAGATACCATTCACTTTCAAGTGTGCCCTGGATATCTTTCTATATCAAGTGTGTTCCTAGATATCTTTCTATTTCAAGTGTGCCCCAGGAAACCTTTCTATTTCAAGTGTGACCCTAGATACCTTTCAATTCCAAGTGTGCTCTGGATATCTTTCTATTTCAAGTGTGAACCTAGATACCTTTCTATTTCAAGTGTGCCCCTAGATACCTTTCAATTTCAAGTGTGCCTTAGATATTTTTCTATATCAAGTGTGCCCCTAGATACCTTTCTATTTCAAGTGTACCCCTAGATACCTTTCTATTTCAAGTGTACCCCTAGATACCTTTCTATTTCAAGTGTACCCCTAGATACCTTTAAATTTCAAGTGTGAACCTAGATACCTTTCAATTCCAAGTGTGCTCTGGATATCTTTCTATTTCAAGTGTGCCCTGGATATCTTTCTATTTCAAGTGTGCCCCTAGATACCTTTCAATTTCAAGTGTGCCCTGGATATCTTTCTATTTCAAGTGTGCCCCTAGATACCTTTCAATTTCAAGTGTGCCCTGGATATTTTTCTATTACAAGTGTGCCCCTAGATACTTTTCTATTTCAAGTGTACCCCTAGATACCTTTCTATTTCAAGTGTGCTCTGGATATCTTTCTATTTCAAGTGTGCCCTGGATATCTTTCTATTTCAAGTGTGCCCCTAGATACCTTTCAATTTCAAGTGTGCCCTGGATATCTTTCTATTTCAAGTGTGCCCCTAGATATCTTTCAATTTCAAGTGTGCCCTGGATATCTTTCTATTTCAAGTGTGCCCCTAGATATCTTTCTATTTCAAGTGTGCCCCTAGATACCTTTCAATTTCAAGTGTGCCCTGGATATCTTTCTATTTCAAGTGTGCCCCTAGATACCTATCAATTTCAAGTGTGCCCTGGATATCTTTCTATTTCAAGTGTGCCCTGGATATCTTTCTATTTCAAGTGTGCCCCTAGATACCTTTCTATTTCAAGTGTACCCCTAGATACCCTTCTATTTCAAGTGTACCCCTAGATACCTTTAAATTTCAAGTGCGAACCTAGATACCTTTCACTTTCAAGTGTGCCCTGGATATCTTTCTATTTCAAGTGTGTCCCTAGATATCTTTCTATTTCAAGTGTGCCCCAGGAAACCTTTCTATTTCAAGTGTGACCCTAGATACCCTTCAATTCCAAGTGTGCTCTGGATATCTTTCTATTTCAAGTGTGCCCTGGATATCTTTCTATTTCAAGTGTGCCCCTAGATACCTTTCAATTTCAAGTGTGCCCTGGATATTTTTCTATTTCAAGTGTGCCCCTAGATACCTTTCTATTTCAAGTGTACCCCTAGATACCTTTCTATTTCAAGTGTACCCCTATATATCCTTCTATTTCAAGTGTGCCCTGGATATCTTTCAATTTCAAGTGTGCCCTGGATATCTTTCTATTTCAAGTGTGCCCCTAGATATCTTTCTATTTCAAGTGTGCCCTTAGATACCTTTCAATTTCAAGTGTGCTCTGGATATCTTTCTATTTCAAGTGTGCCCCTAGATACCTTTCAATTTCAAGTGTGCCCTGGATATCTTTCTATTTCAAGTGTGCCCCTAGATATATTTCTATTTCAAGTGTGCCCTTAGATACCTTTCTATTTCAAGTGTACCCCTAGATACCCTTCTATTTCAAGTGTGCCCTGGATATCTTTCTATTTCAAGTGTGCCCCTAGATACCTTTCTATTTCAAGTGTACCCCTAGATACCCTTCTGTTTCAAGTGTACCCCTAGATACCTTTAAATTTCAAGTGTGAACCTAGATACCTTTCACTTTCAAGTGTGCCCTAGATATCTTTCTATTTCAAATGTGTCCCTAGACATCTTTCTATTTCAAGTGTGCCCCAGGAAACCTTTCTATTTCAAGTGTGGCTCTAGATACCTTTCAATTCCAAGTGTGCTCTGGATATCTTTCTATTTCAAGTGTGCCCTGGATATCTTTCTATTTCAAGTGTGACCCTAGATACCTTTCAATTTCAAGTGTGCCCTGGATATTTTTCTATTTTAGTGTGCCCCTAGATACCTTTCTATTTCAAGTGTACCCCTAGATATCTTTCTATTTCAAGTGTGCCCCAGGAAACCTTTCTATTTCAAGTGTGACCCTAGATACCCTTCAATTCCAAGTGTGCCCTGGATATCTTTCTATTTCAAGTGTGCCCTGCATATCTTTCTATTTCAAGTGTGCCCCTAGATACCTTTCAATTTCAAGTGTGCCCTGGATATTTTTCTATTTCAAGTGTGCCCCTAGATACCTATCTATTTCAAGTGTACCCCTAGATACCTTTCTATTTCAAGTGTACCCCTAGATACCCTTCTATTTCAAGTGTACTTCTAGATACCTTTCAATTTCAAGTGTGCCCTGGATATCTTTCTATTTCAGGTGTGCCCCTAGATACCTTTCTATTTCAAGTGTACCCCTAGATACCCTTCTATTTCAAGTGTACCCCTAGATACCTTTAAATTTCAAGTGTGAACCTAGATACCTTTCTATTTCAAGTGTGACCCTAGATACCTTTCAATTTCAAGTGTGCCTTAGATATTTTTCCATATCAAGTGTGCAACTAGATACCTTTCAATTTCAAGTGTGAACCTAGATACCTTTCTATTTCAAGTGTGCCCTGGATATCTTTCTATTTCAAGTGTGCCCCTAGATACCTTTCAATTTCAAGTGTGCCCTGGATATTTTTCTATTTCAAGTGTGCCCCTAGATACCTTTCTATTTCAAGTGTACCCCTAGATACCTTTCTATTTCAAGTGTGACCCTAGATACCTTTCTATTTCAAGTGTGCCCTGGATATCTTTCTATTTCAAGTGTGCCCCTAGATATCTTTCTATTTCAAGTGTGCCCCTAGATACCTTTCTATTTCAGTGTACCCCTAGATACCCTTCTATTTCAAGTGTACCCCTAGATACCTTTAAATTTCAAGTGTGAACCTAGATACCATTCACTTTCAAGTGTGCCCTGGATATCTTTCTATATCAAGTGTGTCCCTATATATCTTTCTATTTCAAGTGTGCCCCAGGAAACCTTTCTATTTCAAGTGTGACCCTAGATACCTTTCAATTCCAAGTGTGCTCTGGATATCTTTCTATTTCAAGTGTGCCCTGGATATCTTTGTATTTCAAGTGTGCCCCTAGATACCTTTCAATTTCAAGTGTGCCTTAGATATTTTTCTATATCAAGTGTGCCCCTAGATACCTTTCTATTTCAAGTGTACCCCTAGATACCTTTCTATTTCAAGTGTACCCCTAGATACCCTTCTATTTCAAGTGTACCCCTAGATACCTTTAAATTTCAAGTGTGAACCTAGATACCTTTCACTTTCAAGTGTGCCCTGGATATCTTTCTATTTCAAGTGTGTCCCTAGATATCTTTCTATTTCAAGTGTGCCCCAGGAAACCTTTCTATTTCAAGTGTGACCCTAGATACCTTTCAATTCCAAGTGTGCTCTGGATATCTTTCTATTTCAAGTGTGCCCTGGATATCTTTCTATTTCAAGTGTGCCCCTAGATACCTTTCAATTTCAAGTGTGCCCTGGATATCTTTCTATTTCAAGTGTGCCCCTAGATACCTTTCAATTTCAAGTGTGCCCTGGATATTTTTCTATTACAAGTGTGCCCCTAGATACTTTTCTATTTCAAGTGTACCCCTAGATACCTTTCTATTTCAAGTGTACCCCTAGATACCCTTCTATTTCAAGTGTACCCCTAGATACCTTTCAATTCCAAGTGTGCTCTGGATATCTTTCTATTTCAAGTGTGCCCTGGATATCTTTCTATTTCAAGTGTGCCCCTAGATACCTTTCAATTTCAAGTGTGCCCTGGATATCTTTCTATTTCAAGTGTGCCCCTAGATATCTTTCAATTTCAAGTGTGCCCTGGATATCTTTCTATTTCAAGTGTGCCCCTAGATATCTTTCTATTTCAAGTGTGCCCCTAGATACCTTTCAATTTCAAGTGTGCCCTGGATATCTTTCTATTTCAAGTGTGCCCCTAGATACCTATCAATTTAAAGTGTGCCCTGGATATCTTTCTATTTCAAGTGTGCCCTGGATATCTTTCTATTTCAAGTGTGCCCCTAGATACCTTTCTATTTCAAGTGTACCCCTAGATACCCTTCTATTTCAAGTGTACCCCTAGATACCTTTAAATTTGAAGTGTGAACCTAGATACCTTTCACTTTCAAGTGTGCCCTGGATATCTTTCTATTTCAAGTGTGTCCCTAGATATCTTTCTATTTCAAGTGTGCCCCAGGAAACCTTTCTATTTCAAGTGTGACCCTAGATACCCTTCAATTCCAAGTGTGCTCTGGATATCTTTCTATTTCAAGTGTGCCCTGGATATCTTTCTATTTCAAGTGTGCCCCTAGATACCTTTCAATTTCAAGTGTGCCCTGGATTTTTTTCTATTTCAAGTGTGCCCCTAGATACCTTTCTATTTCAAGTGTACCCCTAGATACCTTTCTATTTCAAGTGTACCCCTAGATATCCTTCTATTTCAAGTGTGCCCTGGATATCTTTCAATTTCAAGTGTGCCCTGGATATCTTTCTATTTCAAGTGTGCCCCTAGATATCTTTCTATTTCAAGTGTGCCCTTAGATACCTTTCAATTTCAAGTGTGCTCTGGATATCTTTCTATTTCAAGTGTGCCCCTAGATACCTTTCAATTTCAAGTGTGCCCTGGATATCTTTCTATTTCAAGTGTGCCCCTAGATATATTTCTATTTCAAGTGTGCCCTTAGATACCTTTCTATTTCAAGTGTACCCCTAGATACCCTTCTATTTCAAGTGTGCCCTGGATATCTTTCTATTTCAAGTGTGCCCCTAGATACCTTTCTATTTCAATTGTACCTTTAGATACCCTTCTGTTTCAAGTGTACCCCTAGATACCTTTAAATTTCAAGTGTGAACCTAGATACCTTTCACTTTCAAGTGTGCCCTAGATATCTTTCTATTTCAAATGTGTCCCTAGACATCTTTCTATTTCAAGTGTGCCCCAGGAAACCTTTCTATTTCAAGTGTGACTCTAGATACCTTTCAATTCCAAGTGTGCTCTGGATATCTTTCTATTTCAAGTGTGCCCTGGATATCTTTCTATTTCAAGTGTGACCCTAGATACCTTTCAATTTCAAGTGTGCCCTGGATATTTTTCTATTTTAGTGTGCCCCTAGATACCTTTCTATTTCAAGTGTACCCCTAGATATCTTTCTATTTCAAGTGTGCCCCAGGAAACCTTTCTATTTCAAGTGTGACCCTAGATACCTTTCAATTCCAGGTGTGCCCTGGATATCTTTCCATTTCAAATGTGCCCTGCATATCCTTCTATTTCAAGTGTGCCCCTAGATACCTTTCAATTTCAAGTGTGCCCTGGATATTTTTCTATTTCAAGTGTGCCCCTAGATACCTATCTATTTCAAGTGTACCCCTAGATACCTTTCTATTTCAAGTGTACCCCTAGATACCCTTCTATTTCAAGTGTACTTCTAGATACCTTTCAATTTCAAGTGTGCCCTGGATATCTTTCTATTTCAAGTGTGCCCCTAGATACCTTTCTATTTCAAGTGTACCCCTAGATACCCATCTATTTCAAGTGTACCCCTAGATACCTTTAAATTTCAAGTGTGAACCTAGATACCTTTCTATTTCAAGTGTGACCCTAGATACCTTTCAATTTCAAGTGTGCCTTAGATATTTTTCTATATCAAGTGTGCAACTAGATACCTTTCAATTTCAAGTGTGAACCTAGATACCTTTCTATTTCAAGTGTGCCCTGGATATCTTTCTATTTCAAGTGTGCCTTTAGATACCTTTCAATTTCAAGTGTGCCCTGGATATTTTTCTATTTCAAGTGTGCCCCTAGATACCCTTCTATTTCATGTGTACCCCTAGATACCTTTCTATTTCAAGTGTGACCCTAGATACCTTTCTATTTCAAGTGTGCCCTGGATATCTTTCTATTTCAAGTGTGCCCCTAGATATCTTTCTGTTTCAAGTGTGCCCCTAGATACCTTTCTATTTCAAGTGTACCCCTAGATACCCTTCTATTTCAAGTGTACCCCTAGATACCTTTAAATTTCAAGTGTGAACCTAGATACCATTCACTTTCAAGTGTGCCCTGGATATCTTTCTATATCAAGTGTGTCCCTAGATATCTTTCTATTTCAAGTGTACTTCTAGATACCTTTCAATTTCAAGTGTGCCCTGGATATCTTTCTATTTCAAGTGTGCCCCTAGATACCTTTCTATTTCAAGTGTACCCCTAGATACCCATCTATTTCAAGTGTACCCCTAGATACCTTTAAATTTCAAGTGTGAACCTAGATACCTTTCTATTTCAAGTGTGACCCTAGATACCTTTCTATTTCAAGTGTACCCCTAGATACCTTTCTATTTCAAGTGTACCCCTAGATACCCTTCTATTTCAAGTGTACCCCTAGATACCTTTAAATTTCAAGTGTGAACCTAGATACCTTTCACTTTCAAGTGTGCCCTGGATATCTTTCTATTTCAAGTGTGTCCCTAGATATCTTTCTATTTCAAGTGTGCCCCAGGAAACCTTTCTATTTCCATGTGACCCTAGATACCTTTCAATTCCAAGTGTGCTCTGGATATCTTTCTATTTCAAGTGTGCCCTGGATATCTTTCTATTTCAAGTGTGCCCCTAGATACCTTTCAATTTCAAGTGTGCCCTGGATATCTTTCTATTTCAAGTGTGCCCCTAGATACCTTTCAATTTCAAGTGTGCCCTGGATATTTTTCTATTACAAGTGTGCCCCAAGATACTTTTCTATTTCAAGTGTACCCCTAGATACCTTTCTATTTCAAGTGTACCCCTAGATAGCCTTCTATTTCAAGTGTACCCCTAGATACCTTTCAATTCCAAGTGTGCTCTGGATATCTTTCTATTTCAAGTGTGCCCTGGATATCTTTCTATTTCAAGTGTGCCCCTAGATACCTTTCAATTTCAAGTGTGCCCTGGATATCTTTCTATTTCAAGTGTGCCCCTAGATATCTTTCAATTTCAAGTGTGCCCTGGATATCTTTCTATTTCAAGTGTGCCCCTAGATATCTTTCTATTTCAAGTGTGCCCATAGATACCTTTCAATTTCAAGTGTGCCCTGGATATCTTTCTATTTCAAGTGTGCCCCTAGATACCTATCAATTTCAGTGTGCCCTGGATATCTTTCTATTTCAAGTGTGCCCTGGATATCTTTCTATTTCAAGTGTGCCCCTAGATACCTTTCTATTTCAAGTGTACCCCTAGATACCCTTCTATTTCAAGTGTACCCCTAGATACCTTTAAATTTCAAGTGTGAACCTAGATACCTTTCACTTTCAAGTGTGCCCTGGATATCTTTCTATTTCAAGTGTGTCCCTAGATATCTTTCTATTTCAAGTGTGCCCCAGGAAACCTTTCTATTTCAAGTGTGACCCTAGATACCCTTCAATTCCAAGTGTGCTCTGGATATCTTTCTATTTCAAGTGTGCCCTGGATATCTTTCTATTTCAAGTGTGCCCCTAGATACCTTTCAATTTCAAGTGTGCCCTGGATACTTTTCTATTTCAAGTGTGCCCCTAGATACCTTTCTATTTCAAGTGTACCCCTAGATACCTTTCTATTTCAAGTGTACCCCTAGATATCCTTCTATTTCAAGTGTGCCCTGGATATCTTTCAATTTCAAGTGTGCCCTGGATATCTTTCTATTTCAAGTGTGCCCCTAGATATCTTTCTATTTCAAGTGTGCCCCTAGATACCTTTCAATTTCAAGTGTGCTCTGGATATCTTTCTATTTCAAGTGTGCCCCTAGATACCTTTCAATTTCAAGTGTGCCCTGGATATCTTTCTATTTCAAGTGTGCCCCTAGATATATTTCTATTTCAAGTGTGCCCCTAGATACCTTTCTATTTCAAGTGTACCCCTAGATACCCTTCTATTTCAAGTGTGCCCTGGATATCTTTCTATTTCAAGTGTGCCCCTAGATACCTTTCTATTTCAAGTGTACCCCTAGATACCCTTCTGTTTCAAGTGTACCCCTAGATACCTTTCTATTTCAAGTGTACCCCTAGATATCTTTCTATTTCAAGTGTGCCCCAGGAAACCTTTCTATTTCAAGTGTGACCCTAGATACCTTTCAATTCCAAGTGTGCCCTGGATATCTTTCTATTCCAAGTGTGCCCTGGATATCTTTCTATTTCAAGTGTGCCCCTAGATACCTTTCAATTTCAAGTGTGCCCTGGATATTTTTCTATTTCAAGTGTGCCCCTAGATACCTTTCTATTTCAAGTGTACAATTGGTTACCTTTCTATTTCAAGTGTACCCCTAGATACCCTTCTATTTCAAGTGTACTTCTAGATACCTTTCAATTTCAAGTGTGCCCTGGATATCGTTCTATTTCAAGTGTGCCCCTAGATACCTTTCTATTTCAAGTGTGCCCCTTGATACCTTTCTATTTCAAGTGTACCCCTAGATACCTTTCTATTTCAAGTGTACCCCTAGATACCCTTCTATTTCAAGTGTACCCCTAGATACCCTTCTATTTCAAGTGTACCCCTAGATACCTTTAAATTTCAAGTGTGAACCTAGATACCTTTCTATTTCAAGTGTGACCCTAGATACCTTTAATTTCAAGTGTGCCTTAGATATTTTTCTATATCAAGTGTGCAACTAGATACCTTTCAATTTCAAGTGTGAACCTAGATACCTTTCTATTTCAAGTGTGCCCTGGATATCTTTCTATTTCAAGTGTGCCCCTAGATACCTTTCAATTTCAAGTGTGCCCTGGATATTTTTCTATTTCAAGTGTGCCCCTAGATACCTTTCTATTTCAAGTGTACCCCTAGATACCTTTCTATTTCAAGTGTACCCCTAGATACCCTTCTATTTCAAGTGTACTTCTAGATACCTTTCAATTTCAAGTGTGCCCTGGATATCGTTCTATTTCAAGTGTGCCCCTAGATACCTTTCTATTTCACGTGTACCCCTAGATACCCTTCTATTTCAAATGTACCCCTAGATACCTTTAAATTTCAAGTGTGAACCTAGATACCTTTATATTTCAAGTGTGACCCTAGATACCTTTCAATTTCAAGTGTGCCTTAGATATTTTTCTATATCAAGTGTGCAACTAGATACCTTTCAATTTCAAGTGTGAACCTAGATACCTTTCTATTTCAAGTGTGCCCTGGATATCTTTCTATTTCAAGTGTGCCTTAGATATTTTTCTATATCAAGTGTGCCCTGGATATCTTTCTATTTCAAGTGTGCCCCTAGATACCTTTCAACTTCAAGTGTGCCCTGGATATCTTTCTATTTCAAGTGTGCCCCTAGATACCTTTCAATTTCAAGTGTGCCCTGGATATCTTTCTATTTCAAGTTTGCCCCTAGGTATCTTTCTATTTCAAGTGTGCCCCTAGATACCTTTCTATTTCAAGTGTACCCCTAGATACCCTTCTATTTCAAGTGTACTCCTAGATACCTTTAAATTTCAAGTGTGAACCTAGATACCTTTCACTTTCAAGTGTGCCCTGGATATCTTTCTATTTGAAGTGTGTCCCTAGATATCTTTCTATTTCAAGTGTGCCCCAGGAAACCTTTCTATTTCAAGTGTGACCCTAGATACCTTTCAATTCCAAGTGAGCTCTGGATATCTTTCTATTTCAAGTGTGCCCTGGATATCTTTCTATTTCAAGTGTGCCCCTAGATACCTTTCAATTTCAAGTGTGCCCTGGATATTTTTCTATTTCAAGTGTGCCCCTAGATACCTTTCTATTTCAAGTGTACCCCTAGATACCTTTCTATTTCAAGTGGGACCCTAGATACCTTTCACTTTCAGGTGTGCCCTGGATATCTTTCTATTTCAAGTGTGCCCTGGATATCTTTCTATTTCAAGTGTGTCCCTAGATATCTTTCTATTTCAAGTGTGCCCCAGGAAACCTTTCTATTTCAAGTGTCACCCTAGATACCTTTCAATTCCAAGTGTGCTCTGGATATCTTTCTATTTCAAGTGTGCCCAGGATATCTTTCTATTTCAAGTGTGCCCCTAGATACCTTTCAATTTCAAGTGTGCCCTGGATATTTTTCTATTTCAAGTGTGCCCCTAGATACCTTTCTATTTCAAGTGTGCCCCAGGAAACCTTTCTATTTCAAGTGTGACCCTAGATACCTTTCAATTCCAAGTGTGCTCTGGATATCTTTCTATTTCAAGTGTGCCCTGGATATCTTTGTATTTCAAGTGTGCCCCTAGATACCTTTCAATTTCAAGTGTGCCTTAGATATTTTTCTATATCAAGTGTGCCTTTAGATACCTTTCTATTTCAAGTGTACCTATAGATACCTTTCTATTTCAAGTGTACCCCTAGATACCCTTCTATTTCAAGTGTACCCCTAGATACCTTTAAATTTCAAGTGTGAACCTAGATACCTTTCCCTTTCAAGTGTGCCCTGGATATCTTTCTATTTCAAGTGTGTCCCTAGATATCTTTCTATTTCAAGTGTGCCCCAGGAAACCTTTCTATTTCAAGTGTGACCCTAGATACCTTTCAATTCCAAGTGTGCTCTGGATATCTTTCTATTTCAAGTGCGCCCAGGATATCTTTCTATTTCAAGTGTGCCCCTAGATACCTTTCAATTTCAAGTGTGCCCTGGATATTTTTCTATTTCAAGTGTGCCCCTAGATACCTTTCAATTTCAAGTGTACCCCTAGATACCTTTCTATTTCAAGTGTGACCCTAGATACCTTTCTATTTCAAGTGTGCCCTGGATATCTTTCTATTTCAAGTGTGCCCCTAGATATCTTTCTATTTCAAGTGTGCCCCTAGATACCTTTCTATTTCAAGTGTACCCCTAGATACCCTTCTATTTCAAGTGTACCCCTAGATACCTTTAAATTACAAGTGTGAACCTAGATACCATTCACTTTCAAGTGTGCCCTGGATATCTTTCTATATCAAGTGTGTCCCTAGATATCTTTCTATTTCAAGTGTGCCCCAGGAAACCTTTCTATATCAAGTGTGACCCTAGATACCTTTCAATTCCAAGTGTGCTCTGGATATCTTTCTATTTCAAGTGTGCCCTGGATATCTTTGTATTTCAAGTGTGCCCCTAGATACCTTTCAATTTCAAGTGTGCCTTAGATATTTTTCTATATCAAGTGTGCCCCTAGATACCTTTCTATTTCAAGTGTACCCCTAGATACCTTTCTATTTCAAGTGTACCCCTAGATACCCTTCTATTTCAAGTGTACCCCTAGATACCTTTAAATTTCAAGTGTGAACCTAGATACCTTTCACTTTCAAGTGTGCCCTGGATATCTTTCTATTTCAAGTGTGTCCCTAGATATCTTTCTATTTCAAGTGTGCCCCAGGAAACCTTTCTATTTCAAGTGTGACCCTAGATACCTTTCAATTTCAAGTGTGCCCTGGATATCGTTCTATTTCAAGTGTGTCCCTAGATACCTTTCTATTTCAAGTGTGCCCCTAGATACCTTTCTATTTCAAGTGTACCCCTAGATACCTTTCTATTTCAAGTGTACCCCTAGATACCCTTCTATTTCAAATGTACCCCTAGATACCCTTCTATTTTATGTGTACCCCTGGATACCTTTAAATTTCAAGTGTGAACCTAGATACCTTTCTATTTCAAGTGTGACCCTAGATACCTTTCAATTTCAAGTGTGCTCTGGATATCTTTCTATTTCAAGTGTGCTCTGGATATCTTTCTATTTCAAGTGTGCCCTGGATATCTTTGTATTTCAAGTGTGCCCCTAGATACCTTTCAATTTCAAGTGTGCCTTAGATATTTTTCTATATCAAGTGTGCCCCTAGATACCTTTCTATTTCAAGTGTACCTCTAGATACCTTTCTATTTCAAGTGCACCCCTAGATACCCTTCTATTTCAAGTGTACCCCTAGATACCTTTAAATTTCAAGTGTGAACCTAGATACCTTTCCCTTTCAAGTGTGCCCTGGATATCTTTCTATTTCAAGTGTGTCCCTAGATATCTTTCTATTTCAAGTGTGCCCCAGGAAACCTTTCTATTTCAAGTGTGACCCTAGATACCTTTCAATTCCAAGTGTGCTCTGGATATCTTTCTATTTCAAGTGTGCCCCAGGAAACCTTTCTATTTCAAGTGTGACCCTAGATACCTTTCAATTCCAAGTGTGCTCTGGATATCTTTCTATTTCAAGTGTGCCCTGGATATCTTTGTATTTCAAGTGTGCCCCTAGATACCTTTCAATTTCAAGTGTGCCTTAGATATTTTTCTATATCAAGTGTGCCCCTAGATACCTTTCTATTTCAAGTGTACCCCTAGATACCTTTCTATTTCAAGTGTACCCCTAGATACCCTTCTATTTCAAGTGTACCCCTAGATACCTTTAAATTTCAAGTGTGAACCTAGATACCTTTCACTTTCAAGTGTGCCCTGGATATCTTTCTATTTCAAGTGTGTCCCTAGATATCTTTCTATTTCAAGTGTGCCCCAGGAAACCTTTCTATTTCAAGTGTGACCCTAGATACCTTTCAATTTCAAGTGTGCCCTGGATATCGTTCTATTTCAAGTGTGCCCCTAGATACCTTTCTATTTCAAGTGTGCCCCTAGATACCTTTCTATTTCAAGTGTACCCCTAAATACCTTTCTATTTCAAGTGTACCCCTAGATACCCTTCTATTTCAAGTGTACCCCTAGATACCCTTCTATTTCAAGTGTACCCCTAGATACCTTTAAATTTCAAGTGTGAACCTAGATACCTTTCTATTTCAAGTGTGACCCTAGATACCTTTCAATTTCAAGTGTGCCTTAGATTTTTTTTCTATATCAAGTGTGCAACTAGATACCTTTCAATTTCAAGTGTGAACCTAGATACCTTTCTATTTCAAGTGTGCCCTGGATATCTTTCTATTTCAAGTGTGCCCCTAGATACCTTTCAATTTCAAGTGTGCCCTGGATATTTTTCCATTTCAAGTGTGCCCCTAGATACCTTTCTATTTCAAGTGTACCCCTAGATACCTTTCTATTTCAAGTGTACCCCTAGATACCCTTCTATTTCAAGTGTACTTCTAGATACCTTTCAATTTCAAGTGTGCCCTGGATATCGTTCTATTTCAAGTGTGCCCCTAGATACCTTTCTATTTCAAGTGTACCCCTAGATACCCTTCTATTTCAAGTGTACCCCTAGATACCTTTAAATTTCAAGTGTGCCCCAGGAAACCTTTCTATTTCAAGTGTGACCCTAGATACCTTTCAATTCCAAGTGTGCTCTGGATATCTTTCTATTTCAAGTGTGCCCTGGATATCTTTGTATTTCAAGTGTGCTTCTAGATACCTTTCAATTTCAAGTGTGCCTTAGATATTTTTCTATATCAAGTGTGCCCCTAGATACCTTTCTATTTCAAGTGTACCTCTAGATACCTTTCTATTTCAAGTGTACCCCTAGATACCCTTCTATTTCAAGTGTACCCCTAGATACCTTTAAATTTCAAGTGTGAACCTAGATACCTTTCCCTTTCAAGTGTGCCCTGGATATCTTTCTATTTCAAGTGTGTCCCTAGATATCTTTCTATTTCAAGTGTGCCCCAGGAAACCTTTCTATTTCAAGTGTGACCCTAGATACCTTTCAATTCCAAGTGTGCTCTGGATATCTTTCTATTTCAAGTGTGCCGAGGATATCTTTCTATTTCAAGTGTGCCCCTAGATACCTTTCAATTTCAAGTGTGCCCTGGATATTTTTCTATTTCAAGTGTGCCCCTAGATACCTTTCAATTTCAAGTGTACCCCTAGATACCTTTCTATTTCAAGTGTGACCCTAGATACCTTTCTATTTCAAGTGTTCCCTGGATATCTTTCTATTTCAAGTGTGCCCCTAGATATCTTTCTATTTCAAGTGTGCCCCTAGATACCTTTCTATTTCAAGTGTACCCCTAGATACCCTTCTATTTCAAGTGTACCCCTAGATACCTTTAAATTACAAGTGTGAACCTAGATACCATTCACTTTCAAGTGTGCCCTGGATATCTTTCTATATCAAGTGTGTCCCTAGATATCTTTCTATTTCAAGTGTGCCCCAGGAAACCTTTCTATTTCAAGTGTGACCCTAGATACCTTTCAATTCCAAGTGTGCTCTGGATATCTTTCTATTTCAAGTTTGCCCTGGATATCTTTGTATTTCAAGTGTGCCCCTAGATACCTTTCAATTTCAAGTGTGCCTTAGATATTTTTCTATATCAAGTGTGCCCCTAGATACATTTCTATTTCAAGTGTACCCCTAGATACCTTTCTATTTCAAGTGTACCCCTAGATACCCTTCTATTTCAAGTGTACCCCTAGATACCTTTAAATTTCAAGTGTGAACCTAGATACCTTTCACTTTCAAGTGTGCCCTGGATATCTTTCTATTTCAAGTGTGTCCCTAGATATCTTTCTATTTCAAGTGTGCCCCAGGAAACCTTTCTATTTCAAGTGTGACCCTAGATACCTTTCAATTCCAAGTGTGCTCTGGATATCTTTCTATTTCAAGTGTGCCCTGGATATCTTTCTATTTCAAGTGTGCCCCTAGATACCTTTCAATTTCAAGTGTGCCCTGGATATCTTTCTATTTCAAGTGTGCCCCTAGATACCTTTCAATTTCAAGTGTGCCCTGGATATTTTTCTATTACAAGTGTGCCCCTAGATACTTTTCTATTTCAAGTGTAATCCTAGATACCTTTCTATTTCGAGTGTACCCCTAGATACCCTTCTATTTCAAGTGTACCCCTAGATACCTTTCAATTCCAAGTGTGCTCTGGATATCTTTCTATTTCAAGTGTGCCCCTAGATACCTTTCAATTTCAAGTGTGCCCTGGATATCTTTCTATTTCAAGTGTGCCCCTAGATATCTTTCAATTTCTAGTGTGCCCTGGATATCTTTCTATTTCAAGTGTGCCCCTAGATATCTTTCTATTTCAAGTGTGCCCCTAGATACCTTTCAATTTCAAGTGTGCCCTGGATATCTTTCTATTTCAAGTGTGCCCCTAGATACCTATCAATTTCAAGTGTGCCCTGGATATCTTTCTTTTTCAAGTGTGCCCTGGATATCTTTCTATTTCAAGTGTGACCCTAGATACCTTTCTATTTCAAGTGTACCCCTAGATACCCTTCTATTTCAAGTGTACCCCTAGATACCTTTAAATTTCAAGTGTGAACCTAGATACCTTTCACTTTCAAGTGTGCCTTGGATATCTTTCTATTTCAAGTGTGTCCCTAGATATCTTTCTATTTCAAGTGTGCCCCAGGAAACCTTTCTATTTCAAGTGTGATTCTAGATACCCTTCAATTCCAAGTGTGCTCTGGATATCTTTCTATTTCAAGTGTGCCCTGGATATCTTTCTATTTCAAGTGTGCCCATAGATACCTTTCAATTTCAAGTGTGCCCTGGATATTTTTCTATTTCAAGTGTGCCCCTAGATACCTTTCTATTTCAAGTGTACCCCTAGATACCTTTCTATTTCAAGTGTACCCCTAGATATCCTTCTATTTCAAGTGTGCCCTGGATATCTTTCAATTTCAAGTGTGCCCTGGATATCTTTCTATTTCAAGTGTGCCCCTAGATATCTTTCTATTTCAAGTGTGCCCCTAGATACCTTTCAATTTCAAGTGTGCTCTGGATATCTTTCTATTTCAAGTGTGCCCCTAGATACCTTTCAATTTCAAGTGTGCCCTGGATATCTTTCTATTTCAAGTGTGCCCCTAGATATATTTCTATTTCAAGTGTGCCCCTAGATACCTTTCTATTTCAAGTGTACCCCTAGATACCCTTCTATTTCAAGTGTGCCCTGGATATCTTTCTATTTCAAGTGTGCCCCTAGATACCTTTCTATTTCAAGTGTACCCCTAGATACCCTTCTGTTTCAAGTGTACCCCTAGATACCTTTAAATTTCAAGTGTGAACCTAGATACCTTTCACTTTCAAGTGTGCCCTAGATATCTTTCTATTTCAAATGTGTCCCTAGACATCTTTCTATTTCAAGTGTGCCCCAGGAAACCTTTCTATTTCAAGTGTGACCCTAGATACCTTTCAATTCCAAGTGTGCTCTGGATATCTTTCTATTTCAAGTGTGCCCTGGATATCTTTCTATTTCAAGTGTGACCCTAGATACCTTTCAATTTCAAGTGTGCCCTGGATATTTTTCTATTTTAGTGTGCCCCTAGATACCTTTCTATTTCAAGTGTACCCCTAGATATCTTTCTATTTCAAGTGTGCCCCAGGAAACCTTTCTATTTCAAGTGTGACCCTAGATACCTTTCAATTCCAAGTGTGCCCTGGATATCTTTCTATTTCAAGTGTGCCCTGGATATCTTTCTATTTCAAGTGTGCCCCTAGATACCTTTCAATTTCAAGTGTGCCCTGGATATTTTTCTATTTCAAGTGTATCCCTAGATACCTTTCTATTTCAAGTGTACCCCTAGATACCTTTCTATTTCAAGTGTACCCCTAGATACCCTTCTATTTCAAGTGTACTTCTAGATACCTTTCAATTTCAAGTGTGCCCTGGATATCGTTCTATTTCAAGTGTGCCCCTAGATACCTTTCTATTTCAAGTGTACCCCTAGATACCCTTCTATTTCAAGTGTACCCCTAGATACCTTTAAATTTCAAGTGTGAACCTAGATACCTTTCTATTTCAAGTGTGACCCTTGATACCTTTCAATTTCAAGTGTGCCTTAGATATTTTTCTATATCAAGTGTGCAACTAGATACCTTTAAATTTCAAGTGTGAACCTAGATACCTTTCTATTTCAAGTGTGCCCTGGATATCTTTCTATTTCAAGTGTGCCCCTAGATACCTTTCAATTTCAAGTGTGCCCTGGATATTTTTCTATTTCAAGTGTGCCCCTAGATACCTTTCTATTTCAAGTGTACTTCTAGATACCTTTCTATTTCAATTGTACCCCTAGATACCCTTCTATTTCAAGTGTACTTCTAGATACCTTTCAATTTCAAGTGTGCCCTGGATATCGTTCTATTTCAAGTGTGCCCCTAGATACCTTTCTTTTTCAAGTGTACCCCTAGATACCCTTCTATTTCAAGTGTACCCCTAGATACCTTTAAATTTCAAGTGTGCCCTGGATATTTTTCTATTTTAGTGTGCCCCTAGATACCTTTCAATTTCAAGTGTGCTTTAGATATTTTTCTATATCAAGTGTGCAACTAGATACCTTTCAATTTCAAGTGTGAACCTAGATACCTTTCTATTTCAAGTGCGCCCTGGATATCTTTCTATTTCAAGTGTGCCTTAGAAATTTTTCTATATCAAGTGTGCCCTGGATATCTTTCTATTTCAAGTGTGCCCCTAGATACCTTTCAACTTCAAGTGTGCCCTGGATATCTTTCTATTTCAAGTGTGCCCCTAGATACCTTTCAATTTCAAGTGTGCCCTGGATATCTTTCTATTTCAAGTGTGCCCCTAGATATCTTTCTATTTCAAGTGTGCCCCTAGATACCTTTCAATTTCAAGTGTGCCCTGGATATTTTTCTATTTCAAGTGTGACCCTAGATACCTTTCTATTTCAAGTGTACCCCTAGATACCTTTCTATTTCAAGTGTACCCCTAGATACCCTTCTATTTCAAGTGTACTTTTAGATACCTTTCAATTTCAAGTGTGCCCTGGATATCGTTCTATTTCAAGTGTGCCCCTAGATACCTTTCTATTTCAAGTGTACCCCTAGATACCCTTCTATTTCAAGTGTACCCCTAGACACCTTTAAATTTCAAGTGTGAACCTAGATACCTTTCTATTTCATGTGTGACCCTTGATACCTTTCAATTTCAAGTGTGCCTTAGATATTTTTCTATATCAAGTGTGCAACTAGATACCTTTCAATTTCAAGTGTGAACCTAGATACCTTTCTATTTCAAGTGTGCCCTGGATATCTTTCTATTTCAAGTGTGCCCCTAGATACCTTTCAATTTCAAGTGTGCCCTGGATATTTTTCTATTTCAAGTGTGCCCCTAGATACCTTTCTATTTCAAGTGTACCCCTAGATACCTTTCTATTTCAAGTGTACCCCTAGATACCCTTCTATTTCAAGTGTACTTCTAGATACCTTTCAATTTCAAGTGTGCCCTGGATATCGTTCTATTTCAAGTGTGCCCCTAGATACCTTTCTATTTCAAGTGTACCCCTAGATACCCTTCTATTTCAAGTGTACCCCTAGATACCTTTAAATTTCAAGTGTGCCCTGGATATTTTTCTATTTTAGTGTGCCCCTAGATACCTTTCAATTTCAAGTGTGCCTTAGATATTTTTCTATATCAAGTGTGCAACTAGATACCTTTCAATTTCAAGTGTGAACCTAGATACCTTTCTATTTCAAGTGTGCCCTGGATATCTTTCTATTTCAAGTGTGCCTTAGATATTTTTCTATATCAAGTGTGCCCTGGATATCTTTCTATTTCAAGTGTGCCCCTAGATACCTTTCAACTTCAAGTGTGCCCTGGATATCTTTCTATTTCAAGTGTGCCCCTAGATACCTTTCAATTTCAAGTGTGCCCTGGATATCTTTCTATTTCAAGTGTGCCCCTAGATATCTTTCTATTTCAAGTGTGCCCCTAGATACCTTTCTATTTCAAGTGTACCCCTAGATACCCTTCTATTTCAAGTGTACTCCTAGATACCTTTAAATTTCAAGTGTGAACCTAGATACCTTTCACTTTCAAGTGTGCCCTGGATATCTTTCTATTTGAAGTGTGTCCCTAGATATCTTTCTATTTCAAGTGTGCCCCAGGAAACCTTTCTATTTCAAGTGTGACCCTAGATACCTTTCAATTCCAAGTGAGCTCTGGATATCTTTCTATTTCAAGTGTGCCCTGGATATCTTTCTATTTCAAGTGTGCCCCTAGATACCTTTCAATTTCAAGTGTGCCCTGGATATTTTTCTATTTCATGTGTGCCCCTAGATACCTTTCTATTTCAAGTGTACCCCTAGATACCTTTCTATTTCAAGTGGGACCCTAGATACCTTTTTATTTCAAGTGTGCCCTGGATATCTTTCTATTTCAAGTGTGCCCCTAGATATCTTTCTATTTCAAGTGTACCCCTAGATACCTTTCTATTTCAAGTGTACCCCTAGATACCCTTCTATTTCAAGTGTACCCCTAGATACCTTTAAATTTCAAGTGTGAACCTAGATACCTTTCACTTTCAGGTGTGCCCTGGATATCTTTCTATTTCAAGTGTGTTCCTAGATATCTTTCTATTTCAAGTGTTCCCCAGGAAACATTTCCATTTCAAGTGTGACCCTAGATACCTTTCAATTCCAAGTGTGCTCTGGATATCTTTCTATTTCAAGTGTGCCCTAGATATCTTTCTATTTCAAGTGTGACCCTAGATACCTTTCAATTTCAAGTGTGCCTTAGATATTTTTCTATATGAAGTGTGCTCCTAGATACCTTTCAATTTCAAGTGTGCCCCTGAATACCTTTCTATTTCAAGTGTGCCCCTAGATACCTTTCTATTTCAAGTGTGCCCCTGAATACCTTTCTATTTCAAGTGTGCCCTGGATATTTTTCTATTTCAAGTGTGCCCCTAGACACCTTTCTATTTCAAGTGTGCCCCTAGATATCTTTCTATTTCAAGTGTGCCCCTAGATACCTTTCTATTTCAAGTGTACCCCTATATACCTTTCTATTTCCAGTGTGCCCTTAGATACCTTTCTATTTCAAGTGTGCCCCTACATACCTTCCTATTTCAAGTGTGCCCCTACATATCTTTCTATTTCAACTTCTTGGCGCTTCTGTCGATATGTGATTTCCAGTATCTCTCTCGAAAGAGGAGAGACAAGTTGCTGCGACCGAAATCTTTCAATTGTTGGATGCTGAAACATTGCCACACTGCATTGTTTCACGGACTTTCCTGCGCTCTATCTTGTTAGCCGTTATAAGTAACCTGCGATCTTCGCAACCAGACCAAGAAACTGAATGAAAAATTGGCAACACAGCTCCGGTCATGAACTTCTTTTCTCTAAAGGCCAACACCAGCCATACACTGACGTATTTTTCAGTCGTAGCCATAAAATTTCATGCGCTAGTCTTGTTAGCAGCTGTCAATACGTTAGTGTATGGGACCTGGCGTACGTTTACGTACCGAATTTTTATACGCTTGAAAAGTCTGGCTGCTTTTAACTTCGAGCGTAAATACGGCGCGTAAAAACGGCTCAGATAAAAGGGTTTTCGAGCAGCAGGTGGTCTCTTGCTCTTTCCACGGCCTTCTCCCTGGTCTGGTCTTATTGTTTTCAGAAGAGAAAACCTGTTCTTGTGTTGTCCTCGCAAATCGTTGCTGAGGTTTGCTGGTAGGCTCACCAGAAATCATCATTCCAATCTAGTTTCAGTCTTACCATAGAATATACGATTTTGGCTAAACTAATATTTCCTATTGCACGAAGCGATACAATATTTTCTAATTAAAATTTATAATTAATTTTGAGTGCACAGAGAAAAAGGTATTTAAATCCAATACTTTCTAATTAGAATTCGCAAATGAGAGCTCCTCCGTGGCTATATGGTCAGCGTAAGCTTCTCCGGCGCAGGGCATCCTGTTCGATTCTCGGCAGAAGCTCACGCAGTTTGGATCTCACTTCTCATGGCGTGGGAGATCCAGGTTCGCTTCCCGGTGGGAGATCATGTGGTTCGGATTCCACGTTAATCAGTAGGTCTCGTCTCATATAGCCTCGCTGCTGAAAGGGACGTTAAATTCAAAATCAACTCAACTTAATCGTTTTATTATGTTTATAAGTAGCACGTCCATCAGTGTCAGGAGAGTTTATATAATAATTGACACAACTTCTTACTTAATAGTGTTATTTTAGTGTCATTTTTACTACTAGAGCTTCGAAATTAATTGATATTTAATTGTTTTCAGTTTCGTATAACATACAAGTTTGTTTACATTTTTCTTTTTACTTTCTGCTTAATTCCTTATAACTACGCTTTCTTACAGTGAAATATGTCTTATTCAATGAATACAAGAACTATGAGTATTAAAAACATACAATTCGATGGATCTTTACACTGAGAAAAATGAAAATTTAAAATAAAACAAATCTGTTTATTTTCTCAACCAGTAAATGAAAATTCTTCCGACATAGATTGCTTCAAATCATTGGTTCATAAGTTGTGAAACAAATGTAATAATAATAATAATAATAATAATAATAATAATAATAATAATAATAATAATAATAATAATAATAATAATAATAATAATAATAATAATAATAATACATTTAAACGAACGAATGGATTTGGTTCAGTGTCTTTAATGAGACGAAAATCATATTCACGAAGAAATTAAATGTCGACTAAAAGCAGGGAATTCGTGTTACTATTCGGTTCAAAATCTCTTGTCGTCGCGAATTCTGTCGAGGAATTTGAAGCTTAAAATATATAAAACGATAATCATGCCTGTTGTTCTGTATGGTTGTGAAACATGGTCGCTTACTCTGAGGGAAGAACATGGACTGAAAGTATTTGATAACAGGATCCTGAGAAGAATATTCGGACCCAAGAGGAACGAGAATGGGGAATGGCGGAAGCTTCATAACGAGGAACTACATAGTTTATACGGTTTACCCAACATTGTTAGGGTCGTCAAGTCTAGGAGGCTTAGGTGGGCAGGTCATGTAGCTAGAATGGAAGAAAGTAGAAACGCTTTCAAAGTCTTGACTGGAAGACCAATCGGAAAACGACCATTAGGAAGAGCTAGGCGCAGAGGGGAGGACAATATTAAGATGGATCTCGCAGAGATAGGAATACAAAGTAGAAACTGGATGCAATTAGCTAAGGATAGAAGTCAGTGGAGAGCTTTTGTGAACGCGGCACTGAACCTCCGGGTTCCATAGGCCATAGAGTTAGTTAGTTAGTTAGTTAGTCTTTAATGAGTTAACAGTTTAAACTTCATTTGAAAAAGAAATCTGAACTAAGATTGGGTAGCTCAGTTAATTTTAATAAGCAGTTGGATGTTTGTACCAACATGTAAATTTAAAAAACCAGTCGTTCAGAATAGTTTAACTTTGTTTGAAAATAACCTAATCTGAGCTGAATTGGAGAATAGAGTGTTGTGAATAGCTAATGTTTGGACCGAATTTGACTAAGTTCGAAATTAAATAAATTAAGGTCTATATTATGGTAAAGCTTCGTGATAATATGCCAAATATCATAGCTACGCCAAATTCATGAAACAGCTATAATCATTTGTAACAATTCCACATTTTATTATTTGCAGTTTCTTATGTTCCCATATAACATACACGTGCAAACCTTTTTTTTTTTTAAGACAAATTTAATATTTAGTATACTAAATAACTATAATAATTCTAATCAAGCGTTAAATTTCTTACTTTCCGTAATCAATTGTAGTTGGGCAAAAACACAGATCTATTCACTTGCAATGGAAAGTACCAGTGACGGCAATTGGGTATGAACACTAAAAAGGGGGACAAAACACTACTAATAGTAAGAGGGCATATAATTAGGTTATAGTGTAAAGCCAAAAAAGTGGGGTCAGCAATTACCTTCACGCCCCTAATCGCCGATGGACAGCACATTTGTTAGTAATATTCCTAATTTAAGTGAATTTTAAGACTTTATTGAGGAATAATTTTAGTAGTATTTAATTAGATCTATACGCTTTTATTTGAATCACTTCACTTCAGATTTACAATTAGTTTCATTATATTTTCATTAACTGTTAATCATCCAACGATGCGTTCAAACGTAGAATATTCACTAATAGTCATTACATTGGCCAACAACTTAAATTAATTTGTTTACAATTAACTAAATTATTTTTAAAAAAGCACCAAATTTGTTATATTTAATTTGGACATGTGGTTTGGTCCAGTCATTTGAATCAATCATTTTTTAATTTAAAAGTTGGTTTACATCGATCATAAGTGTCTGCTTACTGTGTCAAAAGCTTTTCAGTAGACCTTACTTTGAACGCTGTAAATTTCTTATATCTTATACACTAACATGAGAGGCGGACATAGGGCGTATTGTGAAATTATATACTCAGAAAAAATGTATGTGGCGTACTTAAAAACGTAGGTTACATGTGTAAATCATGTAGTTTTAGGACTTAACGTACAGCAAATGTATAACTGAAAAAAGTACATTTTATACATACTTTCCGCATACATGTTTCGAATAAACGTACTTTCTGTACGAACGAAAGAACTGTATATAGATGGTCAGGATCTCACATACAGATATACGCATGTAGCATACAACTGGCGTATGTAACATACGTATACGTATGTGATATATGGAAGACTGTTAGATGTCATACATCCTGCAACGGCATGATGTAACATCTAAGCCGGGAAAGTCTGTAGCATATGGATAACGTATGCTCCGTGCAGGTTTCTGTAGTAAACATAATGATTCCGTATAATTGTACAATATACCGCTGTCCGGATAACGGACTTTTCTCAGTGTATTAATTAATAAGAATTTGCGTCCGGTGAAAGAGAATATTAAAAGTTCGAAAAATTATATATATATATATATATATATATATATATATATATATATATATATTACAATAATGAGGAATATCACAGTCGAATCGATGTGTTAGTAAACAATACAAATGTTTAGGAGGTGGATGAAAAACAGAGCCGTGGCTAGAGATTTCGGCGCCAGGGGCGAAGTAGAATTCGGCGCCCCTACACTCACCTTATCAAGCTTCCTTCTTTCCTTTATTTATTTATTTATTCATTTATTTATTTATTTACAAATAAGAGAAACAGCTGTTCTTGTTATGCTATGTTGAATTTTTATCATGCTGCTTGCACAGACTATTGCAACAACCGAAAGTGATCATTCTCTATTCTTTTACAAATAAAAGCTGTTTTCAAGAGGCTTATTTTGGACTTTCTGTTAAAGTTACAAAACTGCCTTTGCTGTACACAAATCCACTTTGAGAAAAGTTATAAAAATTTGCAACTTTTTACGTTTCATACTATATATAAGAAATGAAATTTTAATACGTTAGAAACTATGTGATTTAAAAATGTTCGAAATGGGTAACAGCATCAATTTCCAGTAATAATTGTAAACTTTTGTAATTTTATTCTGTATGTGACCACATAAAGAAGATTTTAATTTTGATCGTTTTACGGTCAAAAATATTTTGTGAAATGTAACGGAAACTCTGAAGAGAGAGTATTTGCGAATTTCTTAATATTGATCGATGGAGGTAAAGAATATGTTTAATGTTCGTACTTGAAATCCAAAATGTAGTTTGGCTACTACATACACTGTGATCAAAAGTATCCGGATACCCAAAAAACATACGTTTTTCATATTAGGTACATTGAGCTGCCACCTACTGCCAGGTACTCATTATCAGTGACCTTAGTAGTCATTAGACATCGTGAGAAAGAAGAATGGAGCACTCCGCGGAACTCACGGACTTCGAACGTGTCAGGCGATTGGGTGTCACTTGTGTCAGAAGCATAGATGTTCATTTTACTTCGACCTCACTCACCCTCGCCCTCGCAGTAGCAGTTGGCCCTCGCCCTCACGAATGGAATTGTCCATCGCCCTCGCGCGCTTTTCCTCGCCCTCGCGCGCTTTTCCTCGCCCTCGCGCACCCTCACCCTCGCCATCGAAGCTTGTCCTCGCCCTCGCGCACCCTCCACCCTCGCTTGCGAAGCTTCTCCTCGCCCTCGCACACCCTCGCCCTTTTCGTCGAAGCTTTTTCTCGCCCTCGCGGACCCTCACCCTCGCCATCGAAACTTGTCTTCGCCCTCGCGCACCCTCGCCCTCGCGATAGGAGTTGTCCATTATCCTCGCTCGCCCTCGCCTTCGTGCTCAAAACTTTTCCTCGCCTTCACGCACCCTCGCTCTCATATCATTGAGGGCGAGGGTAATTGAGAGTGAAGAGGCCTCGAGAGGGCCTCCTTCGTGAGGACCAGAGCATCAATTATTCAACCTATTTGTTGAATTATTTCCTTATCGTCAGTAGCGGATCCAGTGGGGGCGATCGCTCCCCCCCAGAAGAGGAAACTTCTTTATTTTATATATACAAATAACACGCATCCCAGAGTTAGGAGCTCTTAAAAGTAGCTCTAAGTAACAGTATTACAACCCACCACCCCCACCAGAAGTCCGTCCTGAATCCGCCCTTGCTTAACATACGTCCTAAAGAAAGGAAACTAAACATATCATTGTATAATTTACTGTGGAACACCTAAAATGGAACAACTGTTACAATGGAGATCTCGGTCGATAGTGACGTTTACATCATTTATCAACAGTATCCAATGCCTTTACTTCAAAATGTTCCTTGAACTACGATGCAAGCATAAGTATTCAGCCACACAAGGGCAGCTCTCATGAGGGTGAAGGTGAAATCAAGGTTTGATGAGTTGCGGTGACTGCCGCGGACTATCTGTCAGAATTTGACAGTCAACACGTTGGCCATCCCTAATGTATGTAGCGTAACTGAGGAATTTGAAAAAATTCAAAGGGAAAGATCTAAAGAGCTTAATTTTGAAACTCCGTCAGCAAACAAATAAAATACTTCAAAACACTCATTTTCATTCTATGAACCTTAATACATACAAAAAACTTTATATTTCCAAATGAAACTATATAGCGACATTAATGGGTCAATTCAAAAGAGTGGGGAGGGGTAACTGTCCCCCTTTGCCCCCTAATCGCCGCCCATGCTATGATGTGTGGCACATTTGTGCGAAATTAATAATAATATGATTAAACTGTTTACCCCCAACAAAATCCTGCTCGTTTTGCTGAAGTGGCTTTTCCTAAGTTTTATATGTTTCATATATCCTACAGTTTTCTTCAGGCCTTTTTTTAAAATTTGTCCAAATTTATATTTCTCCTTTTACCACACAATCGTTCAATACTTGCACTATAATATTTACAATCAGTATATCATCCTGTAACGTATTTTATTCCTAATAAAAATCATTAAACAACACAACATACAAACCCTATCTCACTGGCTTGCACGCGAACCTTTGGTGAATGGGGTCCTGGGGACAATTCCGAGTGGGAGAACATTGAACGACAGTGGATCGAATTCCGCGTTAAACCTATAGGTCCACTTCTCATATAGCCTCGCCGACGAAAGAGGACGCTAAACGGCAATCAGTCAACAGTTGCAAATTTCGGCTGCATAAACAACTTATGTCTTGTGGAACTTATTAAATTTATTTTGTTAAAGCAGCTCTTTTAACAAAATGTCAGTATTAACGTGTCAGATATTTCTATTTAAGGACAAGAAAAAACATATTATTTATTTTGTAACTAAATGATAGCTCTACCCACGTAGATTATAAAAGCAGTAATAATGAAAATCGATACAATAGTGACTGACATTATTTTAACAAATATCGATTCAGATAATAGTTTGGGCTGTCACAAAACTATGAAAAGTTAAAAATTCCGATTAATTGTAACAACTTCATCAGTGTTGGACATTGGAGGAGGATGTATGCTATTAATCAGCCCATTTCATGGGCATCCAAACTCACGAGCCCAACGCTTGCTAGCTCGGCATTCGCGCTCAACCGTTCTCGGGTTCAATAATTAAGCGCTACCTCGAGCGCCAATGAAATAAGTCAGCGCGAGTCCAACTGAGGGAAGTGAGCCCGAGCACGATTCCCAAAGGAATAAATGAGCGAGAGCCCAGTTGAAAACAATGAGCCCGAGTCCGAGAGAGTCCAGAGCAAAATGGCCATCTATGAACCAAAGTCATTCCATCAAGTCTTTCTCCATCTGATCTACTGCATTCTGATGGTTCTCTCATTGATTGTGTTTGTTCAGATATCAGCGCTCTTGCTGCTGAATGACGTGAGTGACTGTCTATCTACCAACACTCTTTAAACATGACAGTGTAGTAGACACTTCTTATCTAAAACGTCTCCAACACAGGGAGGGCAACAATGAGGCACACTTACTTCTTAATGTAACGCTATTTCTACCCGGAAACTTTCATGGGAAAAATCAAATATTATTCTTATTTGCATTATTATTTTTAATAATTATGTACGTACACACGAGAAATTGTCTACTGCAATTAATTGAAAGGAAAAATACGATTAATGTATAACCTTGCTATGACACTAACTTCTCATCTAGGGGACATGGCAGATGATATATTAAATTTTGTCTCTCTCCAAAAGAGGTCAAACAGCAAACTCCAAAACAGTTGCTTTAAGGAAGCTTTTCCTCCTCCCTCGCGTGCCCTCGTTCTCCTGAAGGAAGTTGTCTCTAGCCATCGTGCATCCTCGCTCCCGCAGTAACACTTGGCCCTCATCCTCGTTCACCCTCGCCCTCTTCGTCGAGGCTTGTCCTCGCTCTCGCGCATCCTCACCCTCGCTGCCGAAACTTGTCCTCGCCCTCGCGCACCCTCGCCCTCGCGCCCAAAACTTGTCCTCACCCTCGCGTCACTGTGGGCGAGGGAACTTGAGGGTGAGGATGCCCTCGAGAGGGCCACCCTCGCGAGGGTGAACATCTCTGGTCAGAAGTCTGTACGCGAGATTTCCACACTCCTAAACATCCCTAGGTCCACTGTGTCTGATGTGATAGTCAAGTAGAAACGTGAAGGGACACGTACAGCACAAAAGCGTACAGGCCGACCTCGTCTGTTGACTGACAGAGACCGTCGACTGTTGAAGAGAGTCGTAAAGTGTAATAGACAGACATCTATCCAGACCATACACACAGGAATTCCAAACTGCATCAGGATCCACTCCAAGTACTATGACAGTTAGGCGTGAGGTGAGAAAACTTGGATTTCATGGTCGAGTGGCTGCTCATAAGCCACACATCACGCAGGTAAATACCTCGCTTGGTGTAAGGAGCGTAAACATTGGATGATTGAACAGTGGAAAAACGTTGTGTGGAGTGACGAATCACGGTACGCAATGTGGCCATCCGATGGCAGGGTGTGGGTATGGCGAATGCCCGGTAAACGTCATCTGTCAACACGTTTAGTGCCAACAGTAAAATTCGGAGGTGATGATATTGTGTGGTAGTGTTTTTCTTGGAGGGGGCTTGCATCCCTTGTTGTTTTGTGTGGCACTCTCACACCGCACGCCTACGTTGATGTTTTAAGCACCTTCTTGCTTCCCACTGTTGAAGAGCAATTCGGGGATGGCGATTGCATCTTTCAACACGATCGAGCATCTGTTCATACTGCATGGCCTGTGGCGGAGTGGTTACACAACCACATCATCCCTGTGATAGACTGGCCTGCACAGAGTCATGACTTGAATCCTATAGAACACCTTTGGGATGTTTTGGAACGCCGACTGTGCCAGGCCTCACCAACCTACATCGATACCTCTCCTCAGTTCAGTACTCCGTGAAGAATGGGCTGCCATTTCCCAAGAAACCTTCCAGCACCTGATTGAAAGTATGCCTGCAAGATTGGAAGCTGTTATCAAGGCTAAGGGTGGGCCAACACCATATTGAATTCCAGCAGTACCGATGGAGAACGCCACGAACTTCTAAGTCGTTTTCAGCCGGGTGTCCGGATACTTTTAATGACTGAAAATTCTGAATTTAAGGTTACTTTTATTAATAAAAATATTAAAATACACACACACACACACACACACACACACATATATATATATATATATATATATATATATATATATATATATATATATATATATATATATATATATATATATATATATAATGTGTGTGTGTATTTTGTATGTATGTAGATAAATAAAAAAAATATCACACAACTAGATACGCAAGCACAAAAAAGAATCCTGGCGATACAAGTAGTTAATGGAGAAATGATCCCAATAAATTTCTTTAAATTGGAAGCATTTCATATGTCAATGAAAAAAAAAAAAACACTGGTAGCGATCAGTCTTTGAAAAAGACGAAATTCGTGGAGTAAAGTTCTGACCCATTAAGCCCCTATTCTACAACTGTTTCAAATTCAAGAACGTTAATATTCTCCTTGTTTACCATCATTTTTAATATTCCTGCTGAAACAACAACTTGTGTGTCTCTTCACTCCTTTCATTTTTCAAACCTTTATTCTCACCGTCACGATTAAAATGATTGGTTAGAAAAACGTGATTAACTAACCAAACTCATCATCATCAAAATGCCGAATACATACGTATTTAAGACTGTGACCGTTTCTGATTTTGAAAACGCTCTTGTTTACACTGTAAGTCATTACTTGGCAGCATGCATGTCACATCGTCATTAAGAAATCATATATAATAGTTTTTTTTAAAAAGTAATAAGTAAAAACTTGTTCTAACTCTTATTGAAACATTTGGATTGCGGGCGTAGCGAGCAAGAAAATTTTTAACAAATCTATTTTCATTTCCAATACTTTCCTTTCTTCTTGCTTCTTCGGCACCCTCTTGCTATCAGCGCCCGGGGCAACCGACCCGCTGGCCCCCCAACTTAGCTACGACTCTGATTAGAATTATTCTAAATATAAAGCAATCTATTCTACAGTTGCTAAATGGATAAGGGATAACACAAGCACTTATATATTTAAAAATTAGTTGTATTTAAGGTAAAGTATTTTTATCTTAAAAAGATATTTTAACTTCCAAAAACTTCTTATTATGAGCAAATGTACTATCCAATGTAATGTGGCATGGTGCATTAATATCGTCACTGTTAGAACAAATGCTATGCTTCAAAGATTGTGAAAGAAAACAGGAGAGTGAATTAGTTGCCGCATTTCATATTAGTAAAGTACAACAATACAATTGATATTGTTTTCATTTGGTTATGTTATATCCCAGATTAAGTGTTAATTCGTTTTCTAAATATAAAATTTTAATTATTCTAGATATTCTTTGTAACTTTTAAATAGCTTGTCAAGTCACACTTCGAAATTAAAACTTGGTTTGTTTTTACTTGGAGACAGTTGACATTCCTTCTTTTTGTTGACCCTTTCATTAAGGACTAGATTCTACAAGAGCAGCAGATGTGCTGAGCATATATTACCCAATAGCAGTGTGCGAATTAGGTTGTGTATATTTGAAGGGGGATAAAATAGTTCCTAACAGGAGATAGTTGATTGCTTTGTGAGGGACCAATGTTCCAATTTGTTGCTTTTGGAAGGGATTAAAACAAAGTACGAGGAAATTCCGCCCCGGAATTCGCACCCTGCCCTAAAGGCATGAGTGGCACAAGTTGGATGATAGGCCCTGGTTCCATGAGATATGTTACGCCACAGAGGGTAGATTTATTTATTTATTTATTTATTCGAGAAATCTAACAAATTTAGTGAGAAAATTTATTAAATTGAATTACTGCTTTCGCAAAATCATGGATTTAGCTTTTGTTTTTCTTTCGTTCTTTCTTTCTTTTTAAATCTGTCTGATTTAACTTTGTTAAAACATTCTATGGGAATTTTCACATTCCGATACTATGAAAAGAAATAAAAAGTACTCCTACATTGAATATCACTTGCTAGTCCAAATGTTTCTATTGTTTTGTTCTTTCTTTTTATTCGTTTCCTTATAGCATAATGTTTATACGACCTGCATTTAAAACATAGATCTGTCCTGTTCAAACAACTTGAGCAAACTGGAAAACGACCGCGTGCTGAAACAACAGGCAAAAGGAAGAGCGGAAACTGACCGCTTCTTTTTCTTCTTCTTTTACGCGCCTATTTTTACGCTACGTGTATGGGCCAACTTACGGACCGAAATTTACGACATCATTTTACGGACCGAAAATGCGCGCTGAAAATACGCTAGTGTATGTTGGCCTCAACAGGGGGGTTTCATCCGCCAAAGGGTAGGCGGAGGTGGGAACAAAGTATAGTTCGCACAGGTTGAAATGAAATGAAATGAAATCTTTAAGTTTTACGTCCCACGGTTATGCCGGTTAGGCTAAAGGAGACGGTGATAATGAGAGATGAGTGAAATGGTGGAATGAAGAAAGTGGGAGGAAACGGGAGAACCCCGAGAAAACCCACGAGCACGGTGTTTGTCCACCACAAAGTTCACTTGGCGGAGGCTGGGATCGAACCCGGGACCCCAAGCACCAGAGGTGAACGCTCTACCACTGAGCCACCGCGCCCCCCTTCGCACAGGTTGAATAGACAGGCTGTAAAGGCGATTCAGGGGCGTCATTTAGGGAGGGCAGGGAAGGGCATTTGCCCCCCTCTGAGTTTGAGATGTATATAGATTTTATCAATAGAATAGTACTAAATCAGAGAAAAATGCGAAATTTTACTTATATCAAGGGGTCTTGCCCCCCAGGCAAAATCTGAAATGACGCTCCTGAGGCGATTATTTGTAAAAAAGCAAAAAAAAAAAAAAAAGTAATATTCTATTCTAAAATTTAAATCAGCTCGTAGTTGATCTTATTGTAAGATAATACCGTATACGTACGTCGTTTAAATTCGAGAACTACATAATTCTACAAAATTCTTAGCGTTTAACGGGGGAAAATATTCAAAGATAAGGCATGCTAAAGCGTGAGGCAAGCTTGATAGAGTTTGAAGTCACTGTTCCGAGTTCCCTGAGGGCTGCAATGTTGCCAGAGAACGAGATGTCACCTATACCCATTTATTACAACGACACTTAAAGTTTCTAAAGGGTGACACTTTGTTGGCGTTTGAAAGCGGCGCTGCAAACGCTGCTAACAAATGACAGAGTTGCAGTATTGCTAGAGAACGAATGGTATCTGTTAACTTTAACTTTTACCTTTACCCATTTATTACAGCGATACCTAACGCTCCTAAACCGTGAGACAAACTTTATGGTGTTGGAAGCTGGAGCTCCGAGTTCCCTTTAAATGTTGTTAGCAAATGAGAGGGTTGCGGTGTTGCCAGAGAACGAGGTGTATCTGTCACCCATATCTTTTACCATTACTCATGTATTATAAAGATACCTAACGCTCTGTCATGTTCAGGGATGCGCAGGAGACAAGATTTGTGGCTGTCTCGTCCCGAAATTGTGCTATAAAAATGATGTCTCAACTCGAAAAATGTATATTTCTCTATTGGAAGCGCTGTGTCTCGACTCGAATTTTGTCAGGAAAATCCTGTCTGGACTCGTCTCTTGCGCATCCCTAGTCATGTTCTTCCTCAAATTTTAATTGATATAAATTATTGAGGTCAACAAAGTTATACGGTGTGACTTAGGCCGGTAGCCACCTCAAAAGTGTAGTGGGGATCCCGGTAGAAGTTAGAAGGGCCCGATCCAACCATATTATAGTTCATCACCATATTATAGTTCATTTGCAAGCCTATCGTGAAAATTTTAGGGGAGCAGTGAAAATTTAGGAGGCCCGGCCCCCTAAACTCCCCGTGGATATGGGCCTGGCGTGACTGTAAAAGTTTGTGGACAGTTTTCGAGAAAATGCATAAATTTCTTTATAAACCTAAAAATTGATGCCAGGAGAACCATACCATTAAATGGAATGAAATACTGTATACGCTCGTTAAGCTCTTCATTATAGCCAGTGGCGTATTTAGGGGAGGGCTTCCGGGCTTAGGCCCCCACTGAAATCTTACTTACTATAGTAAAGTATAAGAAATATATTGCAGAATTTTCACATTTTTAGGCAAAGCCCTCCCCCCGAAAGTTAGCAAAGTACCCCCGAAAAAAATCGTAAATACGCCACTGATTATAGCACTAGTACGATGACTATTCATAATACGATTAATGAGATACACCCTAAAAAGTATAAGTAACCCTTAAATTTTAATTTCTGATTAGCTAAGATATTGTCAAAAGATAAGACATGTATGACTCTTACTTAGAGCACTTCGTGGTGACGAAAATGAACATGCTGGTGTTTAAATTCTCATGTGTAGTTTTTTGAGAAAATCGAAAAAATGCACTTTTGTGTCTCTGAAAAGTACGCTCGTTCACTACAAATAATTCAGAGTTTTTACTTTGCCTGAATAAATTGTTATGTGTGTATTGTCCATGTATGAAATTACACTGTTAACCAAGGATGTTATAAATAGAGAATCTACCCATATCTATCGTCATCCTATTAAATCGATGAAGCCAAAAAACAACAGAGAATCGGCACGTCTGATTGGCTATTCTCGTTTCCGCCATAGTCTGATTGGCTACTTTCGTTTCCGCCATGATTGTTGGCTCAAAACAATGCAATCCTATTGAGCGGAGTGAGCAGAGTAGGGGTGACGAAACTGTGACGTATGGCTTCAAGATTTTGTTGTAAGGGCAGATCCTCTATTTTATATAAGATCTTTGCTGTTAACTGCCTATCAAATTGTATATATCGGCCTTTCTTTTTTCTTTTCCTAACTGGTGGCACTCATATTACTCGCAATGATAACACTTCCGAAAAACGACAATGGGATACCCCGGAATCTCGATCGGCTGAAGCCTAGCATACCTTCAGTTACGGATTCTTGCTCCCGGGATAGGCATCCCGAAAAGGGGTCATTAAGAGAGCTTTGTTATAATTTTTAAACCCTTTAATATTCTTGCGTCTACTTCAACATCTAGGTCTCATGGTATATTCCTATTCTCATACAAGTCCGTAGCACATTCTTTCCATCTTCTTAAGCCTTCACTTCTTTCACTGACTACTTTTCCATTCTTATTTTCTACTGCAATTATCAAACTTCCTTGTTTGCTCCAAAGTAGATAGACTTCACCTCTTTATATATTTCTTCAAATTTCCAAACTCTTTCTATTTCTATTTTCTTTTGAAAAACTCTTTCCTTGATCTGTCTGTTCACTTGTTCCATTCAATTGGATTGGTTTTGCAAATAATATGATTAATTGAATGCTTTTTATTTTTGCACTTATGAATCTTCGGGTTTTGCAAGTTATGAATTTTACATATAATATTAAATTAATGTTAATAACAATGATTTCTTTCATACAGTTTCAGCGGCGGTATCTCCATTGGGCAACCCAGGAGTAGTAATCCACAAGAAGGAGCTGGTATACGCGGGATTTCTAGGTATTTACCTGCGGATACACGGAAGTTTACCAATCAAAAGATGCAACTCAGAAAAGGAAAGAAACCGATTCTACAAAGAAATCGATACGTGCATAAGTGAAGATAAGGTACGTACAAGAAAAAAAATGTTTTTCATTTTTATACACTGATCAAACGGAACATTATGACTGCTTACTTAATATCTGGTATGTCCATCGTTGGCTCATGGGACATCAAAAGTGCGGTTTGGTAAGGAAGCATGAAAGGTGGCTGTAGACGTGGCATACAACATCTGCACACAGAAGTCACTTAATTTATGTAAATCCCGCAGAAGGTGTCGATGAGTTCCGATCAGACGTCCAACGATATCTCAAATGCGTTCAGTTGGGTTGTGAGCCGGTGAGCTTGGGTACCATTGACGCAATTGAAATTAACCACTGTGCTTCTCGAACTATTATTGCAGTAGAACATTGGCCTTGTGACAAGGTCACATGAATGGGTGCCCCTGATCTGCAATGACCTGTCGTTTGTTAGGAGCCGTCATGATGCCCTTCAAAAGCACTTGTATGGATGATTGTGAGAAGGTTCCCCAAATCACATTAGAGCCACAATCGATCTGTGGTCATTCTATTGTACACATCACGAGGAACTTTTCACCTGAAAGGCGACAGATTCTGTCTCGGCCATCGATGTGATGAAGCCACTGTCATGGTTTATAAGATAATGAACGTTGTACCATTGTTCAGCAATCCAATGATGATGGACACGTGTCCAATCCAATCGTTATCGATGATGCCGTGCGGTTAACAATATCACATATGGGATGTCGGGTGCGAAGGCTTATATCTAACAGTGTACGGTGATCTGTGTTCTCAGACACACTCGTACTTTCTACACTGTTAAAGTCTGCTGTTAATTATGCCACAATTTGAACCCTATCCTGTTGTATTCTTCCAACCTCAACAGTCCGACATATTTAATGAGGTTTGGTCCTCTCACACCTTGCTTTTGGTACTGATTTCACCGTTCTTTGCCCAACTTTGGAAGACACTAACTACGGTAGTTCTCGAACATCTGACAACTTACGCTGTTTCCGAGATGCTCGAATCCAGTCGTTTGACCATTAAAATCTGGCCCGATCAAACTCTGATCGTATCATCACCGGAGTTTCCCATTCTACGGACAAGCATAAGACTGATTCATCGAGTGAGATCCCTGCTACCATCTGGTGAGTGGTTTAGTTGTACCCCGTGCCGCTTCAACACAACGACTTCGTTCAAAAAGTAACGGATGGTCATCATGTTTTGCGTGGTCAGTGTATTTATTTTTGAGTTTGTAGTCAAATTTCTACAATGACTTATTTTATCTTTTTCCTCTGAATAAGAATTATTTCCACTTGTCGCTTCGTCAAACCACAATAACATGTGTTACTTCTTATCGGGTGGGGAACTCCTATCGTAAATATCCTGCTGCTTGTCACATTGTTACTCATTTTAATGTCTAATCAACGCATAACCTGTTTTAGTACGCTATTTGTTGTTTAGTACTGAACAAAATTATTTTTACTCTGGGATTCCAGCTCGGGTTGACGCGAGTCAGCACTCTTCATTAGTGCGAAATCACTAGTCATACCGAATCAGAACTAAACGTACCAAATGGAACCGTGTATAGTCCAGAACTTTGCGAATTCCTACTCACGTTCTTTTCATTAGTTATACGGATAAAAAATGCTCTAAATAACAATGCTCTTTGTTTCCTGGAATGTCAATGGTATGGTAGTGTAATAAAAGCTTAATTCTTTTGGGATTTATGGTATATTTTTTATACGATGGCGTAGTATCTCTTTGACCACTTATTTAGGTTGTATAACAGGTATTTAACTGTTATACATTATTTATGTTATAACTGTTATGTGAAGAGGTATTTAACTCTTTCAGTGACATTTGACGCCATATGGCGTCATTCATACTTATTGCTGTGTGCCATTGACGCCATTTGGCGTCAAGAGGTACTTCTCATTGTATACATTCTCTGTAAAATGGCATTCAGGTATTAGAGATATACACGGGATTGGTCCGAGCCCCGGATCTAAGCCCGACTCGACCCGCGGGCTGGACTCGGATCTACAAAGCATATATCACTTCTGCCCGTGCCGGGCGCGAGCAGTGAATTTTTAAATTTATAACCATATTTCTCTTGCCTAACTGTAAATATACTATACAGTGATATTTATTGGATCGTTCTTTCTGGAACTTCTAAAACACAACTGCAAAATTAAACTTGTAATTGCTGTAAACAAAAATACAATTTTGCGTTAATGATTAAGTTCCTGTAATTTGGGCTTATTTCGGGCTCATTTGATTATCACACGGTCTCGGGCCTAAATTCCAAAACATATTTCGGACTCGGATCGGGCCTCACCTTATAAATTCACGGGCCGGGCTAACAATTCCGGCCCATTCAGGCCTCTAGGAGTATAGAGCTTTTATACTCTGCTGGCACACAGTATTGGCCTGGTCATTTTCTGTACTGGGCTTGGTTTCCGCTAGATGTAGCTAGTTTATTGGCTAAAAGGCTAAATGTTGCAAAATGTAGGTGGCACATTGGGTTAGGGTACTGAAATCAAGGTGACAGCGAAAGAGTGAAGCCAGTTTTCTTTTTTCTATTGGTCAGGTCAAAGATGGACCAAAGAACACTCCAGATATGTTTTGGAACCGGATGGTCAACTTGGAGGCGCCAAGTGGGGGCGGAGGAGCGTGATTTTTTTCTTTCTTAAGGCAAATTTCAAAAAAAAAACTTTTTCACACCTTTAGTTTTCAATATATCAGATTGAAACTTTGCGTACGGATTGTGTGTGCATTTGGATAATTTTTAAAATTTGTTGGGGTCCCTACGTTCGATCGTGGCCGCAAGTGTTCCAATGGTGTGATATTTTCAGAAAAGATTCTGGTTTTTCCCGACTTTTTCAGTTCAGATGTATGATACGGACATGCAAGTGAAAACCGTTAAAAAGGGGTCATTATACTGAAGAAAATGACATTTGAATCATGATTCTAGGCCAAATAGTAATGACGTAGTAAATTTTTATAATTTGTACATATATATCTATAGAGGGTCTAAATTCAGAATTCGAACAATTTTTCCGCCCTTTGTTTTCAAGATACAATATTATAACTTTGCGCACGTATTATGTACCGTCTGTAAGGAAAGCAAATGTACATCTCTTTTTCGAGTCTGGCATTCCTGCGCTCTAACCGTAGAGAATATAAGAATTAAATAAATCAAAAGTGAAGTGAAAGGTAAGTAGAAAAAACGAATCGGAATAAGACATTGAAGAGGGGCACAAGCTGTGAATACGAATAGTGCATGGTGTAGATAAAGAACAACGCCGAAAGAGAAAGCCAGAAACAGAGGATAAACGGAGAAAATAGAGTAGAAATTATCGAAGTGAGAACACAAAATACAAATGCGAACAAATATATCAACAACTAATCGTTTACGAGGAAACGACCTTGATGTAGTGGTTGAGGCGCTAGATTACAACTCCAAAGGACGTCACTTCGAATCTACTTGAAGAAGTACACTTCTTTTTTTTAATTTTTTTAAATAATGCATACAGCTCATGAGAGCGTATTACCCGTTTAATATGTTAAGTGAAAACGAGTTTAAAAATTCCGATGAAATTTATTAGAGAAGTGAAACAATGAAAACGAGGAATCAGGTATATTTAATTAGGGCTATGTATCAGAGGGCGGTGATCGGAAAAACTGGAAATTACCCGAATTTCGCACATGTGAGTCTCTATGATAGGCAAATTTCTTCAGAAATGTGCCTATTGCAGAGACAATCATATCAGACATGCCGTAATATTTCCATGCACTTCTATGATCTGTGGACAGTGTGCGAAATGCAAGAGGGATAATTCAGAAATCAACTTTGGCTATATCATACATCCAGTATTCCCAAAGGGGATTTCCCCCTCATTCTCCTTGGAATTCGCACACTGTCCCAGATATAGACAAGAAACGTCAAGAACATTTTTTACATAACGACTATGGTAACCGTAATATAGCTAGTGATATCAATATATTTACGAGATAGGTTACATTTTGTTTACATGGCTAGTTAACATGAAACATTGAAAAGTTTCACAACTGATTTGAAATTTATATTGTTTTATGCATTATAAACATATGGTGAATTAATATTTACTTGTGGTTACAAATGGCTACTTTATTGGTGAAAGCAAAAAAAAGGTAACTCAAGCGGGAATCGAACCTGAGACCCACCGCATGTGAATCATAGATGCTCCCCAATTGGCCACACCGTCACTTGATAATCTAAGGCGTCGTATCATATATACGGCGAGTCGAAACTTTAAGATGCTTTTCATAGACTATTTCCAGCTATTGCTCTCTCCCAGTTTGTAATATTAACACTTTAAATGTGCACTACTACCTTGCGAAAGATGACCCCGAAGTTCATTTACAAAAGTCTGAAGTAACTAAATAGAAACAAATGAAAAAAAAAGGAAGCAAGAGAAAGGAAAATGGAGTCGATAAAAGTAAAATGTAGACAAATTCACCACTGTTCAGAGGATGCTATATACAATGCACAGAGCAGAGTGTGTCGGTGGGTCATAGTGGGTTTGTAGGTTATTTTGGGTCACGGTGGGTGATGGGTTGCAGTGGGTCACGTAGTGTTGACTCACGACCCACTGACCCACTTACAAATCTTGACCCACATGACCCACTTGCCTACGACCTACTTCATTTCTGATGAGAGACTTTCAATTCAGGATGGCCGAGACAAGTCAGGCTTTGTTAAATCCGAGACGAGACGAGACAGGTCCTTGTCTCGACTGGTTGCATTTGAAATGTCTCGAAAGCATTCCATAGCCCTCTATGGGCCGATTAACAATTCTAATTTGTAAATTACATTAAATTTCGAAGCCGCATGGCTTACAATTTTACATCTATTATTGTGAGGTTTATGAAAGGAAATCAAACGAAAGGAGGCGAGATAAGAATTTGTCTCGTTTCGGAAATACGAGATCACACAGGGAGAGCCACGAGACGAGACACAGGCTCTGTCTGCCCCTCGCTAAAACGAGACATTTTCACATGACGAGATGAAACAGGCAATCATATTATGTCTGTGTAAATAAAGGACGACACCGAAAGAGAAAGCCAGAAACAGATGATAAACGGAGAAAATAGAGTAGAAATTGTCGAAGTGAGAACACAAAATACAAATGCGAACAAATATATCAACAACTAAACGCTTACCAAGAAACGACCTTGGTGTAGTGGTTAAGGCGCTAGATTACAAATCCAAAGGACGTCACTTCAAATCTACTTGAAGAAGTACACTTCTTTTTTTTTTAATTTTTTTAAATAATGCATACAGCTCATGAGATGTGGTAAAAGAGAGCGTATTACCCGTTTAATATGTTAAGTGAAAACGAATTCAAATGTTCACTAACTTGTTTTATTCACTAAAACTTGTGTTCATAATTGTAATTTATTAAAAAGAAAATTATGTCAAGTGGTCAGTCTATGGTTTTCAATCTACCACTTGTGAAGAGGAATTCACATATGATAGGTTATAATGTTGTTGTTAATGTCTGTTATGTGTCTAATTGTTTGAAACTAGTATATATTTAGACAATCGATCTTATGTGGGGTTAATTGCATTCATCTACTACTATTTAACTGTATATGTATGGAATAAGTGTAGTGTTCTACGTTTACCTTCGTAGAACAAAATTACCTGTCGGGTCCGGATTAAGAGTAATGGTTGATTTTATATAGGGTGGCCAGAAGGCAATGATTAAGAAGCCGCACACATTGACTTAGAAAGCCGGACTTTATAAATTTGTAAACCTTTTCCCCACATATGACAACTCAATTTATTGCTTTTAGGCATCTTTGGTTCAAGCAAGCTGGGAAAACTGCATTTAAAAATAGTTGCATAGGTATGTTAAAATTCAATGCCAATATAATGATATTCCTACCAAATTTTGGAACTCTAAACTTTTCTTACTTTACAACTAAAAAAATGTAATTATTCAAATAATTTGCAAATTCTGAAATGTCTGAGACTGGAGCCATCAGAATAATGGAAAATTAAACATTTATAACGAGACAGCTGAAAAGCAGGACAAATGGGCGTCCGGCTCGATTACTAAGCCGGACATGGGACAGGACCTCCAAAAGCCGGACAGCCCGGTCAAAAGCAGGACATCTTGATGGGGAAATAGAAGTTAGAATAACAGCATGAAGTATGTAAAAGAGGGATCTTTTCTATTTTTTCTTTATTTTGAAATGTCTCTAATGTGTTGCTTGTTCCGTCCACTGTATCGCTATCTGCCCTTGCTGCTTCGTTCAGGCGTAACTCAGCCTGTCTCGGTGGCTAGTCTGTGGATAGCACAACTCACGAGTATAGTGTGCATGATTCACGTGTAACTCAGTGTTGTAATAACTTCGTTTTGTCGTGAGCGAATATAGTGCTTTTGCTGTCTTGAATATGAATAAAACTGACTGTGGTAAAAAAAAAAAAAAAAAAAAAAAAAAAAAAAAAAAAAACTGAATACGAATCTGCTAATAGTCTATATAGTTTAATATTGTGGTCTTAATATGGTCCCTCACCCCAAAACTTGAGAAAACAATCCAACACTTTTGGGTATAGGGGGAGTTGTGTAAATTACAATGTTCTGGCATTGGGGATATTAGTGGTATGTTGTTCGGACCTTGGAACCGTAGGTGATAATGCTTGCAGAGAGAGAGGGAGAGAGAGAAACTTTCGAACTGATGGTAGTTTTCGTTTCAGAGAGTGATGATCGACAAAAGTGCATAGAAATTTTACGGCATTTCTGACATGATGGTCTCTGGAGTAGGCACATTTCTGAAGAAATTTGCCTATCGTAGAGACATGTGCGAAATTCGGGAAAATTTCCAGTTTTTTCCGATCACCGCCCTCTGATACATAGCCCTGATTAAATACATCTGCTTACTTGTATTCATTGTTTCACTTCTCTAATAAATTTCACCGGAATTTTTAACTCGTTTTCACTTAGCATATTAAACGGGTAATATGCTCCCTTTTACCTACTCTCATGTGGTGGATGCGTTATTAAAAAAGTATATTCCTTCGGATAGATTCGAACTGACGCCCCTTGAATTTGTAATCTAGCGCCTTAACTACTACACCAAAATCGTTCCTTGGTAAACGCCAAGTTATTGGTATATTTTTTCTCATTTGTATTTTACGTCCCTACTTCGAGAATTTATACTTTTTTTCTTCATTTAGCAGCGGTTTCTGGATTTCTCTTTCGGTGTCGTCCTTTATTTACACTATGCACTACTCGTATTCATAGCTTGTGCCCGTCTTCAGTGTTTATTCGGATTGGGCTTTTCTTCTTGCCCCTCATTACACATTTGATTGATTTAATTCTCATATTCTCCATGAGTGAAGGGCAGGAATGCCAGACTCATAAAACAGATGTACATTTACTTTCCTGACAAACAGTACATAACAACGTATTTTTTTTTAAAAAAAATCAGATCCCTACGTGAATCCAGGCCCAGGCAAGGGGGCGCAAAATTTTCGAATATTTTCCGAAAATTCTCCCGATTTTTCAGTTTCTGGTGTATAATATGGACAAGCGAGTGGTACCGTTGGAAAGTATGCTGTTCCTTAAACGGGGTATGAATCATGATCCTACGATAAATAGTGAGGAAGCAGTATCTGTTTAAGTGGAAGTCTAAATTTAGCTCAAAAAGTGGAGGTCCTAAAAGGGTTAAATGGAGTTTGGTGTGAGGAACTATATGCTGAAATCAAGAGCTTCATCTGATTATTTACATCCGAAACCAGGGGCTTCATTCCGAGTCAGTCTAAGCAAAATATGCAGACAGCAATCAAATAAAGTTCCTTTTTAAAGAATTGTGGATGTGAGTCTGAAAAATTTTGCTAAAAATGAATGATAGCAAATCGCAGAATTTGCGCAAGTGGCATCATATCAAAAATTCACAAATCAATGTAATATATCGAATATCGCAAACTTGAACGCAAATTTTGCATTTTCGTTGACGCAAACCGATATATAATGAGGCCTCAGAAAATATTTAGTATTATTTCTGACAGGTTGCAGTCGCGGACAGAAGACGTCAGCGCAATGGCGGAATAAAATTTAAAAAAAGTTGAAGCATGAATGTAGAAGAGTGAAGAATATCTATTAGGAAATCGGAAACAATAATCAGTCATTCAAAGTTTTACATTAAGATAGATTGTGTTTTGTGTGATCTCTCTGCGACCTGCTGTTTTTTTTGTTTTTTTTTTTTAAGGTGAAAAGTCACTCGGAAAATTTGTTTGTTTTTTAAATCTCTGAGTCATACTGAGAGCAAGTAAATTACGATACTAAACTTAGGGAGTAATTTTCACCCATTAGTATTTTTCATACTTACGTAAGAGACAAAATTAAAGAAGAGAAAATGCTGAAGAAAATAGTTCCAATGTGTTTCAAATGAATGTTTGTTCCAATGTTTTTCAAATGAATGTTTGTTCCAATGTTTTTCAATAGCTCAGTCCTAAGATATAGCTACAGTACATGTTTACGCTTATGTCTGCAAATCACTAATTGCATTGATTGCTCAACAAAAATGATCGCAATTCACAAACTGACTTCAATTAAAAATTTTTAAAAACTAGTTTTGAGTTTTCAATGGTAACAGTATTTAAAATAAACATAAGAATGGGTGAAGCGACTCTCACTGCTGCCAAGCAACTTCATATAATGTTGAAACTCCATTTTTAAAGCATATATTCTCGTATTGAAACCTAGTATAATGTGGACGGATTTAACCTTTTCGTACAGGTTAAGAACTACAGACAAATATTAAATCCATTACATCTGTTACAAAATATGACTGCTGGTCAAACAACTACCTTGATGCTTACGCTCTTAAATACATTTATCTCTTGGCTGATTGCCCGGCAAAGATATTTGTTCATAACACAAAGGGAGTGCACGGGCTGAGGGGGCGAAGGCAAGCGTGTGGCATAATGTAAAATCTTCGAATGCACACGAACGGGTTCTATTCGAAATCACACAGATTTACAAAACCGCAGACAAGTGCTTATTAGTTGTTGCGTTATATATGGCGTGGAATGCTTGTCTTATGAGGTCACGTTCTACTGTATTGCTGTAATTACAGATTGCTGGTTGTATAAATGAGTTTCTCAGACATTATTCTTTCTGTGTAAAGTAATATATTTCGTGCAGTTTTACTATACGGATACATAGTAAAAATAGTAGTAGTAGCAAGAACGGGTTAGAAGTCCCGCAGGGGTTGGTTGAGTTCTGTTCTCCACATAAAAAGGGTAAATGAAAGACGTGCTCAAATTTTTCTGTACATTTTTCGATCTTCGGATCCGTATAGTTCGGAAAGTTTTGATACTGGACTATTGTAAATATTTTTTAATCATTAAATTATTAGAGCATATTTTCTTATGTTGAGTGTAGCTCCAAATATGAGCGTGACTTGAACACGCTCCTTTAAAAAAAATGATTTTGAACGTGAGTTAACTTTTTTTTTAAAACATTCTGAGTTTAAGTTGAGATAATCTCATTCCAAAGTGAGCGTTTATAATAACTATAACTATATGGATAACTATATGTAAATAACTATATGGACACTAACAAATTGAATAACTATTAAGAAACCTCGTATACTTTACTCATGTGTCATTCATTTATTTAAGCGTTCCATTTTAAATGTTGCAAAATAATAATAATAATAATAATAATAATAATAATAATAATAATAATAATAATAATAATAATAATAATAATAATACAGCATTGAATAAAACATCCGCGTTCCGAGTAAGGAAAAAAACAAGTTTCACAAATATATGCTAAAGATATGCCGCATTGACTTGATACCTAGTCTTCCATTCCAAGCGCTGCTATCGGCTGAAGGAATTCCACTCCCTTTCACTAAGGCTCTGTCGCTTAGCAACAGCTGAACCCTTATTGGTTCAACACGTGGGTGTGTAGCAGGTGTGAGCTTTAGTTCACATTTTTGCCACGGCTCAAGACATTTTGGCAGCACTATAGTAAAGCCACTGTACAATACTTCTAGAGACATCTTTTGAGCAAAATGTGCACTTGCAGAGCCAGCATCTTTACGAATAGGTAAACAAGAAAGAAAATTACTTCAGCCACATGGTAATTCGAAAAAAGAAAGAAATTAAACAAAATTAGGACCGGAGTTTCTTGTCGGGTTATATATATATATATATATATATATATATATATATATATATATATATATATATATATATATATATATATATATATATATATATATATATATATATATATATATATATATCGTTATAAATCCTTTGAATGGTATATTCCAGTTTAGCATTATAGTAAGTTTTAATTTTCTGATTACGGGAACTTCTTGATTCTGATTGTCTGTTTCTTGTAGTGCAGCGTTCTTATCTTCGTGGAAGGAACACGGGCTGGCATTGCGCCTAAAACGTTTTTGCCATTCAAGAAAGGAGCCTTTTACACAGCGATTAGAAACCAGGTTCCCGTTATACCTTGTGTTGCCTCGCCTTATACATTTATCAAGGATGGAAAATGGATTCAACGTTCGGGTAAGTAAGTTTAAATAAAGCCTACATTAGTCACAACTACATTCATACGTATAAGAAATTGATTTTAGATTTCCAAACTATGCCATACAAAAGTACGGAAAGTTATATAACTATTTATTTCTGTCTGCAATTAGATTTCTGTTTAAACTGGAAGCTAGAGGTATTCCGGTTTGCAATATTTGATCCAAGTTCCAGTTTCTGTATCAGGCCAAAAGCGGTAAAATACAGTGGAATTTAGTATTATTGACTCCCCTTTCAGGAATAGTTCCGTTTCTACCATGAGTTTTCTTTTTTAAAAAAGCAGGGGGCACATGACTCAGTGGTAGCGCACTTACCTGTGGTGTGTGGGGACCCTAGTTGGCGATCCCCGGCGAAGTAAGTTTCTGATGAACCACATCGTGTCCGTGAGTTTTCTCGGATGGCTCCCGTGTCCTTCCACATGATCATTCCACCAATTCTTCCATAATATTTCTCTTCCCTTAAGAGTCTTCATCCCGGCGAAATTAGAATACCGCTAATTTTACAGTAATTATGTGATATCTTCAAATAGATAAAAGATAATTGAAATATGGAACAAGAGCGCCCTAGACAATATTATTTTGCGTGAGGTACCGTTATCACAAGTCACCTAGTGGCTTTCCGTTTCCAGCCGTTTAGAAACGCGAAAATAAATACCGATTTTCAAAATGGCTCGAAATCGAAAGCAGATAAGTGAGTCGTTATAGCGGTTTCTCATGTAAAATAATATTGTCTAGGGCGCTCTTGTTCCACATTTCGATTATTTTTTATCTATTTGAAGATATCACATAATTACTGTAAAATTAGCGGTATTTTAATTTCGCCGAGGGGATGTCAAATAAAAAAAACATTAAATTTTCTCTTTTGAAACCGGAAGTGGCTAATCCTTAGGTTTCAATATAGATTCCACTTCTGATTTAAATACCAGAGGAAGCACGGTAATAATTACATGTTTATGAAAAAATATGTGACCTTTTCTTTCCTTATGATACGCATTTCAATAAAAGTGTCATGACAAAAAAAAAAACGCAATAATCCATAGAAGATAATGAAATCTAAGTGCATTTCTGTGAAAATGGTAGATAGTGTACAAGCATTTAATGTGTTGAAGAGTATTGTGTTCACCATCATCCATATGGTTCGTGTTGGTTAAGGATCACTAGCAGAGGCTTATTTAGAAGGTCTATTGGGCTCAAGCCTCCGAAATCAATTTATTGGTTTTTCGCATTCCACGTACAACAATAATCCTTCTTATCATTTCTAAGAATTTCATTGACTTTCCATTTTCTTATCTCTTCGTTCAGAATTTGTCAAATTTCATTCCATGTAACAACTGTGTTATTTTTTTGTTTGTTTGTTTGTTTGTTCATTCTACTCTTCTGTTTCTTTTTCGTAGTTGTTACTTTCTTTCGTTTCTCCTATCATACTTTCGACCGTTGTTAGTTGTGATTCAAGTCGGCCGTCGCCAGTAACACCAAAACTAAGACGAGCTGATAAGCGAAACTGGAATTCCACAGCAACTTGCACGGATATCAATAACGGGACTTTAGTTACTATAGCAAAGGAATATTTCCATCGTTTAGTTATAAAGGAAGGTAAATGTTCAAATTAAAGAAAATGAGGAGGGAATAAATAGCCCGGGAAATCAGGTAGATCAAGAGAATGCTTCCTTTCTCTTCTATGAATAGAATAAATGGATAGATTGACTGCTAAGTTTTTCTGTGTATCATACCACATAAGATTCACTAGTCTGTAACTCTTGCAATTAAAACACGAATTTATGCATAAATTAAAATATATTTAATTCTGAAACTCAGCTGGGCAAATGCTCCCTGCTTTACCGTGTTGTGTATAGCTCTCCTCAAAACAAATTCCTAAATACGCCACTGATCATGAGAATTCTCTCTCTTCTAGAAAACCGTGAACGGTTAAATAGGTAGGTGCCATGCACCAAATACAAACTTGTTGGCTACTAGACCGGCAGGGAAGTTGTGCTGCATTGGAACTAGGACAGCCTATGTTGCATACGTAGTTTTTATCTTTGTGCGTATGATCCGTACAGATTTTCTAATTCTACGTACTCAATTTTCTCTGTATATTAATATTTAGCCAGAAAGAAAATCTAGATCGTACACAAGAAAGACACAGTGTAATGTTCGTATACAACCAGATAATCCTTTTCAAAGCACATAACTAGAGACCGGATGTTTAGGCACTAAACATCTAGAAAATAGGCAGGCAAATAGGCAATAAAAATTTTAAAAATAGGCAGTAAAATAGGCACTAAAATGTAGCTCGAAATAATGAAGTTAAATACTCAATACCATTAAAAAATAGATTCAAGTCATAAATAATGCTCAAAGAATATAGAAACACACTTCTTTGTCAATATCTTCTTTTATTGCATATATAAAAACGAAGCTTGCTATGCATTCCATATATACTGGGTGAACCTGGAAGATGTGTACATACTTCGGGAGGTGATTCGTGACATCAAAACAATACAAAAAGTCCTCTTGCATGTTGTGGAATTTCGCGTCGTATACGAGTGACAGGGGGGCCAACTTGGAATCGAAAATCGAATCCTGAAATTGGAGCGAGACATAAAAGTGTGTACATACTTTGGGAGGTGATTCGTGAATTCAAGAGGACTTTTTGTCTTCTTTTCATGTCACGAATCACCTCCCGCGGTGGCTCAGTGGTAGAGCGTTCACCTCTGGTGCTTGGGGTCCCGGGTTCGATCCCAGCCCCCGCCAAGTGAACTTTGTGGTGGACAAACACCGTGTGCATGGTTTTTCTCGGGGTTCTCCCGTTTCCTCCTACTTATTTCATTCATTACTCATCATCACCGTCTCCTTTAGCCTAACCGGCATAACCGCGGGACGTAAAACTCAAAGATTTCATTTCATTTTTTTCAACTAAGGATCCTAAAGAAAAGCAATCTCTTTTATTGCAGCAGAATAATTTGTCCATTATCAAGAAACGTAACACAGATATTGCGATTAGCGTTTTCAATTTTTATTGTATTTCAATATGCAGGTTTTGTTTATTTGTATTTTTCTGCTATTTCAATATGCAGTTCTCATTAGTTTCATATCGTACCTCTTTCATTTAAATTGACTTTTACACAACTGTGTGCAGTGGTGCTATTCTAATTTCTTAACAACCGGTTCTCTCTCTCTTTGTATATCTATAACTATATCTATATCTATATAATATATCTATATAATATATTTTATTGTACTTAACACCCAAAGGCAATTATAAAGTACAAAATTTTATATACAATCATCAAAGGATGAGCAACATCAAACATACATATAACTAGTATTTAAACATGAACATTACAATAAGTATACCCTGTTTTCCTTCTTCAGGTTATAACATACAAAAACAAATCTACAATTTATCAATTGGCATCTCAAAACACTTTCGCTTGAAAGTCGTAAATGTATACTGAAAGATATCTAAACCCATAATCCCAATTCTATTACCCGCATCACATAATTTATACAGTGGAGAATTTTTGTTAGTACTTTTCTATTATGAGGCATGTAAAAAGTGTTTCTTCCTCTTAGATTTTGTCGAGGAATATAAAAAGGTAATCTACCTAATAAAAACATATTATCTTCCCTATTGTCAATCAATTTTTTAAGATATAACACTATTTGTATAAACCTCCTTTTTTCTGTGACAACAATTTAAATTTTTTAAGAACTTCATAAGAAATACAGTATATTGTGTTTGTATACCAAATATTTTATAGGCAGTATATTTCAATAATTTGTTTTGAACTTTCTCAATTTGTTGTTTTTGACACTGATAAAAAGGATCCCAAACTATAGATGCATATTCTAATTTTTATCGTACAAATGCATTATATAACGATAATATAGTTCTAGTATTTTTAAAATAATGACTTGACCTTTTTATAAAACCGAGCATTTTAAAAGCTTCATTAGTTATTATATTTATATGGTGTTTGAATTTCAAATTCATGTCGGGGCCGCGGTGGCTCAGTGGTAGAGCGTTCACCTCTGGTGCTTGAGGTCCCGGGTTCGATCCCAGCCCCCGCCAAGTGAACTTTGTGGTGGACAAACACCGTGTGCGTGGGTTTTCTCGGGGTTCTCCTGTTTCCTCCCACTTTCTTCATTCCACCATTTCATTCATTACTCATTATCACCGTCTCCTTTAGCCTAACCGGCATAACCGTGGGACGTAAAACTCAAAGATTTCATTTCATTTCATTTTCAAATTCATGTCAAACCATACCCCTAGATCTCTTATAATTTCCTTTCTTTCTAACCTCTGATTTCCTATAATATATTCAAACAATATTTGTTTTTTGTTGAGTGTATAAGTCATTACATAACATTTAGAAATATTCAGTTGGAATTTGTTTTTCATACACCACTCATTTAGTTTATTTATATCCGACTGCAATGTATTACAATCCCTCTCTGTTTGGATTTCATTATATAATTTGGTGTCGTCTGCAAATATCAGGCATGATGTATGTTTAAAAGCTTCTGGTAGATCTTTAATTATTATCAGAAAAAGTAAAGGACCTAAATTTGATCCTTGAGGTACCCCTGAATATACTGAATATTGTTTAGATTTGATATTATTAAAGATTACATATTGCATTCTTTCAGTTAAATATGAATAAAACAATTTAATTAAATCCATCGATATACCAAACATTCTCAGCTTTCTAAGAAGTACATCATGGTCAACTAAGTCGAAAGCTCGTTTAAAGTCTGTATATATTACATCTACTTGTGTCCCTCTACTGAAAGAGTCATTAATTACTTGATTCATAACAAATATATTTGAAGCAGTTGATCGATTACACCGAAAGCCATATTGAGAGTTAGACAAATATCTAGAAACATAATTGAATAGATGTTTATAAATAACTGCCTCAAATATTTTAGCAGGAGAAGGTATCAGATTAATTGGTCTATAATCTTCTATCAATCTTACTGGATTAACTTTAGGAACTGGGCATACCGCTGAAATTTTAAATTTTGCTGGAAATTTTCCTTGATGCAAAGACAAATTGAACAAATAAGTCAATGGTTTGATGAGGAATTCTTTACAGCCCTTAAAAATATAAGATGGTATACTATCATGACCAAATGATCTTTTACTTTTTATTTTATTTATTGCTGCTTCAACTTCAAATTCATATATCTTATCTAAAACCATTATATCTGCAGATGAAGGTGTTGTAATTGAGTATATTTCAGATAAATCTATACTAGGTCGTTCTGAACTATAAACGGATTGAAAATGTGTGGCAAAGGCTTCACATTTTAATTTATTATCGATAATTTTATCGTTGTTGTACTCAAGAACAGAATGTTTCTTAGTCGAATTTGGACATCTTCTACTATTTACATATCTCCAGAATACCTTAGGTTCTTTAATGATGCTCTCTTCTATTTTCTGATTATAATTTTTATAAGCCAGTTCAATACTAGACTTAAGTTGTTTCCTAATATGAACAAAACGTATATAATCAGAATAGCGTTTAGAATTGTTAAATGCACGTCTAAGACGATCTTTCTTCTTTAAGTTTTTAATTATATCAGCAGTAAACCAAGGCGGGTATAAATGCTTACTCTTTGACTTTTTAGGTGCGCTTTCATCAAGTGCTTTATACAATTCAGAATAAAAGTAATTAACACCTTCATCTACATCTTTAATTACATACAACGAATCTCATTTTTTAATCTTCAAAAGCTGATATAACTTTAGAAAATCACATTTGTTAAAATCATAAACCACATCACCAAGCTCCCTATATATTTTGCAACTTTTTAGGAATTGAATACTAATATTCAAGCACGGGTGATGTCTATCTTGTTGAACAAACTAAACGTCAGATTCAAACACTTCAACTTTGGGTGAATTACTGGACACAACATCCAAAATTATGTCGTTTACATTTTTAACAGTATTCAACTGTGAAAAATTTAAAAAGTTTAATTTATGCAACACATTAATTTCTAAAGTATTTAATGTTACAGAATAATTTCCATTCATATATTCTGTTAGCAGTCCAAGATTGAAATCACCTATTATTAAATCATTTTGGGATAGTGATATATATAAAGAGAGAGTGAGATGAGATGGATAGATATAACTCTCTTAGGTGACAAATTATACATGGCAAAAAAAAAAAAAAAAAAAAAATCAAAATTTTCATCGGATACTATAAGTCACAAGTATAGGCCGCATCTCAGGAGGTTGCAAGTCTACGGAATTCGATCTTCGCGACCCTTCCAGCTGAGTTTCTCCACCCACTCCCGGCTGTGAAGATTTTTTTCAGGGTGGCCAGTCTTATATATACAAACACACGACTAATTCTATTTCTTGAAATGGAAGGGTCTTGGAGAAAACGAAGCAAAGGAAGGGTAGATAGTGTTAGGTGTGTGCATTGTCCATTCTCAACATGGCACTTGACAAAATCTGTTTCACATTTATCATATGGCTATTAGCCAAGCATAACTGCAACTGAAATGGATAATTTTGGATCAAATCGCTCACGTTGGTAAGTTGTTGGATAGTTGTTTCATAACCGTAATTACAAGTATCTCGATACGATATTAGAAAAAGAAATGAAGTTATATTTTGAGTAACAATTGACAATTAGTTATTGAAATTTTGTTAACAAAACTAAAACTATTTTTTAAAAAAAAATGTTTGGAAAAACTTCCTTTAAAAACTGTAGGCAGCTGTTACACCGACAAGATAAACATTTGTTGACAATTTCCTGTTTTGACCAATCAAAAGCAGACATTTGCATTCATGTTTCAACTACATACTATATGTATCCCAGTAACTACCCTTCATTTTTGAATAAATTATCCCGATTTGCATTTCCTCATTAATGTTCGTAAGTGCTGTAACAAAGTTTTGGGAACTGTAAGAATAACAGGTAATTCCTTTAGGTAATAAACCATGATGATATTCTTCTTCAGGAAGAAAACTAAGAAATTAACAAACGGGTAATCACCAAGAAGGACAGTAATCACAGATCCTGTCAATTTTTTAAGTTTAAAACTACTTTAAACTAAAATATGAGATAATAATAATAATAATAATAATAATAATAATAATAATAATAATAATAATAATAATAATAATAATAATAAAGTTGTTCGAGTCGATAATGAATGCTAGCTGCAAGAAGTATAAATTCAATGGTGATGCGAGGTAAATTGATTTATAATTTTATTTTCTGACTATGGAAGTATCGAGAATGAAAAAAAGTGTCAAATAATTTGTATTTATTTTTTCAAACAATCTCTCCAGACTCTCCCTGTACTCTAATAAATTAAACTAGCGAAATGAGTAGCATATTTAATCTCAAATACAATATATTCATTGATGTTTTTCAAACGCTTTTTTTTTCTCCTTCATTTTAAAGACTAACAGGAAGACGGAATTTCTCTGCTCTTTAACTGCTGGCTAGCCATGTGTCAGGTGTCACTGAAGCTTGATTTACAGCATCTCCTCCCTCCAAATGATCAGAAGGGAACATTTCTTTGGATTTCTACACAAACATGACATTCACCATATACCTGGCAACTCTGAAAAAAAGTTTGCTTTTGGAGAATAATAAACTATCGTAGAACTTTTCAGAGGGCAACAACTATACCCTCTGCTCCCCGCTTCCTCACCCCGCACTTGTATTCTCCTCTGAAGGGGACAGTACAAACCTTTATAGCATCCTAATACAAGATAGTGTGATGAAATTAGGTAGCATTGGGAATATCTTGGAAACGAATTATCCAAGATAAATGTTTCTCAAAAAGTGTTGGGAAGATCTTAATTCAGCAATTAATCGACAATTAATTATTGATAATGATATGTTTACGTTTCATATATAAACTACACTCATGTGATTCAGTTTTCATTCTTGACACCTGAGCTTTTGAGATTAAGAAATAAACGCCCATAACTTGTTCTGAAAGATAATGGGCCTTATGCACAGGCCTTATACCATACTAAAGAATACGACTAACATCTGTTTCCTGCAGTAGTCAGGCTTTTAGTATGACGCTAATCACACGTCAAAACGACTCTGCATAAGGTCAAATATTTTTAACCATGTAGCTATAAGAATGTCTAGAAACAAAGATGCTTAAACTAAAATGTACTGTTTCTGGGTTAACTGTGTAAAATGTACGTTATGTTTGGGTATAACAAACGGTTCTGCGAACTCGAAATATTTTAACAACCGGTTCTAGCGAACTGGTGCGAACCGGCTGAATAGCACCACTGACTCTGGGTAATCTTCAGTTACAGCATAGGTAGTATCTTTTTCTAAAAAAAAAAAAAAAAAAAAAAAAAAATCCGGTCCGAATAATTTTAAATTACACTGTATAACAATACTATGTATGATCATGTTTTACTGTATAATTCCTATTGAAATTTGGCATAGCTTCCAAATTTTTAAAATGGGTTGAACAACGACATGAAGGTTCCTTTCCATACGAAGGGAATCTTCCTCTACCTCTTTTATTGGCCAGATTCGTATTTTCAACATGTAAAACTATGTTGGTTTCAGGTACAGGAACCATCTAATCGTAGCTACCGCCCCGTTCTCATGTTAGAGCCGGTTGAAAGATGTGTAGATGTTTTTAAAAAATGTACCGTATTTAGTGTAGATATGTAGATTTTCATTTTGTGTAGTAATATGTACTAATTAAGTATGTGGGGTAGATGTAACGTGTATGAGAAAATGGTGGTAACTTATTTAATGACAATGTATTGCTGAATTTCTAATTATTCATCTGTTTCGGGGTAAAATAATAAGCAATCTATTTATAAATTACATCTGTCGTGATTCTATATGTTTATGTCATGATATAGTATATGTAATTTGTCTCAAATAGTACACAGTGCACTTTCCAGTGTAAATATTAATTTTCACTTGACAGCGCCATCTAACGCGAGGAAACAACGCGAGTCTTTTGTTGACTGAAATAGTTAAGGAGCAAGGCAATGTTCAAAATGATATGTTTTTACGTATATTTTGAATTATTCTACAGCCACAATTTCCGCAAGTAATTAAATTTTTAAAGTACTCTATTGAGAATCTTTCCTAGAAATTATTATGCTCTCTGTCGTCAAATAAACGAATGACAAATAAAATTAAACTTTGTGTAAAATCTTAACTATAATCGGTTATTCAGGACGCTACTCCCGTCCTCGGAGACTGGAATTGTTGATATGTCACAGCTTTAAGCTATACTTTTTTTCTTTCTGCTGAGAATACCCTATTGGTTACATACATTTGTAAATGAGTAAAGCATTAAAATATGAATCTTTAGTACAGAATTGTACATATTAACATAGAAATTAGTAGAATTGTAGATGTGAGTGAATGTAAACAAACAGGCAAGCTATTCGTGCCTATGTACTACGTTAAGAGTATGTAATTTCAGTCCACAAAGTAAAATAATATCTAGCTAGAAATGGAAATCAATAACTAGTTTTAAATTTTGCCCGTATGTAGGGGAGAGGGGGGTACATTTGAACAGGGGGTACCTTTGAACATTTAAGATAACAGGCTAGAAATAATAGCATATCTGGTGGTTTCAAAATTTTTAGTTTGGCAAAATTGCGTTGCATGACGGTCAACTGTTATCTGCAATTTTAATGTAACTGCTGATGAACAACAGTACTTTGTTACATTTGTGGGGTGAAAAGTTGGAATTTTTGTGAAGTTTTGTAAGATTTTTGACAGAAGCATGTGTTTTGATATTATCTGCCATTCATTGCAGAAGCAAGTACATTAATTTACTTATCCAATGTTGCCCTTTGTATTTCACAATAGCTTGTATTATCTGGGTATTATCAAATTCTGCTTGATCATGCCGGTTGGGGCAGCTTTGAACAAAAATTAGGGGGCACATTTGAACATTGTTCTACCTATGCTTTTCTGAAAGTTATAAGTACCAGCAACATGTTTGTGTTCTCAGACAATGAAGACAAATGTTCAGTACCAACTGCTGATGTTGTGTGTGGACTTTCTAATTCTTGTCTGTCGTTTTCGATTACTTTTAAACTCTCGTTCGCCTCACTTGGGAGTTGAGTATAACCTTGAAGTTGAATTGGATTATAACTGTCACTATTCATCTCAGTGACCCCAAAAACTATGAATTCAACTCAATTCAGATGTGTTTTCGAAGGGGAGGCAAATTATTTAGAGCACAGAGGCGCACAATATACAAATACGAGCCTGCATATATGTTTCAGCAATTATTACTATTATAATTATTTCATTGCCATACGCGATTGGTTAATTCTTGTGCCTTAAACTGTTAATGCTGCTTTGTTACATTAGCCTTGTTGTTCGTAAACGAATTCATCCTGAAAATAACGATTATTGTAGTAAAATAATGGTTTGTTCAAAACTGCCCCACGTATGTTCAAATCTACCCCATGCTTGTTTCAATCTACCCCCCAAGGGGGTACATTTGAACGACACCCCCTGCGCCCTTGCACAGAATGACAAGATCAAACAAAGTACTCTATTTTATGGCAAATATAATGTATATTATATTTAGCTTTTGCTACAGTTCTATAAGGAAATTTACTGGGTGTTTGGAAGCAAAAACGAATATTCGAAAACAGATGTTCAAATGTACCCCCCCCCCTCTCCCCTACTATATAACAGGTTACAACTTGTAAATATATGGTATCGTCTGCGTGAGTAAAAGTAAATTTTGAATCGTTCGAACTTTTATTGCAGTCGCCGGTGTTCGATACTTTTATTAAAGTTTATAATCCCTACTCCATCATTCTTATTGGATAATTTAGGGATTTAGGATTTGGATTTCTGGGCTTTCGGCATCTAAGGCCATTTAGCCCTTCACGATTTGAGGGATGACGTCCCTCGGCGAGCACACAATCCGGGGAAAGGGAAGGAATAAAGGATTGGGAAAGGAAGGAAGCGGTCTGAGACCTACAAGTTAGGTACCAACCCGGCATTTGCCTGGTGTGAATGAGGAAAACCCAGGAAAACCTCATTCAGGGTGGCTGGCCTGAAAAAGCTGTTACATTTTTTCGACCGAGTGACCCCACCGGGAATCGAACCCGGGGCCGCTCGCACCGAAGGCGAGAGCGTTAGTCACTACGCTACGCGGGGCCACTCTTATTGGATAATGTGAATATGAGTTGTAACAAGTAGCTTATAGTACATAAGTACTTATTCATAGTTGCGTATGGATTTGAATGTATAGAATGTAACTGCTATAGCCAGTTATGGGCATTTTAATAATCGGGTGTCTTGAGAATGAACCTCTATGACATGAAACGTAAATAAATGAATATAAAGAAGTAATTATATATGAGAATAGAGTAAGCGTCTTTGAATGATAGGACACCTTAAAGTATATGTTAGCCCAGTTTATTCTCTTTTTACCACTGGTTAGGATCGTGATTTAAAAATAGTCGCATGAATGTTAGTGCATAGTAGTGAATGTTAGAGCGAAGGATCCGGCATCGAAGGTTTGTACAGAAGGGAATGTTGTAAGCCTATATATGGTTGGCTATATTTACACCTTGTAACTTGTATGTGTAACCGTAATTATTCAAACAAAGATGAAAGCATCACAAATAGGATAAATTGGTTGAATAGTGAAATGAATAGCATTGCTGAAAACGATTAGTATTTCGTACTCTTTTATATTTTTTCCCCATTTACGCACATGAGTAAGTTAACTGAACCTAATATGTGAATGTTTGTATGCATTGACAGCTTACCTGACCTGACAATGTGGGTAATGTGTGTTTACTAAATATTTCCGTGCATCTTAAGAGAAATTACAAAACGTTGTACCTAATTAGTAAGTTGTGGTGGAATTAAAGTAGACGTGTGCCTTGATATTTGTCTCGCGATGGCACCTATTTCCTGTTTAAACTTTCTTCTTCAATGTTACCTTAACGGAATTAAGTTAGTTACTGTTTACATAGATAACGGGACGGACAAAGGCGAATAATATGTTTATATGGTAAAGTTTTACCTTTCCCGTACCAGACACCACCGCCCCCATCTCTTCTATTACTAACTGTTCCTAATTATGAAATTATTTAGAATAAGGCGTCCAAGATTTGCGCCCTTTGCGAGATTGGTAGCGCTAGCAAAGTTTCGGCCCAAAACAACTTGCTAGTACAAAATTATTTTTATTTATTTTTAATTTTGGTTATCCCTATTTTGGATTTCTCTTCATTTATTGACTTCTGGACTATTTTTCTGCATACTTTAACCTAAAATCTTCTTAGTTTTCTGAGTCGGATATTTTATATTTAGAAATTTCTAAATTTAGGGCAATGTCATCTTACCCCCTTTTAAGTATACCTTGTTGGTTTGAGCTGGAGATGGTTACTAAGTAAAATTCTTACAAGGAATGTATTGTAAGGTATTTACTTACAAGATACAGACTTGTTTCTTGGCAACAAGTGTTTTCCCCAGTTGGCTGTGTATATTTAGTAGGCCACCTGTTTCGGTATATTAAGATACATGTTTGGCTTTGAAGTTGACGATTTGTTTCATATTTTATGTCTGACTACCCTTCTTGTAGTATTTAGTATTCTATCTTACCTTCTTCTGTACACTTCTGCTCTCTTCTTCTAACTGTCCTATTCTTTCTCGTAGATTTTTCTCATCCTGCCCTCTGTTTAACTTGACAATATACATAATTTAGTATAACTGATTTAAACTTAGAAGTATTATCTGGGTATTCGTTTGGATTTGCAAGACATGTGAGTTATAATTTGTAGGGTTTTATATACATCCGTTATATGCCGGCTGAAAATTTATCATCGGTAGCTTTGACCTACTGTGATCGTAAACGATTCTGCGGTGGATGATTTAATTATGCTTTAATTTTCTCCACAGTGAAATAACATTGAAATACTTTACACAATTTTTAACCTTGTCATATTAATATGAAATATTTCGGGTCCCATAACCGTAGCAGTCATTGCGTTAAATTTTGTTTCATTATCATACTAAGATTTTTTTTCTCTGATTATGCTTGCGTGGACCCTCATTCTTCCTTCTATTCTCCTTCTCCTACTACTACTTCCTTTACCTTCTCTTTGACTTCTCTATATATATATCTCAAACTTTCTCTATTTTAATTAAAACTGAAGGAAGTCGTACTAGAAGTTGTCACCATATGCGCGGTCAATAAGTTTAATTCGTTTCTATCTTCGGAAGTCCGATATGAAATAACCCTTAAAGAAATACATGTAGAATATTAAATTTAGCAATCAACTCGTTTTGCTTATTAAATTGATATACCGATTGTAAAGTATTACCACTTCTTCTTCACAACTTCTTGTTTCTCTTCAGTTTTAAAAATGGCGGACCGTGACAGGATGTTTGCAGCTCCTCTTTCATCTGCACCTATTGGAAATGTTTAGTAGACCTACCTTTTGTTGTTCTTAACAGTATGCCTATCAAAACAAAATTCAAAATAATATTTTAAATATTTTCCTGTATTAGATTCTAATTTATATTTATGTCTTCCGCTTACCTTCACGACTTCCATGAAAGCTTCTCCCGATCTCCCTAAGGGTTACGACCACCAGGTTGAGAAATCCTGGTCTACAGCAATCATTTCTGAGCTAAACAAGTAGACCATATAGTTTTATTAAGAAATTTCTTCAAATGTATGTCGAGTTTTTTTGGGGGTCTGGGCCCACGTGGCTGCGCCGCTGCACACTTCGTAACTTCATACCAAGGAATACCCAACAATAAAAGTTACACATTTGTACTGTTGCAAAGTTGCATGTTCATATGGGTTATTTTGCGCTCATTTTTAAACCCAACCCCAGGTTACACTTAAAGATATTAACAGCCAATGTACATACATACTTTTCAAGACTTAAAGACAAAATAACTAAACAACCGTTTTTTTAGTATATAATGGTGAGAACTAATTAAGAAATTATCGATATTTTGTTCGAAAAGTTACATCATAATTATCATATTTTAGACTTTTTATTACCTATAAGTCTTTCTCAAGATATTTTCGCTTTATATTTTGTGTTGTTGTGGTGGTGATGATTAATGTAGAAAAGAAACTACATTAATAATCACTTTTTTAAGTTCGTTAAAAAATAAAATTTACTGTAATTTGTTTTCTTCTAGCTTGCGTGTTAACCTATGACATTACTTTTATTTACAGGTAAAGTAATTATTCAGTTTCTACCGGAAATACCAACGAAAGGACTCAAAATGGAGGACGTTGAGGCACTAATGCACGAGACAAGGAGGGCAATGGAGAAATGTTACTTCGATCTCAGAGATGAAATAACTGCTTCATAATGTGTATTTTCTTTTCCCTTTATTGTTATTATTATTCTTCTTTTCTATTCCACTCTTTGTCATGACCAATCTTTACTTAATTCGTAATAGGCAGAGTTAGCAATAAATACACGTTTTAAGAAATGTTGTAAGTGCATTTATTTTGTTTATTGCTTCTATTCAAAACTATACCCTTTCTACGAGGGTACATCAAAAAGTTTCTAGCCTGTTCCTGAAATGTCGCCCCATTGATAATTAACTGTTCATGGGATGCCAGCTATGGATGATACAATATATCAATTTCAACACTTAATCTACATCAATTCGTTAGAAGTACCCATTTGAACCACGTGTTCTAAGTTGAGCTGGCATACAGCATGAAAATGCACTACTGTACCAGACATAAGGCCGGAATGGGCAGAATTATACTTTTTATGAAAAATATTTTAGCCTCTATGAAGAAAGTGTTACTCTGTAAGAAAAGAGAACAACATTCTGGGAACATTGCTATTTCAGAATAGACAGAGTTATTCATGGAATAAACAAGTATAAATTCAAAACAGAAATCACGGATGTCCTAGTAACCGCACACTTTCTCTTGGCTAAAAAGGTAAACTCAGTCTAGTAAACGCGGAAATAAGTCCGTATAAAAACTAGTGTTTAGAAAGTTTATTTGGCATTCCGTTCAATTATTCATGCATTGCATTCGATCCATACCGTTCATTTAGTGCAGCGAAGGATAGATCAACCATGACCCTTCTTTCCATTGATGTGCTGGACGCCAGAAGTGTCTATGCAGCGCAATTGGCCGAAGATCCAATCTCAATGACGTCAATCTCCAAGACGATCTCAAGGGAGGAATACTGGTTGTCATTCCAGTACCTAAGGAATGAGACCTTACAGTCGGCCACCAGCAGCAACGAACTCAGGATTACAGCCTGAGCTTAGCAGCGACCACAACTTCACAACTGCATCCCCAGTGAAGAAGGAAGATCATCTACCCTAGGTTCGATCTCAGGACTTCAGCAATCGACATCGACGCAATCATTTAGTGCGTCGTTAATGTAACATTAGTGAAAAATGACTGCCCAGTTCTCTATGCCTGTGGTCTGCAGATCATCTAAGCTTATGTGACTAAGTATATTATGTTCTTAAAGTTCACCAAGATTCATACTTGGGGATAAGACAAGCTAAGTACTCTATTAAAATCCATCACACATTAGCCTTGCATTGGCATGTTGATTTACTTCATTAAGTTCCGATGATAGCCTTAAGCTAAAGGAACTGCCGATCCAAGCGCGACTACTGGTCAACGAGCTGATCGTCAATTAATTTAATTCGTTACTTGATAACACAGGTCTGCAACCAAAAATCTGTTTGCATAAGTTTAGCTGCTTTTTACGCTTCTGGGTGCACCGAAGTCGAAAATGACCCCCGTTTCGCCCTGGGACGTCAAGTTTTTGCACAATCGAAATGTAACATGGTCAAAGAGATAGCTGGTAATCGCTAAATTGCAAATGCGACACTCGAATATAAAAATGAACATGGAAGATTAAATTTATTTGTGCTCCCCGAAACACGAAAATACACGTATATTGGTCCGGATGGGGACCACTAACACATATCATAATGTGTCATGAATCAGAGTACGAGATTACAAAGAAAAAACAAAAACAATAAATCTGTTCATAAAGTGAATTTAGTAAAATTACATTTTAGATTTGTAAACCGTTGGTAGTTCTGGCTACACTGTTTGTTGCTCAAATACTACGAGTACGCGAGTACGATAGTTTTTGTTGGCCCTGATATTAGAAAACTCATGTCCGTCAGACTTCATCAGTTCAATGACTCCAACTCAAAAAGAGGCTTGGGTTGCCTTTTACTGTGGTCATCAAAACGTTTTTGGGAAACCGAGAGGACCCACAGTACAAGGACATGGTGGAAAAATGTTGCACGTGTTCCGAAAGCTTGGTTGCTCCATGACCTTAAAAGTCCATTTTCTAAACTCCCACCTTGACTACTTTCCTGACAATGTGCGAGCATTGAGTGAAGAGCAGGGGAAGCGTTTCCATCAAGATATCAAAGAAATCGAACGACACTATCAGGAGAACCGGAGTGTTACGATGATGGCAGAGTACTGCTGGATGTTGTTTAGGGATCTTCCGGCAGCCACCTACAAAAGGACAAGTTTCAAACAAAGTTTGGCCTTTAGAAAAGACGATTTCACAAGCAATCTGATTGAGGGTGGTATTACTTTTTTGTCTTCACATATGTGCCAGTTTCTGTACATTAATTTGTGTTACACTGTTAATGGTGTTTCTGTAAATCGCATATTTGTGTTCATATTTTTGTTCAACAATGACCACCCGTTTGTTCGAAACCCATACGTCCCGGGACAAAACGGTTGTCATTCCTGAATTCAGCGCACCCCAACACAAACGAATCACTTAACTAAACCGAAACAGCTTAGCATTGTTTTATTTTTGTAGACCTGTGTAATTAAATCCTCGATCTTCCATACACACATTTCCATTATACACACTCACCTATTTTGTAATAAAACTTACAAAACCCAATCTCTCATCTTTTATTAAGAAATCCAGACATCATCCTGATGCTTACTATTTGAGTTGCAAGTACTTTACAAATTTAGTTTATAAATTCTGGTAGATACTGATTGTAGTACTATTCAGTAATTTACAACAGACCCAAGCAATATTCTAGAGGTCGAATCCGGTGGAATTTAAGAGGTCTGTTATACTACATAACTGTTGTTGTCAAGGTTGCAGAGCTAAATCTGGATTATAGGCCGGATGTTGAATCACCTCGAAGTTACAGTCTTTCACTGTAGCTTTGGCAACAACAGAAGTATGTGCTGGAGCATTGACATGCAACAGACAAGCTCATCGCACAGTGATTTGATTTAAATGACTGACTCCAGTGTACTGGTGCAGCTAGACAGTTAAAACTGATACATTATCTTTTCCATAGATGGCACCATATACCATAGACGGCTTGTAACCAAAGGCGTGATATTTGACTGTCAGGCGGGGAACTTTAGAAATGCCCTGGTGCTTTAATTATTTTCTTTTAATCTCTTGAAAGAGCAGTGAAAACAATATCTGAGAATGAATAAATCGAGATATCGAAATATGGGTATCAAAAAAATGGAAAGAATGAAGTTGGTGTACGAAAAGTCTGAAGTGGTTTATACATGGTCAAAGGAAGCTTAAGAAAGACTTTTGTTCAAAACTATGTGATGAAAATGACGTCAGCACTTGCGTCAAATTTCACCATGTGTTTTATTTTAATCCAAAACAGAAAATCTAGCTCGTACACAAGAATGAGACTGTGCAATGTTCGTACACAACCAGATTACGTTTATCAAAGCATATTGCCACGATTGTTTGTGTTCTTCAAATGCAGACAACGAAAACATGTTTTGCGTTTATTTGCGGCTGTACAGATTGATCCTTGCTAAGTAAGAAACCTATATGCAGCTTCGTACAGAAAACCTTATAAGGTTCACTCATTCTTTGTGAGATGGACAGCTAGCACAGCCTGGATAAACAATGGCGGGTGGAGCATGCTGCTGACTATATCTCTTATTGTGGATAATCCATGGTAGCTGGTGCATGGTGCTGATTATATCACCTTAGTTTGGATAAGCAATGGCGGCTGGAGCATGTGCGGACTATATCACTTTAGTTTGGATAAACAATGGCAGGTAGAGCATGGTGCTGACTATTTCACCTTAGTTTGGATAACCAATGGCGGCTGGAGCATGGTGCTGACTATATCACTTTAGTTTGGATAAGCAATGGCGGCTGGAGCATGTGCTGACTATATCACTTTAGTTTGGATAAACAAAGGCGGCTGGAGCATGGTGCTGACTATATCACCTTAGCTTGGATAAGCAATGGCGGGTAGAGCATGTACTGACTATATCACATTAGTTTGGATAAGCAATGTCTGCTGGAGCATGATGCTGACTATGCTGCTTCCACTATGTGTCGAAGTTAAGGGAAGTGTCAGACTTATTATCTTAACACAGCTCAAGGGTCCATTAGGTCTGTTCCATTTGGAAGCTACCCTTTAGTTTCTATACGCCAAATGAAAAACGTTAAATAGTCAACTAAGGATGGAATTTGTACAGCGGTGGACACTTCTAAATGGTACACCTTAGCCGTAAATCTCCATATGGCTGTACCATTTAGAAGTGTCCACCGCTGTACAACATTGGTAAAGCTTCCAGCTTATTTCTAATGAAAAAATTAAACAATTTTAATATTTCCTAGAAAGAACAATACAAACTCGAGGTATAGCAGATGGACATAAGCATGTTGGTTGATTGTTTTTTGCGTTGATCGTTTTTTGCTATATAAGCCGCGGATTTATAGGTTAATACGGGATTCGAACCACACGGTCTTCCTCCAGGAATTGAACTAGACACTCCTACTTCAACGGCGCGTGAATTAATCATAGTTACAAGAGAGCTTTGTTAAATCATATACCTGTTAACAAAGTTGTATTTAGGTGTATACCGGGTCGCCTTTGTCCTCCGCGAGTTCACGCTCTACTTTCGGAGAGATTATGAACTTAATTCTTTCAACCATTTGCCTTACATATTTTAGTCGCAATGATTTTACCTATTCTACACATTTTTATTTGCTTTTTGGAATGTACACTTGATGCCACTAAAAACGGTTGAAACAAAATATATAAGTGACGGTGCTATGACATCATAAAACCTTTAACATTATTATCCCGAGTTAACTCTGCAGCAAGTATACTCGGGTTCGCAGAAAAATGCAAACTTTTGTTACAGATCCTACGAGTAAACTCGGGTTAATAATATGTTACACATAACAGGATTCTGAGTATACTCGGGTTAATAAGGCAAGTGGTTAAATAATCTGTGTATGAACTGATATTCTTGAAATAATACAACTTCCCAACATTTTTAAATACAGTATCTCTGGCTTGTGTTTTCAATTGGTTCATTCAGAAATAATCGGAATGGAATCATTGTTATATAAATTTTACAAGAGAATTCATCTTAACGAAAACGATGTTAAGAGTTTTCGTCCTTCCATCCCCTCTCTACAATGCTTTAAAACTACTTGTAGATTTTTTTATATTATTTTGAATTTCATGATCCTTGTTAGCACCATGGCTATATGAGACGTAACACTACCGCTTAATGCATGAAATTCGAACCATGTGCATCAAAGGCATTCATGCTAGCCAATTGAGCAACGAGGAATGTTTGACTTATTATTATTTAGCGCCAATTTTTAATAGCAAGGCTATATTAGACGCGGGTCTACAATTGAATGAGGAATCCGACCCACCATAGTACATTCAAATTTTTCAAGGCTCTCCAATCGGATATAAAACCCGGGACCCCGTGCACCGAAGACACAAGCGCCAGTAATAGCACCAATACGGATTAAGAATACTACTAACAATAATAGTAATAATAATAAATTTATAAAATGACAATGATTTTTTAAGTTTAACGTCCTATGTTTAAGATTATTAGGGTAAAGAAGACAAATGATTAATGATTGTGAATGATTGAGAAAATAAATTTTTAATGATTTTCCACCAGAAATCGAAATAGTAACACATGAACCCAAAGGAGCAGGCACTAAGCACTAGACCAGCAGGGAGCTAAGACCTTGGTAATTTTCTTATATTACCTAATAAAGCTTTTCTGGTAAAAGCGTGCGCGCTACATAATATTCAGACCTATGAACACGGAGACACAGAGGTGTAAATACATATATAGAAGTTCTGATAAACCAAATTCCTTTATAACAGAGCACGATTAAAATGTATTAAATTGCAAGTTCTTTATTTAAACCATATATAATATATAATTGGAGTACATTTATTGTGTAATGAGTTACGTATCCTTAAATATTAATAGATGCTCTTAAATTCTACTTACAATCGATTTACCAAGTTTAGTTTGTACACCCGTAGCAAGATATCTAATCAGCTGACAGGAGTGACACATGAGACGAAATGCATTGTTGATATGTGAAAGAAATTCAAACATTTTCATGTTGTCTACACTGAGAAATCAAACTCTTTTACGTAATGTACATTGCTGATGCTTTACTCCTACACTAACTGCCACCTGTACTACAATTCTATAACTATTTGAAACTTATCTCTCGATATCCAAACAGCTGTTGTTCACCTGTATTACCTCTGATTACATTCAGTGGGATTGTCTTTACTACATTGTATGATATGTTTGCTTCTACACTAACGCCACCTTTGTGGCAATTCTATAAACTATTAGAAGCCTGTCTCTCGATATCCAAGCAGCCGTTCGTCATTTATATTTTCTCTGATAATATTAAATGGGATTGTCTACTTTTTCGTATGCTTTGGTTGTTTCTACATTAACGCCACCTGCATGACTATTCTATAAACTATTTGAAGCCTCTATTTCATTATCCATCAACTGGTTTATACCTGATTATATTGAGTGAGACTGTCTTTACCATGTAATATGATATGTTTGCTTCTAGACTAACGCCACCTGTATGGTAATTCTATAAACTATTTGAAACCTTTATCTCGCCATCCAACAACGATTTCATCTGGTTTATCCCTGATTATTTTTGAGTGAAACTGTCTTTACTACGTCGTATAATACGCCGTAATGCATTTAACAGTTAAATTCTTTCCTGAATTGCTGGTATTGATCATCCATTAGTTTTCTTGTTTCCGAAATTAGTTGGTCAACATCATTTGCAGTCAAACCTTCAGTTGAAATGGGCGCCAGGAACTTTATAACAAATTTAACTGTGAAAAGCAAATTATCCAATTATTAATCTTCTGTATTTATTAATACATCACATTATATACAATCAGGCCCGTATCCAAGAAGGGGGGGGCAAGGGGGCCCCTCTAAACTTTGGCTGCCCCCCATAAAATTTCACGATAGGCTTGCAAATGAACTATAATATGATGATGAAGTATAATATGATTGGGTCGCCCCCTCTAACTTCTACCGGGCCCCCCTAACTTCTACCGCCCCCCCCTAAATTTTTGGGCTAGCTACGGGCCTGTATACAATTTAAGTATCTACCTTTTATGCTTTCCAACAGCATTTTAAGTTTTCTAGAATACATTAGGAAGATGAAAAATTTAAGAGATAGTCAAACAGTATGGTATTAGATGACTTTTAAACCTTTTCTCATTGGTCAAAAAAAAAAAAAAAAAAAATGCGTGTGCAGCACAGATAGTGTCGCTCAGAAGAAGAAACATTTCTCGTGTCGCCTTGATTCTCATCTTGAAAAGAGACGAGAAGACTCTTTTTAAATTCGAGACGAGACAAGAAACATAATTCTTATCTTATTTCTGAGACGAGGACGTGCTCTTTGTTTAACTTAGCTCCAACAGATGGCCAAATTCTATTGGGAGAGATTAAACCCCCGTTGAAGTATACGAGGTGTTCAAAAAGTATTGAACCTAATTTTTTTCCCGCGTAAACCAATCAAACGCAGGAGATTTCTTCAGTGTAGTTGTAGAAGGGAACACTCATGCGTAGTTGTAAATTTTTTTCCCGCCCGCAGAAAGCATAAGACGCTGGCAGTCGGCCACCGAGTGAAGACGTGAAGTGAATGGTCTTCAGATTTCAGTTTTTGTAAAAATGAGCAGAAAAACTTGAGCAGCGATATTACCACCAAATTTTGTGCAAAGCTTGGCGATAACTAAGCGGAAACCATTTACAAGTTTCAACAGGCTTTCGGGGACGATGGCATGTGCATGAGCACTTCACACATAAAGGAGTGATACAACCGCTTCAAAGATGACCGCACATCAGTGGACAGTGAACCAGAATGCGAAATCCCGGGGGGACGGGAGGGATTTCCCCCCATCAAAAATGTTACACCTGTGTTTCCCCCTCACCAAAATCTGTAAGAGGGGACACCATAATAGGAAAGTATAATTAGGTCTATAATGAAAATTTTGAGACAAATAATAATTTTAAATGAATGCCTGTTTTTAAAAAAACGTAGTTTATTTGTAAAAGGATCAGGTGTTTAACTTTTTCGGTTGTTGACGAGATGAAAACCTTTATTCTCTAGCGTACCAGTTCCATGCAAAATTGGTAAAATTTCTCAAACAAACAGATTGTTTTTCAATTTCAATGGACGAATCTACAAACAGGTTTGCGGATAAGCACTTGCTGTTATATGTAACATATGCGGCCGAAGAAAATAAACCTTGTTGTCGTTTTTATAAATTAGTGCCTGTAGAAAATGCCGATGCAAAATCTCTTAAAGAGAAAATTATTTAAGCATTTTCCGAAGATGGCATAGATATTTTTAATCTTAAAGAAAAACTTGTTGGATTTAGTTCGGACGGGGATGCAGTGTTTACTGGAAGAAACGAAGGTGTTGCTGCTCAAATTAGAAGAAATGTCAACCCGTGCCTAATTAGCGTACAGTGCATGGCACATCGAATGGATCTTGTATCTTGAGTTTTTGGTGTTGTGAATGCTGTTCACAACTTTGAATGTTTGTTAGGCAAACTTTTCAAGTTGTTCAGTAAGTCATCTACAGCTTCAAAACTTAAAAGTATCGCGACAGTAGAATTTGGCGCGAGCTAGGATCCAGCCAATGATCCCACGCACCTGAGGTGAGCGCTCTACCACTGAGGCAACACGGCTTTTTGTTGTCTATCAAGTATTTGTATTCAAATCATATCTGTTATTTATAATAACATATTCTTGCTAATAATACAATATAGATACACAGTATTATTTAGACTTACAAAGGTGACCGGATATCTGAACGACCAAGCTCAAACACTACGTACGTAGCGAAGAAACGAGAATTTCATAAATAATAGTAAAAACTATACTCTGACTGTACAGATCATGGGAATCTATGGCTGGCCAGGTGCAGTGCTTCAAGTTAGTAGTTCTAAAGCTTGGTTAGGACATCGATTTTCAGGGACAATTATTTCTAACTTATAGATCTCTACCACTATTTTCGTGAATGCAGTCTTCAATATGATGGTACATAGAAGGGTACTGTGCTCCCACGAGAGTCTAACCCTGGACCATACGCACCGAAGTGTATATTAAATGCAGTAGATAAGTTACCAATTTTGGTTAAATGAATAAATAACATTATTAAAGCATTTTTAAATAATGACGACTAGTTTGAATATTTATTATTATTATTATTAGTAATAATAATAATACATTAATATTTTATTTTTTTGGAGGCTCCACGAAGTATTAGTGTGGATTGCTTAACTTCTTCCCTTCCGCCATTTTCAAATGATTTCGCACCCTGCAGTGAACCATGTTCAGTTAGACCCTCAACAAGCCGGATTGACAACGCCATTGAGCAAGTGCGGACTGTGATCTTGAAGGACCGAAGTATCACAGTCCGAGAAATTGTGAACGATATAGGAGTAAGCTTCGGATCGGTACATTCAATTTTGAAAGTGAATTTGGACATGAAGAGAGTGTCAGCGGAATTTGTACCGAAGCTGCTAATAATGGAGCCTATTCTGCGCATTTCATTCAGGCTTTCAGGCTCAAACAAAACGGTTTCCTGTGTATCCTCAGGCACCTTACTCATTCGACATGGCTCCGTGTGACTTTTGGCTATTTTCCAATGCCACTAAAAGTGACCCGGCTTGAGTCAAGAGAGGACATCATGCAGAATGCGACGGTTGGTCACCATTCCAAAAACAGCGTTCCAGAAATGTTTCCAGCAATGGCGGGAGCGCTGAGAGAACTGTGTGCATTATTAAGGAGCTTTCGGGGGCGCGGTGGCTCAGTGGTAGAGCGTTGCTTGGGGTCCCTGGTTTGATCCCAGCTCGCGCCGTGTGGACTTTGTGGTGGACAAACACCGTGTGCGTGGGTTTTCTCGGGGTTCTCCCGTTTCCTCCCAATTTCTTCATTCCACCATTTCATTCATTTTCTCATAATCACCGTCTCCTTTAGCCTAACCGGCATAAACGTGGGACGTTAAACTTAAAGATTTCATTTCATTTTTATTAAGGAGACTACTTTGAAGAGGATTAGTGTTTCGGATTTCCAAATCAATAAATGTATTTTTGCCTATCGAAGGTTCAATACTTTTTGAACACACCTCGTACCTTAAAGAAACCCTTCTTCTAGTAAAAAGTAAAACCAATTTTTTTAATGATGTTTTGTATATGTAATTTTTTTATATGTATGATTTTTGTATGATTTTTATATGTATGATTTTTTGTATATGTATGGTTTTTATTTTTTATATCTCGACTATTAGGAAGACCTAGTCGTAGATGGGAGGACAATATTAAGATGGATCTCGCAGAAATAGGAATACAAAGTAGAAACTGGATCCAGTTAGCCAGGGATAGAAGTCAGTGGAGAGCTTTTGTGAATGCGGCATTGAACCTCCGCGTTCCATAAACCATAGAGTTAGTTATTATAGTTAGTTAGTTATGATTTTTTTATATGTATGATTTATTTTATATGTATAATTTAATATCTTTGATTTATTTTTATATATATGATTTAATTTTTATATGTATGATTTACTATGTATGTATGATTTATTTTATATGTATGACTAGCAGCGTTCACCCCGCTTCGCTGCGGTCACCCCGGAACGCAATAAACTTTGTTACTTAGATAATTTTTACTTTTTCGCTTTCAAGTGATATGATAAAAACCATAGAAGATTGCAGTAAATGTTAACATTATATCGCCTGTCATTTATGTTAACCCGCCCCGCTTCGCTGCGGTCACCCCGGAACGCAATAAACTTTGTTACTTAGATAATTTTTACTTTTTCGCTTTCAAGTGATATTATATCGCCTGTCATTTATCTTAACCCGCCGAGTGACACGGTCATGCGGGTTGCATATAAATACGTTTATTTTTATACCTATGATGAACTAACAAAGGATTTGTACGTTATGGACACTTGAATGGTCAATTATCTCAAGACACTGGTAATTAAAAATTAAAGTGATATGATAAAAACCATCTAGGGTCCAAATCCTAATAACCCCCCAAAAATAAAAGAAATTGGTTCAGCCGTATTAGCGTGATGAGGGAACAAAGGATTTGTACGTTCTCTTTTATAATATAGATTTAATATATATGATTTATTTTTTATATGTATGATTTAATTTTTATATGTATGATTTATTTTTATATGTATGATTTACTTTTTATATGTATGATTTTTTAAAATTTTTTATTGGATTCTTGCGTTAAATTTATATAACAAACAATAGTATTGTATGTTCTAGTAAACAGAACACTATTTTAGTTCATGCAGAAAAAAGGCCTTAGGGTTATGACAATGTATGCGAAAAAGAATAAAGACGTTAGATAGAAATTGAATAGAAGGGAAGATGTGTATATTGTGTAATGTTATTTAATGTTATATTTTGCTAGCAAACAAGTAATTGAAAAATTTCTGACACGAACCACTGACTCAAATGAATATTAATCAGACTTATCAAATATAATGTTAATAATAATTAGTGTGCTTTATCTTATTTTAAATATTTTAGTTTGCTGTGAATGAAATGTACGCCTCAAGTACGTCATTTTCAAAGCTAAAAGGAAAGGTAATCAATCTCCAATACTTTTTTAATCAAAATGAGTTGCCGTCTGCAACCACATGATTTAGCAGCTCACGTTTGTTTTTCGTTCTTTAGAGTCTGCAACACAAAGTGGTCCTCAAGATTACATTGCGCTCTCCGATCATAAGGAAAGGTCTTTCCTCCAAACAAGTGATCGAAATGCCAAATGAAGTGATAGTTCGTGGGAGATATATCGGGGTAATACGCTAAGTGAAAGAGGTTTCATACTGCAATTCATAGAGAACCTGCAGCGCTTCTTGTGTAACTGTGGGCGAGAATTGTCAAACCAATATGAGGACACCATTTCTGTTAAAAGTTGTTGCATGTTTGCAGATAGGTTGGCAGTACATTTCATAGAGTTCAGCATTGTAAAGATATGAAGTCAAGACTTCCGTAACCACACAAGTTCAGCTGAAGAGATATAGAAAAACTCATTAAAAAACTAAATATTTGTTGGAAATGTGAACTTGGAAACCAACATCAAATATTTAGTTTCTATTGAGTTTTCTCAATATCTCTCCAGCTGAACTTATGTGGTTATGGAAGTCACGGCTTCATGTGTACTTATGGTTTCACTCCATTTAGGAAAGTCATGAAGGATCATTACCACCATAGACGGCTATACCAGCAAATCTGTCCCGGACGTTGCTCACGATCCAACCATGTCCTGAAGGTTTGGGGTTGGCCATTTTTCATCTGAAGGTATAATCTGATACAGGAAAAGTTCCCAGTTAATCCTTACACTCAGAGAACTCGACATTTCCGGACGGCGATTCTTGCTGGTCTGTATCAACTGATGAACCATGCATGAGTTCAACTTTCTCGCTTTGCCCATCCCACGAACCGCTTAACGAAAATATTATGGTGTACGCTCAACTCCTCTGGAATAGCACGAACATTTTTTCTAAACGATTCACTTCCGCAATGTTTCAGGAGAGCTCATCCAAACATGATGTTGGTCAGTGCCCACAGACCTCATTTTACAATGCAGCGTCATCAAAATGAAATTTGACAACCCAACGGGTAATGGTGCGTTCATTCGTTACTTCTGGCCCAAATGAATTGTTGATGAATTTTGCAGTTTGCTGTGCAGAATTTCTAAATTTGAAATCGTAAAGCAAAATTATATAGCATTGAGTGTTTTCCAGGTGCACAATCATACCACCCTGATCAACATTGTACTGCCTCCTGACTATTAGGATGGGATGTAAGAGGCGTTCCCTTGTGCGTGCCGAAATGCCAACCTCACTTCCTCGTAGAACATCCTAGATACTGCAATCATTATAATGCAGAGTAATGAGGCTCTGGCAACTAGACATAAGGATAAATTTGTTATAATGAGAGGGAGCAGGGATGATGTAGCTTGGGTTCGTTATGGCAGTCCGTGTTTGTACTATTGTGTTGTTGGTCGTGACAGAGACAAATGGCTTTGATCCTGACGTCCCCATTAAAGTAATAATAATAATAATAATAATAATAATAATAATAATAATAATAATAATAATAATAATAATAATAATAATAATAATAATAAAACTAACTCTATGCCTATGGAACCCGGAGTTTCAATGCCGCGTTCCAAAAGCTCTCCACTGACTTCTGTCCTTAGCCAACTGGATCCAGTTTCTACTTTGTATTCCTATCTCTGCGAGATCCATCTTAATATTGTCTTCCCATCTGCGCCTAGGTCTTCCTAATGGTCGTTTTCCGATTGGATTTCCAGTCAAAAATTTGAAACCATTTCTATTTTCTTCCTTTCTGGCTACATGACCTACCCATCTGAGCCTCCTAGATTTGATGACCCTAACAATGTTTGGTAAACGGTATAAATTATGTAGTTCCTCGTTTTGAAGTTTCCCCCATTCATTATTCCCGTTCCTCTTGGGTCCGAATATTCTTCTTAGGATCTTGTTCTCAAATACTTTCAGTTTATGTTCTTCCCTCAGAGTAAGCAACCATGTTTCGCAACCATACAGAACAACAGGCATGATTATCGTTTTATATATTTTAAGCTTCAAATTCTTCGACAGAATTCACGACGACAAGAGATTTTGAACCGAATAGTAACACGAATTCCCTGCTTTTAGTCGACATTTAATTTCTTCGTGAATATGATTTTCTTCTATTAATATTGATCCTAAATATTTGAAAGTATCCACTTTATCAAAAGTATTATTTAATATTTTAACGCATCTATAATTTGCTGTATTACGGGCCTGACGCACTTCCTGACTACCAGGGTAATCTAACCTGTTGTAACCATAGTCACAACAAATTCCCAACAGTCACTATGTAGTGGCCCTCTTATAGCCTTTGCCCTTTTGCCCCATAATATGCAGTGGTGTTGAGCCGTGCACAGTGACCTTTCAGACAGTTTGCAACCTGAATATGTGATGGGTTGCACAATGACTGTCCAATGTGTCATATAAATCGGTTGTCCACAACACGCTGTGAGGATGGATTTTCACAGTCCACCAGAGTTTTAATAAAAGCTTTACTCACGCTCTCACTTCGTCCGTGATGTGACTTACGGAGGAAGATGTTATGCATAATGTTTGATTATAACATTAACAGTGGCACGTTCCACCACAAACCCATAGTTTCGGCATCGTTCCTATTATCCGGAATATGTTAAAGCTTACATAGAAGAGAGCTACAACGCATCTTTCGCAAAAGTGTTGTTTTGGCGTCATTTTGCCCAGTACAACACCTTCACTCCGCTACACAACAGCTGAGAGACTGGTACACTTTTGCGCACAGTTCACTTGCTTTGTGAATTCTGGTTTGACAGGTATAGCTTTCTGTCAGTTGTTCCGATGGAAACGAATCAGCCTCTGTAGTGCGTTTAGTTTGAGTTCGGATTCTTATGTAGAAATTTCTTTTCCGTATGACTTGGTATCATAGGCAAGTGGTAAGCATTATAGAAAACCTTAAAAGCAAGAAATTATGCTCTTGATAGTTGATGAGCTGACCACACATCACGCGCTTGTAAATGATCTACCTAACCCGGTAGACTTTTTGTAAGCTGTAATATGGTTTCCTTTATATATACACCAGCTAATTACTGGACATCATGATTTGGTGTCCCTTTTTGCATTTTGCTTATGTATAATAGAATTTAATAATTCAATGAACTCGTTTAACTAACCTTATCTTTCATTAGGCATTTATCAATTTCACTATTTAGACGAGTTTTTTCCATTTGGGATGAGCACCTCTTAATAAATACAAATTTGGCAAACCACATATAAATGCCTAGTACACCAGCAAATAACAGCTCATGTTTGATTGCTGGGACAATTGGAGCTACCAGTTGGAAATAGGTTCCAGTCACTAAAAAAATAAAATAAGCAATTAATTCCTTATCTGTACAGCGATAAATCAAATTAATAGTAAATACAATTAATATATATATAATTTACCATTCATAAAGAATAAGTAACAGCTGTTAAAATTTACGAGAGTTACCATGAGCTATTTTCTGCATACGTCTGGTCAAACACCTTTCTATCCTTTTTCTTATCTCCCTTTTTATTCTTTGATTTCTTTCTTTCCTTCTTTTCTTTTTGATACTGTAAGACGAGAGCAAGGGCGCCAATTTCTCTGTAAATTTGGGAGGAGTGAGGGCATTCAGATGTAGAAAGCATACTTGAGGATTTCAAGACAAAACACATTGAAAGTATGCCAAATATTGTATATTCATAGTTATAATGCGGGGGCTAACATGAGCTTTGGGGGGCCGGGCCTCCACGGCCCTCCAGGATCGGCGCCCTCGGAAGAGAGAATATGGTGTCTGCTATTGACGGGTAATTAATTGACGAGTGCCTATGTAATAGTAGTAAGGGCCTGACTTGATCGCTTTCTGGACTTTGACCCCGACCTTTGTGACGTCATAGGTCAAAGGTCAATGACCTTGGCCGGGGTCAATGACCTAGGGGTACTTAGGACCACCCCTCTAGATTTTGGCAGGGATACCTTGGCCCACCCCCTAATTTTGGAAGGGGTACATAGAACCACCCCCTTAAATTGCCAAATTTAAAAATTTGGTATGGTAACCTAGGACCATAGTATATACCTCTATTAGTATTGGGAGGTCTATGTCACTCCCTTTTATGGGTAAAAAATTGCCCCAAAAAATTAAATTTCGGACCTAATTTATCCCCTTTGATGAGGTGTTATTACCCTATATAGTTATATGGGCGTATACAGGAGTCCATTAGCTTTCACAAGACATGGGTATATTAATGCATCCCTTTAAAATTTTGGGAGGGGTACTTGGCCCAACCCTTAAATTTTGGAAATTGCCGAATTTAAACATTTGGTATAATAGCATAGAACCCTAGTATGTATCACTATAAATTTGGATGGTCCACCTCATTTCCTTTTAGGGGTACAAAATTGTCAAAATATAAACGTAAGCATTACCTTGTACCACGTGTTTGGTTTTGACCTAATTTATCATCTTGGATGAGGTCCTATTACCTTATATGGTGTAAAACAACTGCTACAATCTAAAAGCCTAGTTCAAGGGAAGTTTTGATTCTTTCCAATACGTAACGACCACCTCCCTTGAACTCACTTCTTGATCCCTAATTCGAAGTCCTAGCAACCTCGAAAGGAATCGAGAAGGGAATCTATCGCGCAACGGAAAAATAATAAACGAAAACGGAAACAAAAAGAATGAAGAACCAGAAACTTACCTCCGGTGGATGCAGATTAGAAGGGAGAGTAATAGCTCCACTCAACTCCTTTAATAAAGCTCAGCTTAAACATGTATGTATATATGAATATTTTACCTTAGTTATATTAAATACTTTGAAAAGGAAAAAAATCATTTTCAGATACTATTTATTAACAATGCTTCAACTCAGACTGGTGTGGTAGTTAACCACACTTCTACAATTAACGTAAGGTGCCAGTATATTCATTATAGTACCATAACATTGTGAGAAAAAAAAACTTCAATAGAACACATCTAGAATTCTGTCTGTCAATCCCATATCCAATTTGTTTACAATATCAACCATTATCAGATTTTATTGTTAACTTCTTTTTTTTTCTTACCAGAGAACTGTCCATAGACCAATAGTCGAAGTAGATTGTATTGTAACTGTTAGAAACTATTACCTGACACTTCGTCACACCACTTAAGAGAAACAACCATATTGCAGTCGCAGACAACTAAATAAAGTTAAGAGTTTCACATCACTCGTCATAGGTACGACATAATAACAGAACAGAGTGATTCTCGCTTGAGCGAGCGTCAGCTGAAAGAAGTGTTACCGCTTCCGGTTCAGTTCAAGTGCCAAACACAATCAATAAAGGAACGGAGGTAATATTTACTGACATCCCCGTTCGGCAGCTCCAACCATGGGCGCATTCTACTATCGATTATAATGTAATGCAATTTATACGAAGTCAAATATAGTACACTTGACGTCTTAATCCCCACTTCAGCATGATAGAATTTCCGTTCACACATTTCGCATAACTCAATATGCCGTAGCCACTCAAATAGTAATGTGTACAGCCGAACATCCACTGGGCAGACACAGCAACTAATGACTCGGACGTTTAGTAATAATAATATTCCCTTTCGGGCGGACAAGTTAGGTGGACAGTAATAATAGACAATACTAGACAATCTGGATTAGGTAGACAATGGACACGATAGTATATAATACACTTCATACAGGACAATTGGATGAGACTTTGTATATATATATTAACTAGACAACATTGGACGAATGGACGAGATATACATATATTTTTTTATAGACAGACAGTTACTGAACAAACAGCAATTCGACATAACGTAGTTAGAAACACCAGCAATCTAAGCAGAGGGACAACGTTCAACTTATTACTGTAACATATGATAACCGAAGGTGGACAAACTTTGGAGAACTATAGATGCTATTCAGACAATCTTCGTAAAATGGCAAACTTACCCATGAAATCACTTGAACTTTAAACACATATAGCAAGAAGCACTGATAAATACCATCAATATATATATATATATTATATGAAATTTCACGTGGACTGAAGCTTTAATAGAAAATATTCAGATACATTTCTAATACGGTTAACTCAATAGTTAATGAACTTCACAACAGAGAGAGAGAGAGAGAGAGAGAGAGAGAGAGAGAGAGAGAGATTTACGCTACTTACGACTTACATAATGAGAGGGCTGGCTAAGACTATTCGAGGCCGCGCACAGGCTGGGCCCCTTTGGGAGAAGGTTTCCCCCATAGGAACTCTTTACTCGGACATTATGCCGTGTATAAGATACACTCGTGAACCATACATTTTCGTACTCACAAATATTAATTTATACTTCTGAAGAACACCAGTGCTTTCGCTATCTTAACTCTAATAAACAACTGTATATTTAATTTCTAACTCTGATAAACCACTGTAGCTAATACGAAGAAAGAATAGTTTTATTCAGTAGGTTCGTGTTCCAAAATAATTCAACTGAACTAAATATAGATATATCCGTTGACCTTTGGCAGTTCGAGTTTTACTACTGAAGTTTCCCAGAAAACAAGATTAAGTTCACTTTACTTCAAGGCTCACATGCAGAATAGTCATTGTAGATAGACTTAAAGTTAGTCACGTTACCTGAAGTGCTGCTACACGAAGAAATAATTAGTTTTTACGCCATTGTTCAGCTTACACAAGAATCACCATGTGCGTGATTCACTTCCACCTTTTATCTGTTAGAATTTTCTCCCTTCCATCCAAAACCTAGGGAGAATAACGTTCTCACTATAATTTCACTCCTTGGAGCGTATTATTATGCAGAGTAAAACGACGAACTCGCTCTCAGTCCATCACAAAAAAAAAAAATCTTCTAACAGAAGAAAGAAAATTACGACGCCACTCTTGTTCGGCTTTTGGTGAAGTACACAGTATATATAAAGACAGTCGTTTCACCGCTTCGCTTCTCTCTCATTCCCGCTGTTGGAAATTTTGGTGAAACTTTTATTACAGCTTTTTTAAACAAAATAAAGATAATTCGCATAGAATATAGATATTCATGAACAAAAGATATAGTAAGAAAGAATACTACAACCTTAATTCGAACTATAAATCAACGTTATAAACTGGCCTCATTCCGTAATGCTCCTAGCCTGTATATTCTCCTACTATGGGCGACTCAATAGAAGAAGAAGAAGAAGATTGATAACAAACTCAAGAGCAGTTTACTAAGAGAACCAACGTCTAAACACAACAAAATCTGCATTTCAACGCGATGTTTGCGAAAGAATAATAAACATAAGGATACTTTAAATTGCCCTATTATAAAATTACGATAATAATATGAGTAATATAATTCAAAATTCACATTGAGCCTATTAACTTGTCTGTAACAAACAAAGTATGTTACAGTTCTCACCGAGCCTTGGAAAAGAAAAAAAATCTCTTTTTTTCTTTTGAATTTATGACTCGACACTTAAGAAATGAAGACTGAACAAACTATATAAATTATAATGACAAGCAATATTTATTTAAACTAAATGTTGATTAGGATAATTAGATAATAATTCCTTACGCTTCTCCAGAGAACAATCAAATATCTTTAAGTTTTGAAAATTTTGAGTACCTACTGACTCGCCAGACAAGTTATGCAAAACTGCACAATTCTTTAAAAGTTTATGAACCAAAAAGGGTCCAATAAAACAATTAAGATACTTAGAAGTTTCTTTCTTAATAGCTGAAGAAAGATAGTGTGTTTTAACCATCACTAAATCTCCTTCTTTTAATTTTACTTCTCTTCCAGTCCTCTTTATTTTCTGACATTCTTTCTTAGGGTTACATATAGAAGTTACTATATGCTTCCGGGCTTCTGATTCCTCCTGTAGTTCAGAAGGCCACGGGAATGAACGCTTAAATGCTTCTGTAGCAGAATACGAGAGGAATAACTCCGCAGGAGTTTTCCCAGTACTACTGCAAATGGAATGATTCAGAAGATCTTGAGGCATTTTGATGACCTTACTCCAATTGGTTTGTTGAGTATTACACTCCAACCGAAGAATTCGATTAATTTCCTTATGAGACCTTTCAGTTACTCCATTCGCATTTGGCGAATAGCTAGACGTTTGAAGATGCTTTATATTATGTTGATGACAAAAAGAATTCCAGAGTCGTGAGGTAAATTGTGAACCTTTATCCGATATAATTACCCGAGGGTATGGAAAAGAATAGAAGTATTTTCGTTTGAGGACAGAAATAATTTCTTTAACATGTGCTGTGCGAAGAGGTAGGTAGACAACAAATCTAGAATAAATGTCAATAATCGACAAAAGATAGTAATACCCACTACTACAAGGTAGCTTTCCTACCAAATCTATTCCTAACTTATCATGAGGAGCTTGAGGTTCTATTTGACATGCTTCCTTAGCAATGATCCGATTAGCGAACTTAGTCTCAGCACAACGAGTGCAATCTTTCACATATTTCTTTATAGAATTTCGCTGGTTACGCCAATAGAAAAGTTTACGACATACTGACAAGCATTTGTACACTCCAAAATGGCCTCACAGATGAACTGCTTCAACAATGTTATCAACCAGACATTGTGGCACAATGAGAACCCATTGATTTGTACGAACATTCTTACGATATAGAAGACCTTTATGTTCTATGAAGTCAGAGACTTCCGATGGATTAACGAGAGATTCCCGAACTTTCTGACAAAATGGATCGTCAGATTGACCTTGAAGAAATTCCTCACGATTAAGAAAGGAAAAGTCAAGATTAGACAACAAGTTAACCGAGAGATGGGTACTATCTCCAGGAAGTTCCGGAGGATATCTGCTAAGTATATCAGCAATGAAATTGTCTTCTGATGACACATGTTGAAATTGGAGATCGTATCTTTGAAGTTTTAGAAGAATACGAGTAGTTCTAGGATCTAAACTTTTCATGGTAAACGCATGCGTAGCTGCTGCGTTATCGCAATGTACAACCGTCGGACGACCTAGAATATATTGCGAGAAATGGTCGCAAAGAAAGAGAATAGCTAATACTTCTAGTTGGAAAATGGACAAGGACAGCTCATGTGGCTTTACCCTTCTACTAGCATAAGCAATAATGACTGGGGACGATTCACCTTCAAGATATTGCGCAAGAAATCTTCCTAAATTTTCTCCACTGGCATCTGAGAAAATATGGAATGGAAGTGAAAAGTCAGGCTGGCTAAGAGCCGGTGGTTGACTTACCAGTTCTCTTAGTTTGTGAAATAATTCTAATAAATCATGAGTGAACACAAACTTCCTATCCTTTTTCAACAAATCATATAGAGGAGATGTTAAAGCAGAGAAATTAGCTATGAATTTTCTTCTCCAATTTACTAAACCCAAAAATGCTCTTAATTGCCGTTTGGTTTTCGGAATTGGGAAACAACGAATGGGCTCATTATGTCGAGGATCAACCTTGATATTGTTTCCACTGATAATGTGTCCTAGAAAATGTGTTTCGGGTTGGATGAACTGACACTTTCGAAAATTTAATGAGAAATTGGCACGAGCAAAAATTTCAAAGGCCTTTTCTAAATGTTCGAAGTGGTCTTCGAGGGAAAAACTAGAAATTAAAATGTCGTCTAGGTAGACCGTGGCAAAAGATTTAGTAGTCTGATCAAAGAAAGAGTACATGATATTCTGGAAAATTGAAGGTGCACTCTTAATACCCATCGGTAATACACACATTACATACTGATGACCTGCGTATACAAAACTAGTACATGGATATGATGTGAGATCTAACCCAATTCCATAGTATCCAGAGGAACAGTCGAAAGAACTAAAATATTTCGCCTTGGTTACACGGTTCAAAATTTCGCCTATGGGTTCCACCTGAATTTTCGGCGCCAAAACCTTCTGATTTAGAGCTCGGAGGTCCAAAACTGGACGTACTCCTCCTGACGCTTTACGTACGCAGTGTATCGGATTACGATACGGAGAAGGTTGTTCCCTAGCTAACCCAAGCTTGATCCAGGTTTGAAGTTCTTTCTCAAAAGCAGGTTGAAGTGCTTGGGGAACAGGATAGTACGGTCCTACTATCGGTTTCTCATCTATTAATTGAATTTTATAGAGTGGTGCACGCACCCGTCTAGGATACTCCGAAAATAAATATCGGTACTTCAAAAGAATACTGGCTAAACGTTGTTTCGAATTTTCATCTAAGTCGATTCTCGACTTAACGTAATCCTGAATTTCAACCTCAGAAACATTAGGCTCTGGATCCTCTGATGAATAATGTTCAACAGGATTCATCGGAAAATTCATAGGCTGCTTCACTGACTGTTGAGGTTCCTCAATGTTTGAAGTCACTAAAGAAGTGTTCTTATCCGTCCATTCAATAGCTCGAACTGGCCATATGGGTGAAGAAACTTCCACACGATTCGAAGAAATTCCAACAAATAAGACTTCAGGCCTTATGGTCTGTAAGGAAATCTGAGTCCCAGACGAAGTTTGGAGTCTAACTTCATTTTTACCTCGATCAATAATACCATTGAATTTATCCAGGAAGGGACATCCTAAGATGATATCAGTTCGTAAGTATTTCATTACAAATATAGGAGTTTCAAAAAGGTGACCTTGAAAATTTAAATTAAAAGTTTGTAATCCCTGTACTTGGAATTTTTCTTTTCCCGCAAAGGCTCCTAGAGTGAGTCTAGTATACGGATGTAGCTTGGCCGCTGGGAAAGTTAATTTTAAACGTTTCCATACTTCCCAATCCATTAAATTCAGCTCAGCGCCGCTATCCACCGTACACCGCAGATCTATGCCCGCAATGTTCCCTTTTATCATGGGTGAAGGGGAAAAATAGTATTCAGACGAGGAACAGACATAATCGTCTTCGACTACAAAATTAACATGAAATACTAAAAACGGATTTGTAGAATCAGAAGAGTTTGACGAGGTCACTGTGCAAATACTTCGAAAGGGGTCTTGTACTTCGCAGCTTGCCTGCCCCTTTCTCATTGGCAGCTGCGAGTCATGTTTTCCGAACTGGTTACCTGTTCTCTCGAATTCGGAGACCCTTCACTGTTACTGTTAGACATCTGTCTAGATCCATCATTTTCTTCTACTCGATCGTTATTATAACTATTATTGTTATTGTAGTATCGATTTCCATTATTTCGATACCGATTTCCTCTTCCTCTAAATCGTCGATTGCGATTATTACCTCGAAACGAGTTCTGATTGCAATTATTATTATAATTATTAAAGTTCTGAGAATACTCCGGGTTCCTCTTTTCAGTTTGACAACTGCTATCAACCGTTTTATTCTGATTAAAGTTTTGGTTAGTTTTGATAACCTTCGCCTGTTTAATAAATGATCTTTTCCTAGAAGGAGGTTCAAACCCGGTACGCGGACCGGTAATCGAAGACAAATTCCCAATCTGAATCATCAAATCGACTAAGTTCTGACTTGGATTAACAGATAATAATCTTACATCATCGTAAGGTAAGCTTCCCAAAATTAATCCTGAAAGTTCCTGAAAGTTAGGATTTTCGGTAATGTTATAGTACATTTCAACCAAGAACCAAGAAAATTCTAGCAACGAGGAATATTTATTTTTGTCATACTTTAAAGATTGGAGATACCTTTTCTGCATCAGCTCGGTCTTCTCATTACAATATTGACTTTTGAATAGCCGGATACAATCATCAAATGAACGGATTTCATGTAGGACAGACTGAATCCAGACTTCAGCTCCATCTCTGAAGCAACTTTGAAAAGCTCTAATCTTTTCAAAATCCGAAACGGAATATCGATCTATACAACGTTTGAAATTTCTGAGGAAAGCTCTAGATGCATCCGGACGAATTTCTCCACCAAAAGTAGGAAAATAAGTAAGATCCTTTAGTGAGATCTGTTTAGATTCATAATTATATTGCTCACCAGGAATCCTAGACCATATAGGACCATTGTCAAAAGGACTTAAGTTAGACACATTATAGAAAGGTGTAGAACACTGACTTAAAGGGTTGATTGGATTACTAATGGAACTACCCCAACTGGGTTGATTGAATGATGAGTATTTCGGAGTCGAGTGACTCGAATTCCAATTAGACATAGTATAGACCGGAGAACTACTATTGCCAAAGATAGGCACGGTATTTCTACCAGTACTTGCAAAAGTATCTAAATTAAACGGGGACTTCATCGTCGGAACACTAGGGATAGGTTTAGAAAACCAGGAAGTATTAGTTGCTGTAGTAGTACCATTAAATAACATTCCATCCGAATGTGGAATCGGCTGATCACTATAATCAAACCTACTCTTTTCAGCAGACGTCCTATCTTTTCTGACATCTGTGAAACAAACTCTTTTAGGAGCAACACTATCGTCTCCCCCTTCAGTCTCACTATTTATTTCTTTCGAAACCGAAAACTTCGCTCTAACTTCCTTAATTTCCTTCTGAAGCTGCTCATAACGAAGCTCAAGTTTTTGTTGCAAAACAGAGACTCTTTTGGTTAAGCTTCTCTGTTCATCACAAACCGATTCGAAAATAGTGGCAGTAGTTTCATATCCTTCTTTAATCGAAGTTATCTCCTTGCTATTAGTATCAACTAATTCAGGCAAATTTCGCAATTCACCTTGCAATTCTTCCGCTTTTTGATTTACTTTCAAGAGGTCACTCTCGACAATTTGCAGTCGATCCTCTTGTTCTAACTGGGATCCAGTTATTACATTTATTTGTTCGCGTAGTTTGTTCGATTCCTCGACTATTTCTTTGTGTGCTTCTAATTTGACTTCATTAATTTTCTCAGCTAAGATCAAAATTTCATCATGCTGCCTATCAAACTTTTCATTAAGCTTTTCGTTTTGTCTGTCCAGTTTCTCGTTCTGCTTTTGTAACTCTTCGCGTTGTTCACCGAACTTTTCTTGTAAGAACACAAATAAACGCATTTCCATTGAACTCTCTGACCCACCAATAGGGGACGAAGTAACTACAGAAAATTTTAGAACATCTTGTTCTTCATTTTGGTTGGACTTAACCAAGCCACCATTTTCAAAAGATTTTTCGATTTTCCCATTTCCATTTGAGGGTTGGCAACCCTGACAAATCCATTGGTACGAATCCCGACTTATTAATTCAAACATACTATCGGATTCTTTTATCCCGACACAACGGAAGTGATACCATCGGGTACACTTTTCACACATGACTGAATCTTCCCGTTCAGCAGTTTCTGATATTACAGACTTATTACCTTGATTAGAGCACGCGTATTCTCTATCCGAATCGGAGCTAGAAACACTGCCTCCAACTGAAATTCGCTCAGACGTTGACATATTAACAAGTACACAACAACACTATCACAAAATATATCACACAATATATAATATATCAATAAAATAGAATACTTCCCTTGGGAGAAACCAACACCAGTAACCCTACCAGCGCACATCACCGAACAGTCCGCCTCACTCTCATTTTCTTTCTCCTCTCTCTCTGTTTTTTTTACTCTCCTTCCATCCACAATCCTACCGTCAGAAAAATCCTGGCTGGGTCGCCAAAAATTGTAAAACAACTGCTACAATCTAAAAGCCTAGTTCAAGGGAAGTTTTGATTCTTTCCAATACGTAACGACCACCTCCCTTGAACTCACTTCTTGATCCCTAATTCGAAGTCCTAGCAACCTCGAAAGGAATCGAGAAGGGAATCTATCGCGCAACGGAAAAATAATAAACGAAAACGGAAACAAAAAGAATGAAGAACCAGAAACTTACCTCCGGTGGATGCAGATTAGAAGGAAGAGTAATAGCTCCACTCAACTCCTTTAATAAAGCTCAGCTTAAACATGTATGTATATATGAATATTTTACCTTAGTTATATTAAATACTTTGAAAAGGAAAAAAATCATTTTCAGATACTATTTATTAACAATGCTTCAACTCAGACTGGTGTGGTAGTTAACCACACTTCTACAATTAACGTAAGGTGCCAGTATATTCATTATAGTACCATAACATTGTGAGAAAAAAAACTTCAATAGAACACATCTAGAATTCTGTCTGTCAATCCCATATCCAATTTGTTTACAATATCAACCATTATCAGATTTTATTGTTAACTTCTTTTTTTTTCTTACCAGAGAACTGTCCATAGACCAATAGTCGAAGTAGATTGTATTGTAACTGTTAGAAACTATTACCTGACACTTCGTCACACCACTTAAGAGAAACAACCATATTGCAGTCGCAGACAACTAAATAAAGTTAAGAGTTTCACATCACTCGTCATAGGTACGACATAATAACAGAACAGAGTGATTCTCGCTTGAGCGAGCGTCAGCTGAAAGAAGTGTTACCGCTTCCGGTTCAGTTCAAGTGCCAAACACAATCAATAAAGGAACGGAGGTAATATTTACTGACATCCCCGTTCGGCAGCTCCAACCATGGGCGCATTCTACTATCGATTATAATGTAATGCAATTTATACGAAGTCAAATATAGTACACTTGACGTCTTAATCCCCACTTCAGCATGATAGAATTTCCGTTCACACATTTCGCATAACTCAATATGCCGTAGCCACTCAAATAGTAATGTGTACAGCCGAACATCCACTGGGCAGACACAGCAACTAATGACTCGGACGTTTAGTAATAATAATATTCCCTTTCGGGCGGACAAGTTAGGTGGACAGTAATAATAGACAATACTAGACAATCTGGATTAGGTAGACAATGGACACGATAGTATATAATACACTTCATACAGGACAATTGGATGAGACTTTGTATATATATATTAACTAGACAACATTGGACGAATGGACGAGATATACATATATTTTTTTATAGACAGACAGTTACTGAACAAACAGCAATTCGACATAACGTAGTTAGAAACACCAGCAATCTAAGCAGAGGGACAACGTTCAACTTATTACTGTAACATATGATAACCGAAGGTGGACAAACTTTGGAGAACTATAGATGCTATTCAGACAATCTTCGTAAAATGGCAAACTTACCCATGAAATCACTTGAACTTTAAACACATATAGCAAGAAGCACTGATAAATACCATCAATATATATATATATATTATATGAAATTTCACGTGGACTGAAGCTTTAATAGAAAATATTCAGATACATTTCTAATACGGTTAACTCAATAGTTAATGAACTTCACAACAGAGAGAGAGAGAGAGAGAGAGAGAGAGAGAGAGAGAGATTTACGCTACTTACGACTTACATAATGAGAGGGCTGGCTAAGACTATTCGAGGCCGCGCACAGGCTGGGCCCCTTTGGGAGAAGGTTTCCCCCATAGGAACTCTTTACTCGGACATTGTGCCGTGTATAAGATACACTCGTGAACCATACATTTTCGTACTCACAAATATTAATTTATACTTCTGAAGAACACCAGTGCTTTCGTTATCTTAACTCTAATAAACAACTGTATATTTAATTTCTAACTCTGATAAACCACTGTAGCTAATACGAAGAAAGAATAGTTTTATTCAGTAGGTTTGTGTTCCAAAATAATTCAACTGAACTAAATATAGATATATCCGTTGACCTTTGGCAGTTCGAGTTTTACTACTGAAGTTTCCCAGAAAACAAGATTAAGTTCACTTTACTTCAAGGCTCACATGCAGAATAGTCATTGTAGATAGACTTAAAGTTAGTCACGTTACCTGAAGTGCTGCTACACGAAGAAATAATTAGTTTTTACGCCATTGTTCAGCTTACACAAGAATCACCATGTGCGTGATTCACTTCCACCTTTTATCTGTTAGAATTTTCTCCCTTCCATCCAAAACCTAGGGAGAATAACGTTCTCACTATAATTTCACTCCTTGGAGCGTATTATTATGCAGAGTAAAACAACGAACTCGCTCTCAGTCCATCACAAAAAAAAAAAAATCTTCTAACAGAAGAAAGAAAATTACGACGCCACTCTTGTTCGGCTTTTGGTGAAGTACACAGTATATATAAAGACAGTCGTTTCACCGCTTCGCTTCTCTCTCATTCCCGCTGTTGGAAATTTTGGTGAAACTTTTATTACAGCTTTATTAAACAAAATAAAGATAATTCGCATAGAATATAGATATTCATGAACAAAAGATATAGTAAGAAAGAATACTACAACCTTAATTCGAACTATAAATCAACGTTATAAACTGGCCTCATTCCGTAATGCTCCTAGCCTGTATATTCTCCTACTATGGGCGACTCAATAGAAGAAGAAGAAGAAGATTGATAACAAACTCAAGAGCAGTTTACTAAGAGAACCAACGTCTAAACACAACAAAATCTGCATTTCAACGCGATGTTTGCGAAAGAATAATAAACATAAGGATACTTTAAATTGCCCTATTATAAAATTACGATAATAATATGAGTAATATAATTCAAAATTCACATTGAGCCTATTAACTTGTCTGTAACAAACAAAGTATGTTACAGTGGTTATATGGTCATGTATATTGGTCCATTTCCTATCATAAGACATGGGTACATTTGTGCACCCCTTGAAATGTTTGGGAGGGGATACCTTGACCCGCCCCTTTAATTTTGGAAATTGCCCAATTTAAACATTTGGTGTTATAGTATAGAACCTTAATATAGATCACTATAAATTTGGGTGGTCCACCTCGTTCCCTTTAGGGGTACAAAATTGCCAAATTTTAGTACAACCACGTGTTTGGTTTTGGACCAATTTATCCCCTTGGATGAGGTCCTATTTCCTTATATCGTTATATGATTATGCATAGGGGTCCATTTTCTATCATAAAACATAGGTACATTGATGCACCCCTTTAAATTTTTGGGAGGGGTACCATGGCTAACCCCTTAAATTTTCGAAATTTTCCAATTTAAGCATACGGGATCATAGTACACGACCTTAACATGTATCATGATAAATTTGGATGGTCCACCTTGTTCCCTTTCATGGGTAAAAAATTGCCAAAATATAAACATAAGCATTATGTTGTACTATAACTGTACAAGTCTATTAATGCAAGAAAATGTTTTTTTAATCGCAAACCAGTAAGGAAAAAGGACGTCTTCTGGTGATTGCAAGATATTCTGTTTCGAGTAATCTGTGGTTGAACTTATGTGAATTTGTATTTGTGTGTGTAAAACTTCCGGTGCAAAATCGCACCCAAATATGGCTTAAAAATGCAGCAAGAAACAGTGAGTAAACTTGCGGAGGACTAGAGTGATTTATAAAAGATAGTCCCCCTGAACATCGTTAATCATCGGACTTCAATCCTCAAAATATAAAATTTATTTACCTTTCCCTTCAATATTAATTCATCAAAGCTGAAGAAGTACATTTAATTAGTGAATTAGTTATATCACGTGTAAATAAGATATGATGTGGCAGTATAGCAGCGGCTGAGGAATACAGTCGAACAAAGCCTGCTCAAACACTCTATTCAGAAGAACACAGGCAAAAAGCGGCGCGGTGGATGTTGATAGGCGCTGAAGATATAATGTAAAAATGGTGAAATAGACAATATTATAAAAGTTTAGTGAATGCAGATCATTAGTACTTCAACAGTGATCACGAATACATATTGAATATGTAATCCAGTAACAAACAGTGCGAATTTCGCGTCGATACCGTTATTGTCCGTGCGCGTACCGTGTCAGTGAATAGTATTATGAGCTAAAACTAAAAATCGATCAATATAATACCTGTTTGATCAATTTATAATCTTACTAGATATAAAACATGTAAGTATCTGTGAACAGTGAAGAGGGCATAAAAAAAAAACGTCATTACGACAGCCCGAAAATATACATGTTAAACTAAATTGATTTGGTTTAATGAAAGTGTTCCTATCTATTTATATGGTTAGTTTTAAGCTATGTGCATGCTAAATTTGTATTGTTTGTGCTTCAATGTGTATGACTGAATAAAAGTCGTACCGGAATTTTATACAGTCATTCACATGGTGATTTCAGTATGTTCGCCCTCTATTGAAGAAAGTGATCACTAAGTAATCCACAAATTGCTTCAAATCCCAACGTGGCAATGTAGCGCACCGGAATCCGAACCACTAACCATTACGATTAGTGCCATCCCGAGCAGGAATATAAAGGAATCGAACCCCGTCCGGTTACAGTACCACGTGTTTGGTTTTTGGCCCAATTTATCGCTTTTGATGTGGTCTTATTACATTATATGGTCATGTATATGGGTTCATTTCCTATCATAAGACATGGGTAGATTGATGCACCCTTTAAAAATTTGGGAGGGGTATCTTGGCTCATCCACTCGGTTTTAGAAATTGTTTAATATAAGCATTTGGTATTATAGTACAGGACTTCAATATGTACCACTAGAAATTTGGATGGTCCACCTCGTTCCCTTTCATGAGTAAAGAATTACCAAAAATCAAATTTCGGAGGTTATTGACCCCTTTGATAAAGATTTAGCACGTTATATGGATATGTACAGAGGTTTATTACCTTTATATCTTTATGTTCCCTTTTAAATTTGGGAATTATTAAATAACAAAATTCGGTAAACGTTTTCTAGGACCCATTGTAAATGTGGGTGTCCCTTTTATGCCCAACTATTCAAATTTTAAAGGTTATTGACCTATTTTATCTTTTTTGATACGGCTTTATTATTGAATGAGTACAGGATTTATTACTTTTTCATAAGACACAGGTGTATTTATGTACAGGGTACATTTCTTATTGTTAAATTCATAATTGGTAATTGTTTTTAGAATTGGGTGGTATCTCTTTCTTTGGGTAAATCATTGTCAAATATGAGTATGGTCACGTGATCTGTTATTGACCTATAATGGGACTAGGTGTCCATGACATTGGTACATTTAAACTTTGTAGGATCATTTGAGAATTGTCAAAATGAAATTACGTCATTGGTTTTGATTATTCCCGCCAAATATAAACGTAAGCTACACGATGTAACATGTGATTGACCTTGATGAGGTAGTGTACAGGGATTCATTTCCTTTTCAAAATTCGTGGAAGTTATCAAATAACACGTTTCTAGACAACAGTTGGTTCTGCTAAGACAAACAATTGACCTAATTGAGACCTAACTACAACATATAATTATATGATTAATTCTAAGACTTAGGTATATCGAGAGAGATACGTAGGACCATTCTTTAAATTTGGGAATTGTGATAAACAAAATTTTAGTATGAGGCGCGAAATTTGAAACAATACTATGAACTTTAGTTAAGCTCATAGACTAAGATAAATTGGTGGTGGTTGAATTAACCTTGAGTTTTCAGAAATCTGATAGGTACCTTATTGAATCTTATGACTTATAGACGAAAGGCAATACATGCTACAACACTTTGAAATTTAATCACAAGGTGATGTAATCTGACACTGGCAAAGTTATTGTTGATGCAATTTTATTGCCTGATCACTATCTTTCATGCAATCTGATTGGTTGATCACTATCTTTCGTGCAATCTGATTGGCTGATGATTTTCAAATAATTGCTGCATTCAGTTTTAAGTTTTGTTTAACATTTAAAAATCTTGGTTTCATTCAACATTCTGTACTCACTGATAGATATGATCAAAACCTTTTATTTGTTAATCGAATAGTTAAAACCTGATAATGTTTGACGGTTAACCGTGAAACGTGAAATTATTTTAGTTGAAATTTTTGGTTTGAAAATTTTTTTCGTTTGAAACTTTTTGTTTGAAAATTCTTGTTTCAAAATTTTGTTTGAAAAATTGTGCATTGTGAATTGAATTGTGGGTTCAAGAGTTGCGAGCAAAGTGTGTGGGGGCGAAGCCCCAGGACGAGCAGATTCAGGAAATATGAAGAGCAAGTTCACGAAATTCACTGTTGAGTTGATGCAAAGGCCGATAGATAAGAAATGCTTTAAAAACTTTACAATATTGTCAGGCAAAGAGAATCAAAGAACTAACGCTCATGTTATTAATAAAAACTGACCCTCTTTGAATACATTTCTAATTCCTTTTTTGATACTAATTTGAACACACTGAATCCAATGGCACTGTTTTCAAACACAATCGTCCATGGGGTTACGAGAAGAAGTTGGGATATTTATATTCATTTTCATTATGAGGCAACACAAAACAGTACTGAAACTCATATACAGATGGCGCGCAGGTACAAAATGGTATGAGCTCAGAGCACCACATTCGTGTGCTCAGTTGGGTGTGGATCAGTGTTAGTAGTTTGAGGGAAATTTTCCTAATCTAAATTTAACAAAAAAGGGAAAAAGGGATTTGTTTAATAAAACGTAAAAATCTAGTTAAATTCTCGCGCTGACTAACTGATCAATATAAATGCTTAATATTTACATTGTTCTTCGGAAAAAATGAAATGAAATCTTCTTGTTTTATGCCGACTAGGCTAAAGGAGACTCTGATGATAGGAAATGCATGAAATGGTGGAATGAATAAAGTGGGAGAAAATGCGAGAATCCCGAGAAAACGCACGCACACGGTGTTTCTCCACCACAAAGTTCATTTGGCGCGAGCTGCAATCGAACCAGGGACCTCACGCAGCAGAGGTGAACGCTCTACCATTGAGGCACCCCGGCCCACTTTACTCTTCGAAAATAAACAAATACAATACTAATCGTTTGTGTGTGCGTGTCTTAAAAGTAGCATAATTTGCACCCATTGCTAGTTGGGTGTATTTGTATTTTTTCTTTCTAAAAAGTTAAGGGAAAAGTAAGAATAATAGAAGCAAAAAGCAAATGAATAAAACAAATGTGGTTGGTACTTCCATTAATATAGCTAAATTAGTCTTATTATATAACATCCGTCATATGAATTAGACACCCAACAAACTAGGGAAAATTTGATAAGAAAAGGGACAATTTGATAAGAAAAGGGACAATTTGATAAGAAAAGGGAGAATTTGTAAGAAAAGGAAAAAAATTGATAAGAAAATTGAAAATTTGATATTCTAAGAAAAGGGAGAATTTGATAAGAAAAGGAAAAATTTGATAATAAAAGGGAAAATTTGATAAGAAAAGGGACAATATGATAAGTAAAGGAAAAATTTGATATGAAAAGGGAAAATTTTGTCAGTCGAGGGAAATTTTCTTACGGAAATCTACGAACTCTGGAGTGAACTAGCGCAGTGTGCAATTTGAGCGAAAATAATGTTAGTCACAACAGAAGAGAAGGTGTTTATTGTCGAGCACATTTTACGCTCATATGGTGTGGGGCAGCATCTCACTACAGAAGATGAGCGCGCACGTCTACTGTATTGCCCTGAAGTGTTAGCTATAACATATGAAGATGAAGATTTCATGAGCAGATTATGACTCAGTGATAAAAGTCATGTATACCTTCGTCGTTTGATTATTGACCCATTCGTGGATGATTTGCGTGGTTTTTATCGCACCAAAAATCTGTCGTTACAGCAACAATGAATGCAGCAAGATGAAGCTACTGCTCACATTGCAAGTGAGTCGATTGTACTTCTGCTCACGAGAGTTTGGACATCACTTGACTTTCCGTGGAATGGGTTTTCCATATCCTTCCCATTCCGCTGACCCCACGGCTCCAGATCTCTACATATGGAGTATGCTCAATGAAGCAATTTTCCGAATGCACACCATGTTGGAAAAATAACGGACCTTTTTTTCTTTACAGACAAATACTATTTTCATCTATTGAAGCAACATATCATTGGAAAGCTGGATATCTGGTCAACAAAACGAAACCACAATCATGAGAACCGATTGAAGGAGTGTCAAGTTATAGGAAGAAAAATGAGTGTATCAGTCGCCACAAAAAACGCGATAGAACAAAGATCCAATATTAAATTTTGTTTCAACCTAGGTAAAACATTTACACAAACATTGGAAATTATGAAACAAGTATATGGTGATGAGTGCTTATCTCGTACACATGTGTTCGAGTGGTATACGCGATTCCGGGACGGTCGGGAGTCCCTGGAAGACGACAATCCCAAAAACCAAAATTCGTATTGTCTCAACTTTTTTATTTGATTTTCCATACAACCTTTTGTTCAGAATTCGAAGCAAAATTTTTGCTGAATGAGATATGAGACTTATAGTTCTATAATCCTCGCATCTCTTTGGGTTCGATTTCCAAGCCATCGGAGTCATGAACGTCGTAGGAACTCTTTTGGTCACTTTCCTGCTTCATATATTTTATTGCAGAATCAGAACAACTCTGTCCTGCCCTTTTCTCCCATATTCTTAATGAATTCGATTGATATCTTATCTATCCCGATTGCCTTTCCTTTTCTAATCTCAGATATAGCTTTTACGAATTCATCCTGAAGAATACTAATGGGAGAATATTTTACCTCCGGAACTATCTTTTGACCTGCCAAAGACTATTATACATATGTTCTCTTTCTGCTGTCAGTAAACTAGAGAAAAATGGAGTGGTGGTTTCCTGTTGCCTTTCACCCCAAAGTAACTCAGCCGTTAAAGTCACTCTGACCATGTCTGGAACTAATGTCAAAGTTGCCGTACCAATCACTGTGATTTCCGCTAACTTGGCTACTGGAGAACTGCTGACTTCTCTCAGAGCATTCTTCGTCTGGCTACTCCATTTAGACCAGGTAAAGGTAGCCTGTGAGGGTGGCCCTTCTTGTATTGAACTACCACTGACATAGTCTAAATTTCACTTTAGCACGCAATTCTCTTCACCCGACACGTAACTGTCTTCGTAAAGGCAGTGTTCACTACTTTGTGTATATACTACTATTATACACAAATCTAATGTCGTATTGTGACATCTCGGTATGTTCCGATGCTTGAAACATTCTTTGCACTGAAGTTGCACAATACGATCTTGGCATCGAAAACGTGTGGTTTCATCAGGATAGAGACAGGTCACACATTTCCCAACAGTCGGTGAAGGTCGTTTGCATATTGTTTGGAAGATGAATCCGTAACGGTAATGTCACATGGCTTCAGAAATCTCGTCTCAGTGTTTGCAATTTTCTTTTTTCTGGGGGCATCAGAAAATTAAAAGTTACAGCACAAGTACTGCAACCAAAGCTGCACTGAAACAAAACATTAAAGAAGAAATCACTGACACTCTTTGAGGTGATACACAGAGCATTGCCTAATTTCAACAGTGGGCTCTCCGAATATGCAAGCTGAGGTTTAACACAACTTTCATATATCGTCTTCAAAAAATAGAGATATGTATGGCCTTTAATTAATGGCACTCTGTAAATACACTTCTGAAATTAAGTGTATTATTTCGTGTGTTTATATTTGTGCATTTTAAATCAATTGAAATTGTCTGACTTTTCTAGGCATCATAAATAAGTGGAAAAGAAGTAGTACTTACTTAGAACATCCAGTGACGCTTGATGATTCGCTAAGAAAATAGCTGGACCCTGCAATCGACTAATGTTTTCCTTCCCTCTAATTTCAAATTCAATACCAAGAAGTTTCTGTACGATGGTGTACTGGATGACGGCTACTTTGCTGTAAAAATAACATTCCACAAACTAGAACATCTAATTTCAGAATTTACAAACAAAAATAATCTATCCACTAATTTTTATTCTCACGTTGTTAAGTAAATACATCATAGAGGATAGCATAGCAAAAATTAGATTAACGATTGAAGAAGAAGAAACGAGATAAATCTTTAGAAATCTGCATTTATTTCAAAAATACATTTTTCATTATCTCTTGCTGAGGACTCAACCCCAAAGTTGTAGATCTATCAATTCAGGATTCAGCATAGATAAATTCCTGGAACGCTGCATTTATATCAAAAATACATTTCATTATGTCTTATAGTTTCTATCCTAAGGGGATCCAACATTGTAACCGGAAATTGTATAACGACCACTAAATGTGTATTACTATGATAAACACCAGTTTGTAATTAGCCTAATGCTTGTTTTGCATATTTTATATGTCGTTATAGCCCTCAGTCCGTATATTTATGTAATCTAGGTTACTATTTTATCAAAATCCATCTAAACACTTCATTTAGGTATTACCTTTTTATTGTAGTACGTAATAAATTAAACAATTACACACTTTGCACATGTATATATCACAAGATGGATTCTCTATTTATTATATATTTTCCGTTGCTATGATTACTTACAAAACATGTCATATCACAATTACAACAGAACATCAATCATAATAACAGAAAAGAAATTACATCTATTTTTCTTTATATTTTCTTCTTTCTTTTGAACAGCTTGTGCATATTTTAAAAACACATTTTGCCCGTAAATACAAGTTATCATATAAAAATTACACAATACCGTTACAATTCGTAGATCTATCAAATGCAGTTTCAGTACAGATAAACTCTTGAAAGGCTGCATATATATATATATATATATATATATATATATATATATATATATATATATATATATATATATATATATATATATATATATATATATATATATATATGGTGAGTTCGCCAATAGTCGACCGCTGAAAAAAATCTTACTTCTAAGCACTTATAAAGCGTGATGATTTCATAGTATTTGACAAAAGTGAATTATTTGCTTTATATGGGTTCTTTTGTACCATGCCGTGTGTTAACTGCTCACTTTTAAAATTTTGCAATGATATAAAAATACATTTTACGAAAACTCATCAAAATTCCCACTTGTCGACCGTCATCGCTCAGTAGTCGACCGCATTCATGCTATTAGTCGACCGCGCGCAATTTCTATCGTTTCTATCACGTAGAAGTATTTGATTGCCTTAGGTGATATTTCGAAATTGTATTATTCGCGAAATTTGAACTTGACAAAACGATTGTATAGATTTTATTTAATTTTCATTAAGGTTTTCTCCTTAGTGATTATAAATGAAAGAATCACGCTATTAGGATTTGATACATAGCTATTTTATTTGGAATAATGGGTTTGAATATTAAATAGATTTTCCACGTGAAACAAGACTTCTCTCCTGTGTTATATGCACACGTTATCTTATCACTTATATTACGGTTTTACAAATCCTAAACAAAGTACGAGTCTCTAATAATTTAGAAAATCCTAAGTGTTCACTTTTCTCCTGTGTGAAATATGTTTCTCTCCTGTGGCACTTGAGCACATCGAATTACTTTCTCATGTGTGATAAGGCTTCTTTCCTGTGTTACTTGAGCACATCGAGTTATCTTCTCATAATGTTAAGGTTTCTCTCCTCTGTTATTTGAGCACTTTGAGTTATCTTCTCATATATGATATGGTTTCTCTCCTGTGTTACTTCAGAACATCGAGTTATTTTCTCATATATGATACGGTTTCTCTCCTTTGTTACTTGAGCACATCGAGTTATCTTCTCATATATGATAAGATTTCTCTCCTTTGTTACTTCAGCACGTCGAGTTATCGTCTCACAATAATAAGGTTTCTCTCCCGTGTTAGGTTTCTCTTTTGAGTTACTTGAGCACATTGAGCTATCTTTTCATGTAATTACAGTAAGTTCCTGATTGTTTGTTCAAATCATTTATATGGTACAATCTGCGCACAGGAACTGCTTATCTGCAAGTTCTTCCCATGTATACCCAGATAATTCGGTACACCGAAGATGGAACCATTTATCACATTGATCGCAACCCACTGGTTTATCCTTACTTTCCAAAGCAAAATCATTTATTATCACTCCACATCCTGCGCATATAGCTCCATCGCCGTAATCAATTACATCTTCTTCATTGTGATGTTCTCCTACAACAGCAGTGGTCGTCTTCTTCGATCGTTTCTTTGGATTTTCCAATTTGTTGCTCTTTTTTGCTGTTCTTTCATCCCTTTTGCGTTTCTTTTCCTCCTCTAGTTTCTTCTGTTCTTCTTGTTTTGCAGTCAGTGCGCGGCGATATTCTTCTGAGCTAATTGCAAACGGTATCTTCTCTACCTTCTTCTTAGGCTTTTTGACTGGACTCTTAGGCCAGAACAGATGCTTTTTAAAACTTGGCGTTATATATATTGGTCTGATAGTTTTAGGAGTTGTTGCGATATCCTTCTGACTTGATTCACTTGGTCCAGCAACAGCATCGCTTTCAACGTCCCTTGTTTCTTGCTGTGCTTCTGGTACAGAAACCAGAGCTGCAGTAGCAGGTTCTTTGAGAGAATAAGTATCTTGCTGAATATCTTTCATAGGTTCAGTTTCATTCAGTGTAGTTGATGTGTTTCCTTTCTTCTCATTTGATGGCATAAGTTCTGGAATAGACGCTTCCTTTCTCATAATAATGAAAGGCCTCTCTGATTCTGTTGTTGGAGCAGACATAACTGATTCTTTGTTTGGCACAATACTGATTTGATCTTTCTCTTGTGCTGCAATGGCATCGAATTCATTAGGTATCGTTGGTAGAATAGATGTTATATTCACTCTGTTTTCAGTTGTTGCACTTGGATTGGCTTCAACAGCCAATGACTGGAGAAGATCATTTAGTAAATCCTTTCCAACAGTGAGAGTAGCTTGAGACAAGTGTTCATTGTTGTCATCAACTACAGGGATTTCACCAACTGCAACTTCGTCATCTAATGGTAAGTTGGCACTTTTATCATCAGTTTGTAGTGCTTCGTCCATCGGCTTTTCTGCTGGAAGTTTCAAAACTTCAAGAACAGCGTTGAAGTCAACCGCAGCCTTTTGAAGTTCATTCTTGTACACAGTAATAACTTTTCTTGCAGTACGAAGGTCTTCTTCACTAACATTTGGCTGAGTGGAAGTACTCTCTGTGCTTTTTCATACACTCTTGATGCATTTTGTGTAGTCAACAGCGTCCGGATTAAAAGGATACAGTCCACATTTGCGAAACCCATTCTTTATTGTTGATGGTGTTGCTGCTGTTGCTAGGACCTCTGCAATAAGTGGTGCAAACTGAACTCTTGTAATAGAAGATAAATTATTTTCCGTTAGATAGCTGCGAACAACGAATTTCCAATTTGTTTTTAACGCCTTAAAGACGGATACATCGCATGGTTGCAAGATGTGTGTTGCATGAGGGTACAGGGCATACAATATGATCTCGTTGTTGTCACAAAATTTGCTTACTTCATAAGTTAAGTGAGTTTTGTGACCATCGATGGAAAGTATTACAGGCTTAGGTACATCGTGATCTAATAGCCATTTATTGAAACCATTGGCGACCCACTCAAAGAATGTCTCACTAATCATCCAGCCAGATTCGGATCGTCCTATCACAATCGAAGAGGGAATATTGGACACAATATCTCTGGGTACTCGCGACTTGTATGGATAAACGATCATTGGAGCAACGGTTTCTCCCGAAGCACTAAATGTTCCTAGAAAAGTAAGGGTTTCCTTTTCCTTATCTTGAACCTCATAAATATTCTTCCAGCCTTTTGGTCCCAAAATTTTTCCAGATGATGGGCACAACTGAAAAGAAGATTCGTCCGCGTTAAAAATTCTACGTGGATCTTCTAGAATGGAAAGATTGTTCGTACTGGTAAGGTAGGTCTTAAGATCATGAAACCACGAACGTATATATTCTTCTTTTACGAAACTTCGGCAGACATTTATAGGCTCAGCTGTCCTCACTGCAATATTTGGATGTCTCTTCAAGAAAGATGCATACCATTTCTGCCCAGGTCTGTTGTTTTTAAATGGTGTTTTGCGTTTGTCGTCTACAACTATTTTCTGTACTGAATTTAAGAGGTCATGCTTCTTTCTGGGGAAACCACTTTGAGAAAGTTCAATAAGCCAGTTTGCAAGGGCTTCTTCTTCTGTTTCACTGAGATAAGTACAGCGTCCCATCTTCCCAGTTGTTTCTGGTACCCGTCCATGTAATTTGTCTAAAACTGTTGTCTTTGGTACACCAAACGTTTTACAGGCTTCACGAACTGAAAGTTGGTTTGTTCTTACAGCTTCTAAGGCGCACTGCATATCAAATTCCGAATAGCGGAAAATTTTTCTTTTATATCCCGGAGCCATGCTATCTGTCAAAAATACATAAAATTTAAAATGCTTCGCCATATTTCTAAGAACAAAATGCATTGCTATATTATAAAGCAGAAGTAATCAAGAATATATTAACAAAAGTTGTTTTTCAATATTGATAATCTTAATATTTCAGTGTTCTTCCCGAAAACAGGTTCTGACCTGAAAAAACCTGAGCCGAGTGAATCGATATTTTTTATTGCCATTAATCGGATGATGATGACGTCGCAAGGACGTGAGACCTAGAGTTTAACGTGAGCTCCGAGCCAATTGTATTCCCATGAAAAATTGAACCCAGGACTTTATTACAAAGCAGCATACTTTAACACTTACTTGAATTTTGTTGAATTTATTTATGTCCTTTAAGCATTTGTGGCACAGGACGGGATAGGGGAGGGAGAAGGATGAGGAAAGGTGTCGGCCAGAGCCTATTATGTAGGTAACATAATGACATGCGCCTGGTATAACTGATAAAACCCCTCAGAAACCTGTCAGAAGGGCCGGCATTGGGGTTTCAACCCGCACATCTCTCCATTCCCAATTCGTAATCCAGCAGGCTAGGCACTGGACAACGTGTCTGGTACATGCCTCCAAGAAATTATTATTATTTCTCTCATTTAGGGAGACGTAGTAGACGTACAGGAAACCATTCTTGTTCTCGTTTGTTTGCTTATTTCTTTGTTTATTATGGTTTAACGTCCCTTCTTAGCATCGAGACTATGTCAAGACGTGGATCTACAGTTTATAGTAATATTCGAACCGCTTTAATTCGTTTTATGCTCTCCCGCTTCGAATTGAACCCGGGACACAGAGCACCAAAGGCAGGGGTGCTACCCATTAGACCCAGGAGGAGGGCTTCTTGTTCTCGTATAAAAAAAAAAACTTGGTTTCACATTGAAATAGTAGATCGTCATAAAAAGAAACTTTCAACTAAGTTACTGAACAAATTCCAGTCAGCAAAACGCGAAACATAGTATGAAACAGTGCGGTCGACAGGTGGCAAGAAATATTCCAATAGTCGACCAACACGAGAAACAGGCGGTCGATTTTTAGAATATGTCACGAAATCAAAAATTTTATAGATGCATGTTGAAAAACAGACCTTAATACCAAACAGGAAATAATTTGAAGCAATTTGGCGCCCTCTCAAATAATCCAATAATCGACCACCCTTGGTCGACAATTGGTTTGCATGGGAAAGAAAAAATGCCAAATTCCGACCACATTTTAAAATGTATTTTTTAATTTAATACTTTCCAGTTATTGATAAATTATACTGTACAGCTTCTAGAATAATTTAGTTTTGTAACAAAAACATTTCTTACCTCACGTACTATCTATATCCACAGAAAAACGAAAAATAGCAGGTGCAGAAGATTCCCATTACACGCTGTCGTAAACTGTGCACCTGAGTCGTATTTCTACAGATACGTCGAAATTTATCGGTGAAAGACGACCAGCTGGCCAAGGGAGAGGGAAACAATGATTGTCATTGGTGGTATATGATGCAAGCTTTATCACGAATCACTTTCCGCTCCAAAAGACCATTAGATATATTTTATATACACAATAGTAAGCAAAAATGGTCGACTATTGGCGAACTCACCCTATATATATATATATATATATATATATATATATATATATATATATATATATATATAGAGAGAGAGAGAGAGAGAGAGAGAGAGAGAGAGAGAGAGAGATTGATAGATACAGATATAGAGATATAGATATAAAACTTTTTGATTATCTTGTGTCGTTTCTATCCTAATAGAATCCAACATTGTAATCGGGAAGTAGTAGATCTATCTATTCCAGTTTTAGTAGAGATAAATTCTTGGAAGGCTGCATTTATATCAAAAATATATTTTTCATTATCTCTTGACGTTTCTATACTAATAGAATAAAACATTACAACCGGAAAGTTGTAGATCTATCAATTCCGTTTCAGTAGAGAGAATTTCTTTGAACGCTACATTTATATCGAAAATACGGGTACTCACTTTCGGTAGGATTGTAACGGAAAAGTCAGTGCTAGAGCAATATTTTATAGTAAGAAAGAAATAGAGATAAATTTCTAGGTAACGATAAATTTTCAGGTAATAGAGTACTAGTATAAGAGGAAGAAAATTTGTGAGAAGCTACTTGACAGAATTTTCTTGCATGATTTTTTTTTTTTTTTTTTGAAAACTTTCATTCGCGATTTAACAATACGCAAAATATTGACATTCAGTTTCATTGACATGCATACTCATGAAGAGCAATTAAGTCGCACTCATCTTATATTGTTATTATTAATCACACGATTTGTACAGAGCACAAGGAAATCAAATCCAGTTACCAAAATGTGAGGAAAAGAGGCATAACATTTGTATTATACATTTAAGTAAAACTGAATACATTATAAGACATATTTACCACTTCTGGACATTAATCTTTTAAACTGTGAAAAGAGCTTTACAGATAGGGTGCCGCAGAAGTAGTGACTCACTTGTTGTTAGTTTCAGTAGGTTAGGCTGTATGATTTCAAGGATCTCAAACTGCGCCCGTATCATCCTTGCCTGCTGTACGCTCTCAATAAGGACGATCCCGATCGCCGTATCAAGGATTACGTGCTCATCGGCACGCATGCTAATCGGCATAGTCTGATTTTCGTGCACATCCCCACGGTATTTTTATCTTCGAATCTCATCATGCTCTTCCCCACGCTACCAGCTGTCAAGTGCGGACACCTGGCTTCGTGCCTTAGGAGGTGGGGGTGAAAGCCTTGTTGTCATCTCGACGTTCCCAGAGGCCAGGTGTGCACACCTGATTCCCTGGCCTTGGTGCTGGGGGTGGTGGTGAAGAAAACTATAAAAGGCCAAAACATGATACTGCGAATGCAGTACCGCATTGATCTGCAATGGAGTTCACAAGGACCTCTATAGGTAAAGAACTGTTAGTGCATGAAGGATATCAGTATCATTTCCAGAGGAAGAATAGAGATTCTACATGGGTACGTGAAAATCGTTAATATTTCCATAAGTGAATTTTGAAATTTGTAAACAGAAGGCTGGAGAGGTTATAGTATACCTGAAAGCAGTAATTACATTTATTTTGGAAAACTTAATTAATCAAATCCATATGTATTATTATTATTATTATTATTATTATTATTATTATTATTATTATTATTATTATTATTATTATTATTATTTGGTACATTTATGAAATAAAACAATTAATCAAAACTGAATCTTTCAGTTGTGTGTGAAGAGAAGGACTTCGAACTGTCCTGGCCAAGTGAAGTTGGTGGAGGAAACAGCAGTTGTAGAGAGAAATCACACATGTATGCCAGACGTCGCTGCTTGCGAGATAAGAAAACGACTCGCAAATTTCAAGAGAAGAGCAGAGGAAGAAATATTTACACGGGTAAGTCAGATCTCCAAAGACGAAATGACAGTACCAGTAAACCAAAGTTTAGATTTGGTGACAATTCCAATGTACAGCGACAAGAAAGGCTATTTGAAAAAATCAAGGAGAAACGTTCTCGGCTTGAAACAGGACACACCAACGCCTAGCAACGTCTCCTTTCCTGACGATATTCTCCTATTTGAGGATGGATCCTCATTCTTGCAATACGGCAGATTAGAAGAAGACAAAAGGATTTTGTGTTTCGGTTATGAGGCTTTAAGACGAGCATTGAAAAACAGTGAGGAATGGTTCTTGGATGGAACTTTTAAGAGTTCCTGTAAACATTTTGCACAACTAAATACCTTACATGCTGATATTGGAAGTATACACAGCAGTACTCGGTCGTGCCCGTTCTTTACGCATTGCTGCCCGGCAAACGTGAGTCACGTACAGACATCTGTTTTCATTCATAAAATCATGGTGTGGAGCTAACCCAAAATTGCTGAAAGTCGACTTCGAAGCAGCAACTGTGAATGCTCTGAAGGCTGTATTCCCCGCTGCTCAGGTCTCAGGGTGCAACTATCACTTTAAGGGTGTTGGCACTCTACTCAGAATTACTAAAGAATGCAATTTATCGAAATGATCTGAGTATATAACATTATAGCAATATATTTAATAGTAGTAATGATTAATTTTATGTTGATATAATCAATATGCGCTTATATAATTAATTAATAATTAATTAAAATTTGTTCCAATTTAGTGCAATAATAATAAAAATTGCGTTCCGAAACTTGAATATGTTATTCCCTGATTATTATTGATTAGAATGAAATGGTATTAAATTTTTCTTGAAGCTTGATTTGTTTTTAATTATCTTAAGAACTAGATATTGGAATGAAAAAATGCAACTAAACTGCACACCACAGCGCAAATCCGTTTTTTGATTACTTATATTTGTCGAAAGAGGCCAGCGATCTTCAACATTTATAGATCGTTCTAAACACTGAAATGTCTTCTTCCTCTCGCTATTATACTTCATCATGTATTACCAACGTACTTTATGTATTTTGAGAATAAATGCGCAAAGTGTTAACATTTTAAAAAGAACATCTGTACGCTAGCGCCACTCGCATTTTCGACGGGATGTTCTACAACTACAAGGTCCTACTATCACTTATTTCGCAGTGTAGCTAACGAGTTGAAGGTGTTACCAATCAGGCGTGAGCTGATATACTGCAAATACATAATGGCTCGTAAACGACCTTTATCAAAAACCAGAAAACGAAATAAGCGCTCAAAATCTGCTCGAGCCGCCGCTAAACGTCGCAAAACTGAAATTGTTGTTTCTGTTGATGATTCTTCTCCATGTTATCAAGAACAAGGAACCGCTGAAGATTCAAGACAGCATGATGAAAGGTAAGATTATGTGTATATATATGATATATATAAGCTTCGTGTTACTAAAGTATGTTAGTAGATAACTCTTTATATTCGTTTTACTTATTATTTAATGTATATTTACATTATTTTTGTCTCTGGTTTTTAATTATGTTTTGTTTTCGTTGTTTAGCATCTGTTCTCAGTACCTACCAGTTTCTATATACAATCTGTAATATATTGACTCACTATTTAGACTGGTACGGAATATTGTACTACATTTAATACTCTCTCACTGCGAACCAAATAAGGGTACCAGTGTACTATAAGTTATTTCAATAAATTAGAGTGCTGAGAACAGTGGCTCGCAAGGATACCCGTGAACCATAAGCCATACCAGGGGGGTCTATCTTCGAAATCTTGGTTTACGTAGGTATAATATTTGTCAATTAGGATCGGACAGTAAGCAAGATATAAATAATGTTGACGATTAAATAATATAATAATATTCACATGTGAGAATCATTTTTGTTCTGAAATATTCCATGGTACGTATAAAATTTGTGCGTGTCATTTTGTTCGATATTTAGCACAATATAATAATAATTTAATGTTAATGGACTAGAGATTATGTGGAATTAATTATGATGATGATACATATCATGACAAAGAGCGATGTATACGAATATTATGTTGATTAAAGAGAAGAAGCACGATTATAATTACATGCCACTTGGTCCTCAAACATATTTCTCAAATAAAATATTTACTTTTGCAAAACTGAGATAGGCAGCTTCAGAACTGCGTAAACTGAGGAGCAACTAGTTATATAATGCAGTATAACTATATGGATATTGTTCATGGGTGGACAACTTCACACTATCCCTCCTCTCCCTAATTTATTTCTAGTATAAAAGAACTCTTTCGAAAATAATAATTTTAGCAACTAACCTAAACTAACGATTTGGGGAGAAAAATCTCAAAATCGGACGGATAAGTGTGAAGTTGTCCCGCCCCTTATTTCATTAGTTTGAATAATAATAATCATAATAATAATAAGTCTAATCTATCAGTTATGAGTACATCCTATCTCGCAAACGGTACGGTGGGATAAGCAGATGAACCAAGAATTTCTCTGCTTTGCACATCACGTGACTGACTAGCTTCGGGTTAGAATTCCAAGAATTGAGAAGAAGCAAGCAAACGAGGGGATCTGATAAGACCTTTTTTCTTTTCATTTGTGCTGCACAGAGGGTTTTCACATTGGAATTGGCATGTCATTTCTACTCCTCCTCCTGCCGGATTGGTTTTCCTCATTCTTGTTCCGCCAAAATTGTTTTTAAGTATTGACTCAGCCGCGAGTCGCTTTTTTTCTTTCAAGGCATGGTAAAAACGCCATTGTCACTACGAAAAGTAGTGCATTTCATATATTGTAGCTACAAATGAGTGTATTCTCCATGTTAGCATGCGTCTCAACCCTCTCATCTGGCTTATAGTTTTAATCGTCTTGATACACCATTTTTTTTTCAACGTCGACCAAGTGTTCACATCGGGAATCATATTCGCAAGCCCCCGCATCGTAGGCTATGACTTGAATGATTTTTTTTTTCTAAAATTTATTTACATGTTGTACTATAGCAAGCAATTTATGCAGCTATTTAATTCACTTGAGTACTTTCTAGCGGAAAAAAGTTGTGTAGAAACCAAGGATGTAGCTAGGGGGAGCACGGGGTCCAAACCTTGACTTGCCTTCCAAATATTTAAACTAGTATATAAATACTAGTTTGCTATTTATACTACTAGTTTAGTATATATGCCCCCACCCAAATCAGAACTCTGGCTACGTTCCTGGTAGAAACTTAAAAAATGTAATTGCTGAGCATTTTTGAACGTCCAAAAACGTGATTTGCAAAAAAAAAAAAAAAAAAAAAAAAAAAAAAAAAAAAAAAACTTTTGACGCGCAATTACCAGCTCTGATGATCATCACAAAAGTGGTATGATAGAAGAAAAAATTCATTTCTCAGTGAGATCCGACTTTTCCAACTTCTAAAATGTGGAATTTGCTATTTATTTTTCTATACGAGTATTTTTTTCGTTTGCTCAGAATTTTCTGGGAGGGGTGTGTATGAATCCATAGACCCCCGTTCATCTGCACGTCTCTATATATATCACGTAGCTATCATTGTATCACAATGATGCCTCTATGCTATGCAAAAGAAATTGAAGTTCTTTAGAACGGCTGTGTCCGTCCATCTGTCTATCTGTCAACAGGTATCACAGCAAAAACGGTAAGAGCTATCGATAAGCGGTCGTTCCAGCATCCTAAGAATAGATTCCATCTCCTTCAGAAATCTCCTACTTATCAGAAGTGGTAGAAATCGGCAATTTGCGGTTTTAACCCATAACTCATAAAACGGTACCGTAACAGCTATCGACAAACGGTTTTCGGAAATTGATTCAGGGTCTCAAGGAAGCAAACCACTTCCACTTCTGCATTTCTACTAGAACCGAAAGTGGTACATATTCACTATTACTTCCGGTTTCAGTTTATTGTCATACAATTAAAGCGGTAAAATCTATCGACAAGTGGTTTTCAGGAATCGATTCAGCATCCCATGAACAGATTCCATCTCCTTCAACAACCTCCTACTTAAACCGGAAGTGGTCGATTTTTACCACTTCCTGTTTCAACAGTAATAGTCATAACCCAGAAACGATAATAGCTAGCGTCAAACGGTTCTCAGAAATCGATTCAAGGTGTGAAGGAAACAAAACACTTCGACTTCTGTATTTCCACTAAAACCGGAAGTGGTAGAAATTCACTACTACTTCCGGTTTCAATATTGATTTTCATTGACAAAACTGTAAGAGTTATCGACAAGCAGTTTTCAGAAATCGATTCAGCATCCTAAGAATATGTCCTATCTCCTTCACCAATCTTAAGTTAAACCGGAAGCTGTACAAATCGGCCACTTCCAGTTTCAACAGTATTTGTCATAACTCAAAAACGGTAAGAGGTATCGAGAAGAGGTTTCTGAGAATCGATTCATCGTTCCAAGAATAGGAACAATCTCCTTCAACAATCTTCTATTTAAACCGGAAGTGGTAGAAATCAACTACTTCCGGTCTCTACTATTTCCAGTTTTACTATGTAATTTGTATAGTTTGGAAGTCTACCGTAGTTTCACACTGTGGAACGATACTCACTTGTTTCTTCTTTGCAGCTTTGATTCTGAAACTTTCATATTTGAGACAGCGTGGAAATGTGACACGAAATGGCGTCTTAAGCGGCTATCGAATTGTTAACTTGGAACATTTTCTTCAATGGACATTAACACTTCAAGATAACCATAGAAGAATATGCACTGGCGGTAAATTGGACTTTATAAAAGAACGGCGACTAGGACTTGTTAGTTATTTGTACTTCAAATGTCGAGCATGCAACCGGGAAGTTAGCCATTCTACTGAGAAATTGGACTCAAAAACGAAAGTGTCAACTGTTAATACGTCAGCAGTTTGGGCCACGGTATCTATTGGAAGTGGTTACTCTCACCTAGAAGAATTCCTCAGCATTTTAGATATTCCATGCATGAGCAAGACTATGTTCACTAACATTGAAGGGAAACTTGAATCCGTAAGTATAGTTTTTTTTTCTTCTATATTTATCCAGACACATGCACACAAACCAATCAGACAGCATCATACAAATCTATATTATTATCTCGTTACAATAAAGTATCTGTAAATAAAATGAGTTCATGTGGTTAAAATAAAGAATGTACTACAAGTGTCACTAGTGTGAGAAAATTCGTAGTATTTTGACGAAAACAGGAAAAAGATCTTCAATGTTTATGAAGGGATTAATGATTTGGGGAAAACCAAATTGTAGCCTAACGTTCATTCGCTACTATGATTCAATCTTACTGAAAGTTATGAATAAATCTTAGTTTTTCCTTTCCGCCCGAGTCGAGCGGCAAATTTAGTTCTCTGTCTCGCTGAAGTTGTTCCAATCAGGTGACTAATAAACAGTGGTACAACCCAAACCTTTTCTCATCTCTCTCCCTCTTTCTTTTTTCTTTCTTTTCATTCTGCGAATTCCTGGAAAGGGTAGTTGTCACTTGTCAGCTTACCATTTCCGCAAAATAACATAGTACAGATGTCAGTTTGTGATCTTTGGGAAAGATTATAGAAAAAATATTGGAATCAATCTAGGACAAATTTACCCTTTGAAAGAGAGGTCAAAACCCTTTCAGAAATAATTGAAAGATAATTACATGAATAATTTTTGAGGGAAATATGATCAAGTGAAATGGTATGTGGATAAAATTCCTAGGCCCTGTTTTTTAAAAAATCACTTTCGTTCTTTGTTGCCTGTCCACATGGCCACTTCTACAGTATATTATCTAGATCTATAACTTTTTTTTTAAATTTTTCACTCACATATGTCTGGTGACAATACAATATTTTATAAATTACCGTATACTCATGTGTAATATCTGCATCTCCCTTTTCCTGGAAGTGCAGAAGGAAGAAAATATAGATCCATGTAATGTTCACACTAGCATTTCCTAATTTTAGTTGTTTTTTTTTCTAATAAATGAATTTCGCAAGGCGCCTGAACGCTGTGGGATTCTACCTAGGTATCATGTGCATAAGTACACCCATATAAGATCAAATTCGTGTGAAATATTTTGTGCAAACTTTCATTGTGAGTTCGAACAGAAGAGAACCAAGATTGATAAAGCTGGGTAACGGCTAATGCAACATTTTATGTTCTTCTAACTAAATGATAATGCCTTATTTTAAAATTGAGCATGATTTAGTAGTAAATGTATTTTGCATTATACAAATTTGTTTAAATTATGTAATACCTGTGAAAACCTTGTTGACCAGGCCCGCAACCAGCCACTGAAGTTTGGGGGACATAAATATGCTAGGAGGGCAATTGTAACAATTCTAGGTCTCTGTATCAATATCATACGGATGCATTGTGGTTTGAGGGGGCTAAAAAAATTTAGGAAGGAACCAAGCCCCCTCACCCTCGCCGTAGTTACGGGCCTGTTGACGACTATGTAAGTACCGGTAGATTCCTCAATACTTTATTTCGCAAAATAAACATTACTTTATTTCGCAAAAAAATATTCTTCACTACGTTATATAAAATTTGGATAACTGGACGGGTCAGTGTGCGAATTGAATATTTTTCCCATGGCAGATGAATTTCAGTTATATACGCACCCAGCCATCACACACGTAAGAGAGGGGAAAAGTTATCCCTGTCTGGGATGAAAATTTTCTCTTGCAGGGGGATAAAGATTTCTCAGAGGAGAAATCCCTGGCATCCCCTCGTGAATTAGCACACTAGAACGGGCCTCCCCCAAGTTATAAGGAAATCGACGCAAAAGGCTGTAAGATGACATTTTTCATGCCTTTTCTTTCCATATCACATATTTTCGACTCGAGACGACAGTGTAAGTCTCGATCAGGAACGGATCCAGGACAGATTCCTGAGAGATGTGGCAGCGGTGATTTGTAACACTGCTACTTAGGGTTACTTTAGTGTTATTATGTACAGACTTGAACTTTTGCAGCACTGGTGCTTGTGCCATTGGGGGTGGCGAGCGACCCTTACCTCAGGATCCGCCTACAAGTCTCTATACCATCCCTACAGGATAAAATTAAATACGCAAGAATGTTGTCCACTTACGCTTGAAATATGATTAATCAATTATATTTTTTTCTTTCTTTGTTCACAATGGTATGTATTCATTGCACTGAATCTTAAATATGTTTAATGTTGACCTTTGAATTTTCTTTTTTTTTTTTTTAATTTTTGTCTTTCGCCTTTTGTCAAATATTTTTTTATGTAATCCAACTTTTAATATCTCTAGAAAGAGAAATGTGTTATTTGATATTGTTGAAAGTAACAGATTTCTATGCATGCCTATGTATTATTATTAATATATATATATATATATATATATATATATATATATATATATATATATATATATATATATATATATATATATATATATATATATTTTAATTCATGAATCAAACTTTTCCTGTTATGTCAAACTAAGTTTTCTTTTCTTGAAATGTAATAAATGTCTATAGAGATGTAGTTAGGTTAGTTTAATTACACTAAATGCAACCTTAAGTATACATTGTCCTGTATGAATGTGTGTGTGAGTGAAATGTAGATTTAGTATTAAGTGCACCAATTCTTTTGACATATATGTGTGACGTAATATAATTAATGGTAGTTGGCAATTAAAGTCGTTGAAAGTCAATACTAACTTAATTTAAGTTGGCTCTATAAAGGAAGCAAAAAGGACCGAAGTAGCCTGAACGAATGATCATCATGAGGGAACTTTGAAAGTCAAAATCTTCGACAAATATATGTATTACTTTGATTTTTTTTTTTTTTTAATTCTTCTCTGTGGTCAATTCTAACATGCCGTCCGCTTCATCGTTTATACTTCAAGTACTGGATACTCGTCAAGAATTTTGGAAATACAGTGAAACCTCCCTTAACGGACACTTCTCAATAACGGACACCTCTATAATACGGACAGATTTTTTTGTCCCGGCAAAAATATATGTTCTCTTACGGAACAAAACCCTCCCTTTTACGGACACTCTCAGATACGGACGCGGACAGTCCTTTTTTTCCCCAAACGTTTCAATAACCTCTTCATAACGGACAGGAATTAATCTCAGTTCTGCGATATATTACAGTAGACAGAAAAGTCTTATCCCAACAGGTGTATCTATCATGAGTCTAGACCAGTGAACCATCAAACAGAACAGCTTCAAGCTGAAATTGAAATTATTTTTTTCTGCCCTCAATAAACTACTTTCTGGAGGAAATCATAGAAAACCTTCAATAAGTAATAACACTCATGTAGGGTCAGTCGTGTGGCCAAGAATTCTATATAAAAGATCTTCCCTTCCCTAACAAATTTAGTCCTTTTTCCTCTGGGCCTTGAATTTTTCCCGACAATTTCATAGATAACGAAACAAACGCTGTTTGCTTTACAATAACATTTTCAACGAACAATATTTCCTCTTACTTTTTTGGAAAAGTAAAATTTTTCCTTTACTTATGATACTAAAACAAGTCTGGGTTGGAGTTTTCCAGGCATCCTTTTTCACTTTTTCTAAGAAGATATTCTTTGTGATTGGGGCTGAGTCAATAAACATATGTAATCACAATAACTTGCTTTTTCATCCATTCCGCCAGTACACAAACATACATACATACACATATTTTTTCCGCAACTGTACTGAGGATTTTCAGAGGACACTTGCTAATGAGTTTAACCGGTTAGTTGATTCCTAACGCATCTTTTGAGAAGGTCCTGAGAATTTGAATATATTAAAAACGCTCGTCCCCCCACTTTCCCCTCCTATGTAGGAATAAAATTGTTACCATACATGCATTGCAATATACGAATATATTAACACATCCCCAGCAATAATACTATTTAACAGAAATCAATTTCTTCTTCATCCCTCCCAGTAATTCAAATACATACTAAATAGAGTATTTTCATATTGAATTTTACGTAGTTATGCTCATACATGATGTATTTACTGTATATTACTGCATACAGTTACCGTTGCGAGAAATTAAATTACTGTAACCTCTCTGTAACGGACACCTCTCAGTAACGGACAAAAATTCATGTCCCATTGGTGTCCGTTATTGAGAGGTTTCACTGTATTTAATAAACTGTTAAATTAAACTTTCTCATCTATCTCAGAGCTGGATTGGGATAATTCGGTAGCTGGAGTTAAATGGATCTAGGTCTGAGAGGTATGGGTTAACATGTGTCTACCTTCGATCACCTTAATACCAAATATTTACCCAATAGCTATTGGAAATGATCCCAATTCGATAATTATTCACTTTCCTTTACCATATTTCTAAAAAATATCCAGTATCAGTTTCCTTTTTTTTCATCTTCTTACTTTCCCTATTTTTCTTCTTATCCCAACTTTCTTTTCTCTTCTTTATTTCTTCTATTTTTTAATAAAACGGAAAAGGGGGCCGTGACTGGGAATTCCATATATAATAAACACGACCATGTATTTATTTATTTTATTTTATTTTATTCAGAAGTCCGATAAAAAGTTTTCTCATTTCAATCGAATCTAATATGTTCGAACTTAAGAAATGGATAATATATTCCAATATAATTAGACATAAGAATATAGCTTCATGAATATCCCCACCAGGGGTGAAGGGTTCCCAATCACGACTTATCCCATGCATCTCATTTGCACAATACAGGGTTTCCCAACCCTCATTTGTTACAGAGCTTTTTTTTTCTTTTTTCCCCTTTTCATATTATACATTTAAGTAAAGTTGAATACATTATAAGACTTATTTACCACATCTGGACATTAATCTTTTAAACTGTGAAAAGAGCTTTACAGATAGGGTGCCGCAGAAGTAGTGACTCACTTGTTAGTTTCAGTAGGTTAGGCTGTATGATTTCAAGGATCTCAAACTGCGCCCGTATCATCCTTGCCTGCTGTACGCTCTCAATAAGGACGATCCCGATCGCCGTATCAAGGATTACGTGCTCATCGGCACGCGTGCTAATCGGCATAGTCCGATTTTCGTGCACATCCCCACGGTATTTTTATCTTCGAATCTCATCATGCTCTTCCCCACGCTACCAGCTGTCAAGTGCGGACACCTGGCTTCGTGCCTTAGGAGGTGGGAGTGGAAGCCTTGTTGTCATCTCGACGTTCCCAGAGGCCAGGTGTGCACACCTGATTCCCTGGCCTTGGTGCTGGGGGTGGTGGTGAAGAAAACTATAAAAGGCCAAAACATGATACTGCGAATGCAGTACCACATTGATCTGCAATGGAGTTCACAAGGACCTCTATGGGTAAAGAACTGTTAGTGCATGAAGGATATCAGTATCATTTCCAGAGGAAAAATAGAGATTCTACAACATGGGTACGTGAAAATCGTTAATATCTCCATAAGTGAATTTTGAAATTTGTAAACAGAAGGCTGGAGAGGTTATAGTATACCTGAAAGTTTTAATTACATTTATTTTGGAAAACTTAATTAATCAAATCCATATGTATTATTATTATTATTATTATTATTATTATTATTATTATTATTATTATTATTATTATTATTATTATTATTATTATTATTATTTGGTACATTTATGAAATAAAACAATTAATCAAAACTGAATCTTTCTTTCAGTTGTGTGTGAAGAGAAGGACTTCGAACTGTCCTGGCCAAGTGAAGTTGGTGGAGGAAACAGCAGTTGTAGAGAGAAATCACACATGTATGCCAGACGTCGCTGCTTGCGAGATAAGAAAACGACTCGCAAATTTCAAGAGAAGAGCAGAGGAAGAAATATTTACAAAGGTAAGTCAGATCTTCAAAGACGAAATGACAGTACCAGTAAACCAAAGTTTAGATTTGGTGACAATTCCAATATACAGCGACAAGAAAGGCTATTTGAAAAAATCAAGGAGAAACGTTCTCGGCTTGAAACAGGACACACCAACGGATAGCAACGTCTCCTTTCCTGACGATATTCTCCTATTTGAGGATGGATCCTCATTCTTGCAATACGGCAGATTAGAAGAAGACAAAAGGATTTTGTGTTTCGGTTATGAGGCTTTAAGACGAGCACTGAAAAACAGTGAGGAATGGTTCTTGGATGGAACTTTTAAGAGTTCCTGTAAACATTTTGCACAACTAAATACCTTACATGCTGATATTGGAAGTATACATAGCAGTACTCGGTCGTGCCCGTTCTTTACGCATTGCTGCCCGACGAACGTGAGTCACGTACAGACATCTGTTTTCATTCATAAAATCATGGTGTGGAGCTAACCCAAAATTGCTGAAAGTCGACTTCGAAGCAGCAACTGTGAATGCTCTGAAGGCTGTATTCCCCGCTGCTCAGGTCTCAGGGTGGAACTATCCCTTTAACCAGGCAATTTGGCGGAAGGCTCTCGGCATGATGGAGTACACAAAAAACGAATATATACACAACCATGTGCGGATGTGTACTTCTCTGGCACTTGTGGCTCTGGAGTGCGTTGACGATGGTTGGTTGGTCATCATGGAGGACTGTCCAACAGGAGAAAAGTTTGAGGCGTTCAATGAATATTTAATTGAACAATGGCTGGAGAATGCTAATGTACCAAAAAAATGAAAAACTGCAGTGGGCAAAGGCAAAGGACGAACAACGTCGTTGAAGGTTGGCATCATCGATTGAACAGCACCATATCAAGAAATTCACCGCATCTCTTCTCTCTTATAAAGGTGTTGAAAGGAGATGCCACATCCAGTTTCCATGTTCTTAACAGAGAGGAAGTGTTTGGCAACAGCCAGAAGAGGAGAAGGTTGACATATATGAAGCTGGATGACAAGATAAATCAAATACTGGAAAATTTTGGAGAGGATGGTGACTTGTAAAGATGTCTCAGGAGATTGAGGTAAGTGCATGAAGTCGAGTAGGCTAGATATTGTAATGTGTAAATATTCATAAGTTTGTAGCCATGTATTTTTTTCGACGAGGTGCAGTTACTACGAATATACTCGACAAGGCTCCTATCGGAGTCGCCTAGGCATATGGATCGAATGCGATGTAATTATGTAGTCATTGCTTTTTTCCATGCTCTTGAGCGGCATGTTATAGATCGTCCAGAAGTATCAACATATATTTTTATATGTTTTGCACAAGTTTGTATCCAAACTAAATTTTGTAGCTGTGAAGTGTTGCTTGAATATGCGTAACTTTGTATTGATGTGGTTTAATTTTAATATTTCATAAGTTTGTAGCAAATTGTATGTAGTTATTAAGTTTTGCAAGAATGTGCGTAATGTTGTACTGGTTTTGTTTTATTTTCATATTTTATAAGTTTGTAGCCAATTTCTTATAGTCAGTTCCCTTTTCTATGTAAACAGGTTTCCACGCCTCTGCGCACCTCGCCTCAGGGAGCGTGCGGATTAGCACAATAATAAATAAAGATAAAAATGCCGTGCAGATGTGCACGAAAATAGTACTTTGCGGATGTGCAAGCGTGTCGATGTGCACCACACCGTATCAAGTTTGCTGAGTGGTACCTTCGGTCGGTTGGAGGGAAATCCCGACTTCGAGAACCACGTAGCCTAGACGAACGAGGCAACGTTCTATGTGTCAGGATCAGTGAACCGTCACCACTGAGTGTATTGGCATCTTGAAAATCCAAATGCGGTGATTGAACATGATCACCAGAGTCCTGGCGTGAGGGTTTGGGGTGGGGTAACGCTTGACGGTGTGCCAGGACCGGGGTGCAGAAATGTGCGTCTCCGGATGCATGTATCAATGTTGATGGCCGCCAGGTGGACCGCCAAATGGAGAATAGGGATTACATACTGTAAAGCAATTGATTTTTATATCATTACTCTATATCTACAATTTTGTTTCATGCCATTCTTGCTTATAATAAAATTGTACTGATCACTCAAATGGTGAGTCACTACTTCTTGCACACCCTGTAGAAATCTCAAAGGTAAAGTAAGATCAAAATGACGGAAAAGTGGACTTGATTTTCTTCTGCACTGAACACGTCATATGTAGTCTTGGATACTTACTTGGGCTCTCCTCTTCTATAAAATATTTGAAATGGCAGAGCAGACAATGGAGTAATTAGTATTATAAACACAGAAAATAATAAGTGAGATATTATGTATCGCATTCGATCACTGGTATAGTACATGAAGAAAATGGCCAGCACTATCCATATAATCCATGAAATCCATTCTTCCATTGCGGGCAGCAGAAGCAGCATCTGCAAAGAAAGTATGAAAGAAACCATGAAATCAGTTCAGCTTATTAATAACAAACTCTTGACGTCAATGTCTGTAAGGTAACACAATATTAAAGCCGTTGAAATATTTGGGGAGCTACTTGAATTAATAGGTGTTGGAAGTTTATTTACGAAGTCCTTTGAATAGGGAGTTAATAGAGAATAGGTAGATATAACAGCTTCGAGGCTAGTAAAACTCATTTGATAACGTAAGTAAATGTTAAACTCCGACAAAGCAAGCTAATGTCTTGTTTAGTTTTTAGTCCTTCCATTTGCATAATATTATTCAGTTGATTGACTGATGTATTGATAATAGATTAACGTTCCTATCAGCAGCGAAGCTATATGAGACGTGGACCTACAGTTTTAACGTGAAATTGGAGCCAATAGGCTCCCGCCAAGTCTCGCACACCACAGTTGTGTGCGCTAACTACGTTGCCACAAAGGAGCTCATTAGAAATTTTAATTAAAAGCAGCAAAAGTTTTGGTATCAGTACAGCCAGTAACAACGACGATTCTTTTAATAGTATCAACATCGCAGATATTGAACAGAGAGTTCAAATTTCTTTGCAGTGTAAACAATAGAACTAACTTAACTGTCTTTTAAAAGTGGTGTTCGGAAATAATGTATGAAATGAAATGAAGTCTATCAGTCTAACGTCCCACAATTATATCCTTTAGGCTAAAGGAGTTGATGATTAAAACAAGTGAATGATGGTAGAATTCCTGGAATGAAAAAGTGGGAGGAAACGGGAGTATCCCGAGAAAACACATGGATACGATGTTGTGCACCATAAACTTACTTGGCCGGGAGTGCTTCCTCCGGAAACAAAGTACATAAACTGGAAAATGATTCCTTACATATATACGTATAGTATCGTACAACTTCCGAAACCCCTTACTTACCTGTAAATTTAGTCTAATTTTAGGATAATTTTACATATTTTAATATAACTAACTAACTAACTCTGTGGCCTATGGAACCCGGAGGTTCAATGCCGCCTTCACAAAATCTCTCCACTGACTTCTATCCTTAGCTAACTGCATCCAGTTTCTACTTTGTACTCCTATTTTTGCGAGATCCATCTTAATATTGTCCTCCCATCTGCGCCTAGATCTTCCTAACGGTCGTTTTCCGATTGGTCTTCCAGTCAAGACTTTGAAAGCGTTTCTACTTTCCTCCATTCTAGCTACATGACCCGCCCACCTAAGCCTCCTAGACTTGACGACCCTAACAATGTTGGGTAAACCGTATAAATTATGTAGTTCTTCGTTATGAAGTTTCCGCCATTCCCCATTCCCGTTCCTCTTGGGTCCGAATATTCGTCTCAGGATCTTGTTCTCAAATACTTTTAATATAATTTATCCTTATATTGAGTTTGGAGCGCCTAGACAAACTTTGGATCCTTTCGAACTAAATCCCCGCTCACACGCCAGCTCTCACGGTTTTGAGTATCTGGAAGGGTTGTCAGAATGTAATGATGAGGTCGCAAGTAAACCAAAGATTCTACAGACCAAGTGCAGAAAGGCTGAGTTTTTTTTTTTTTTTTTTTTTGGTCTATATAGTTCTGTAAATTAATGTTTGAACTCTGTGAATAAGTAAGCATAGCTCTTCAGTAGCCAACAATAACAGTGTTGGCAGCTGTGGAGGCAGTGAACATTTTCATCCAAATGTTGAAGGCTTAAAGAACAGAGGAAGAGTTTCAGAGAGCGTGTGGATTGCAATAGAAACAAAACTACAAGAGTTTGGACTCATATCTCCTCAGCTACCGTGCAGTAAGCATATCCCGAAAAGACTAAAAATAGTTGCATAATTTAACACCGCAGAAGCCTAATTACGTGGAACCTATTACGAATATTAGAGCAATATCATTCGCGACATTAAGTCTAGGTACCATCATCCTGGACTAATGAAATATCTTTACGATAGAGGTTGCAATTCTAGAATGTAACTTCTCTCAAGACACTAGCGACGTTTTAAGAGAATACCGTGTCAATCCTGACCGACTACTCTCAGATGTTAATTTTGCCCATTTCCAAAAATTTGAAAGTTCTGTTTGAAAACTTCAAGAAACTCGGTGAAGAAACAAGAGAGTTGTTTCTTGAAGTACTGAAAGTCTTTCGTCTCCTGCTTGTCATCTCGGAGAGAGAAGTTTTTCGTGTTTTAATACTGCAGCGTCTCAAAACATACTTCAGATCCACAATGACCCACGCAAGACTGAACCACTTCCCAATTCTTTTTGCATAACCGGATAGGCTTTGACTCACTGTATGTGAAAGATCTGTATACAGAATTCACAAATAACTCTTACCGCGCAACTGTCTGCAGAAAAGTGTGAACTCTGCTTCTGAAACTCTGCAGTTTCTGTGTTGAAGTCAACTGTGGGATCACAGGTACTCGTTATTTTTATATGAACATTTAAAATAGTAGTGGTATAAAATCGGTGAAAACCGACATGGTTTTCAAGAAAAACGAAACCGGTTTCGGTGAAAAACCGAACCGGTCTTTGGAGAAAACCGAAACCGGTTTTCAGGAAAAGTGAAATGTCGGTTTTACGAATTTCGGTTTTCTAGAAACCAGTTCCCGGTTCTTAATAAAAACCGGTTTTGACCATTGCTAATTTAAAATCAAATCAAAGTTTTAATATTTCGTTTATATCAAAGTATATTAATAATTGGACGTTAGGTTTACCTAGGTACAGTTGGCGCCATATATGCACCATCAATTGAGGATTAATGGTGTACAGATAATATTAAGAAAAGTGTGTGTGTAGTGAGAAACTGTGGATTAACTATAGAATTATTTTGTTTGTTTGAGATGTCTTCAGCCTGTGGTTGCTGGCGAGTGAGAAAGTGGCTTTGATGTCGAAGGTATAGCAACAATCAATTCGTACCACGCAAATTTTAGCAAACTGTGTTTTATATGTACGAGGCGCATCCAGAAAGTAAGTTTCCCACGCGTCCCATAGCTAGGAAACCGTATGTTGTGCAAAGCGACTGCGTGTACGTCAGAGAGTACGTTCCTAAGATGGCGCATGCGCCAGCGGAAGTTCCCTAGTTTTCTCAGTAGCGTCGTGGCAGTGGTTGAAAATGAACGTTCCTGTTCCAGCTCCCTCCGCCTGTGAAGTGCGAGCAGTGATAAAGTTTTTGAATGTACAGTGCATAGCACCGATTGAAATCCATCGTCAGCTGTATCGTTGCAAAAATGTCAATGCTGACCCTGTGCGCCTTGCTTTATGCTCTAGGGTCAGTTGCTTCAACACAAAACTTCTTGATCAACAGGTACTCCGTGGCAGTGGTGCAATAAGGAGCGGAAAATCTGCAGGAACTGCTTGCTCATGCCGTTAGGCCCATGGGCCTGGCACAGCTGACGATGGGTTTCGATTGGTGCTCTTGTAGTACTAATTCGCAGAATTAAAGCTAGTAATTTAGTCTTGTAGGTTCGAGAAACACATACCCGTATATTTAGACAAGTTTAACAAGTGAATGAACAAGTTACTAGTCTAGAAACAGAACCCAGAATTTATAAATATTTTACTTTTTACCTGTAATATTTGCTTCATATAGTTTGGAAGTCTACCGTAATTTCACAGCGAGAAATGAAATTCATTTATTACTAGACATTGGATTTTTATGCAAGTGTATACTTTGTTTGCTTATATGTATCTCTGTTAAACTTGGTATGGGTTTCTAACAACAATAATACAGCTCGAATTTGAATTTTTATAATGCTTATAATCAGTGGCGAAGCGTAATCCCAAAAGCAGGGTAGGCCCGACAAACTAATAACAGAAATAATATTTAATGTATCATAAAATGTTTAACATTAGACTCACAATTATATTTTCCTTATTGAGTTAAACAAAACAAAAAAAAAAACTACCAAATCTATTTATTTTAAAGAACTTTCTTAGCTATAATTCTAACACTGTTTAGAGGTGAATTTATATGCATGTATATATAGTAGTTTTTTGGTTGTTGTTCAATTTAACAAGAAATAATGAATATATAAGCAAAAGTAGTCTATTTGAAAATGGAGGGAGAGAAAAAGAAAGTACATTCTTACAGTTAACTGTCAAATTTCTTGGAAAGTATAAGCGTTTGTTACTTGCGTCTCCCAAAATAAGTACAATATTGCATTTAATTAATGTATCACGTGATAATGACTTCACTAGAAATGTTAATGGTCAGAAGAATCTTCATTTGAATCAACGCAAGATATTTAATGTTATATTCTATGCAATGACATATTTAAGGGAGGGGGAGTGCTTCCGGGCTTAAGCACTCACCGAAATTTTATCGCAACCTTTTGTTGTTCACATTTCAAGGAATGAAGTTAGCAAAGCCTCTCCTGAAACAAAATCGTCAATACTCCACTGATTCTATGAAATGGAAAACTCAACTAAAATTACACACAAATATAATTAATTTATACTGTATTGTAGCGTTTGTAAATGTATGCATATGTTTAATGTATCAGACTTATACCGGGCGTTCCAAAATAAGTGTTACAACTCTTGGGAGGTGAATCCTGCCACTGAGACAAGAAAAAAAGTTCTCTTGAACTTTCGGCTATCGGACATAGTTTCAGATCTACAAGGTGCCGAAAGCGTGGGAAATTGACTTTCGGACGCCAATAGTTCGGAAACTATCCAACGTAAAAAGGGCGGGTAAAAAATTCACTGAAGAAGTCATACCTGCTGTATTGAATTTTGCATGTTTCACAATCCTACCATGCACGTGCAAGGGATTCCCCAAAGGAAAATAGGGAGTCCCGAATAATCTGCTAAATGAAAGTTGGTCTAAATGGATATGAATTGATGAGGTTTTACCAGGTAACAATAATTCGTTTGTATTAAGTCGATATCTGGAACAAATACAAAATGGCGGACACTTTCATGCCCGTTGTGTGTGGTTGCATAACCGTCAGATACGGATACTGGCCAACAGTGACGTTCTGAGTATTAAGTGTAGCGAATTTGTAGTCAAATGCTCTAGAAAGACATCTGGAGCGTCGGTAGAGCACAAGAGATGAAGCAGGGGGATTCACATGTGTGGAAAGACGTAATGAAAAATGCCCAGAAATGCACTCATACTCAGTAAACGTGAGTTCAAAGCGTCGGAAATGTAAGGATTAGCGTCAAGAACATGAAAACCAATTCACCATTAATATTCCCTCAAACCGACGCAATATGATGTGCACGGTTGCATACCAATAAGGATGCAACAAGTGAGGACAAGTTGAAATTGTGTAAGGGGACTCACTAAGAAACTGGCTAAACTAAATGAATGTCTCTAGTGGGATCGCATGATCGATATTGAAATGTGGTCAATGTGTGTGTTGATATCGACATGTAGCTAATGGACAAATGTCAACATGTCCCACTACTGCTAGGACACCGTCTCACATGCGAAAACTAGGAAAATAACGTTTTACATTCTGCTATTACATCTGGTGCACTTTTCGGTAGAACGTAACTAGAACACGATTGTATCAATGTCCCACTTTGTTTGGGACATTGTCTCACAGTCGACACATATGAAAAGAAATCTCTTAATCCATGGTTCAAATTGTGATAGAGCGTGAAAATAACAAACTTATATCATGTCTCACGTCTTCTGGGACATATGGCGTACTCGATATCAAAATACCTCCAGAAATATGTATCTTACACACAGTACACATGCCAAGACAAAGACGAAAATGAACCAATTTGACACATGTAACACTACAGCTGGAACACCATACATATGGAAAGTAAAACGACATGAGAAATAGGAAGAAACGTCTTAAAGCTCTGATTGTTCACAACTGTGCAGTAGGAGTAACAAAATGTAACACACAAGCATGTCGGGAGCCTGTACAACATAGGGATGGCCAGAACCGGTTCCTGGTGGAACCGGTTTTCGGGTCTGAACGGATCCGGTTCCGGAACCGGTTCTTCGGATCCAGGTCTGGAACCGGTTCTGAAAACCGGATCTCCAAGAACCGGTTCCTTGTGGAACCGGTTTCGCTGGAACCGAAACTTTGTGACCATCCCTACGCTAAACCCGAGCTGCTGGCAGGCTGTGAGCAGTATGCTAGATGAAATGGTAGAAGCGACAGGCAGGCACCCAGGCAGCGGCAGCTTGTCTCATTTGGCTAAATAAACTGGGTAACTGGCAAACTCTGGCTAAACAGGCAAACTGGCCAACTCATTTGGCTAAACCCCCCTGGTGGACCAAAATTTTTTCTGGGGGCACAAGCGGGTCTGGGCGGGGAAGGCACAAGCGCATGGTCCTCTTTGCATTTTTTGAAGGTGAACTTTCTGCCTCCTTTACGGGTCTTTGGGGGCTTTCGGATCCAGGTCTGGAACCGGTTCCTAAGATCCGGTTCTGGAACCGGGTTTTCAGATCCAGATCTAGAATCGGTTCTTAAGATACGGTTCTGGAACCGGGTTTTCGGATCCAGATCTGGAACCGGTTCCTAAGATCCGGTTCTGGAACCGGGTTTTCGGATCCAGGCCCTTTGGGGAATCCCTTGCGCGTGCATGGTAGGATTGTGAAACATGCAAAATTCAATACAGCAGGTATGCCTTCTTCAGTGAATTTTTTACCCGCCCTTTTTACGTTGGATAGTTTCCGAACTATTGGCGTCCGAAAGTCAATTTCCCACGCTTTCGGCACCTTGTAGATCTGAAACTATGTCCGATAGCCGAAAGTTCAAGAGAACTTTTTTTCTTGTCTCAGTGGCAGGACTCACCTCTCAAGACTTGTAACACTTATTTTGCAACACCCGATATTATATATACTATTATGGACCAGGCCCCATGTAGAAAAAAAAAACAATTCTACACAGAAACTTCCTACTCTGTGTTAAGGAAATCACTTTATAACATATTAGCATTGAAAGACGCCTGCAACGCTAAAACTAAACTCCCAGAGATGAGCTTTCGCACCTACCCAACAATGCGTGCAATCCCAAGTTAAAATAGTTTTGCTTCCTGAGCAGCATAGCCCGTAAACCTGTCTAGCGAGCTGGTGAGGCTCAGACGGAAGGGACTCCGAGTGTTTCCACTCTGCTATTTTGTTACCGAAAAAACTGAAATGTTGAAGTATTGATTTTATTTTATAAGAAACCGAAGGTAAAGAAAATATACGGTAGAAAACAGGGTAGGCCCGGCCTCAGAGCCTCATAGTACGCTTCGCCGCTGCTTTTAATGCATGTTTCAAAGGTTAGAGCATATATTAGTGCTTAAGAACATATTCATCATATTTTATAAGTTTCTATTTCAGATGCATGTTTAGAGCATGGAACAAATCCGATTTTAGTTTGTGTTTTCAATGCATTAAATGTCTATGCAACAGAACGGCTTTCGCGATTAGAGAGTGGAAGAATGTCTAGTTTATGGAGGACCAATAATGTTAGCAACCGATCAGCAGAGCAAAGACACATACAATTGACAAGACATTAAGACAAATCTAGCAATGATAAACATTGTAACATTGTGTCGACATCAATTCAGAAGCAAGAGACGCGAAGAATGCTGGTCAGTGAATGCTTAGCTCTAGTTGAAATTCAACACGAGCTCCAGTAAGTTCCTAAAGTCCAGAAGGTATAACGTCGTTGGTTTCCCGCGCTTGGACCTGCTCGTCACTGGGAGTGTGGTAAGAGGGTAGCCAATCACCACCAACCGTCTACTTTGCTCAGCGAACCACGAGTAACTAAGCTGGCCAGTCCTCATAAACGTCACTACAACTTTTCGCGGGTAGTAAATTTGGGAGCTTTGTGGAAGACAAACTGGCGGATGTTATTGCCAGAAACTCCGACTACAAAATAGTTGAAGCCACGGGGAAAATACCTTCAAGGGTTAAATTTCAACTTACCAGAAAATATATAAATTTCCTCCTCTGAACTGATATTGTCCAGTTACATCTATTGATGTCAACGAGTCATTTTGTGCCTACAAATGTCACAAACTGACACCAAAAAATGAAGAGAAGCATTTTGTGATATACTGTAAGGCTAATTACGGAAAGGACTAAATTCTTAAAACCGAAACCTTTTTTTTTTTTTTTTTTTTTTTGTACAGTGGAAACGTGTAGAAAAGTGAATCTTGTATTATTTCGTGTAAAGTAAATGTACTTTAAAATACAATTGTGAAGAAATCCTAGAGACTATGTAAGGAGTATATAAACTGTAACTGTCGAAAGATAAAGCAAACCTTCGATGTTGTACTTCATCTACAAAAATTTGTCACAACTTTGATGTATGTTTGAAAATGTTCTCTTTTATTGCATTGTTAGTGCATATTCAACAGCATTCATATTTTATGAATTTTAAATGTATAAGATTCCGATGTCCAGTTATTACATACACTTGTAAAGTATTTTATTTTAACTGACTTCTATTTTAGGGCCATATAAATTTGTAAAATTAATGACAGAAATATGTATTTTTTCCACAAGAGTAATGTATAGTTACCAATTGGAATCTTACTTGTGACATACGTAATAATGTTACAAGATGTAATGCAAACTGTATGTTTTGTAATCATGTAAAACTTCTTTAGGAAGCCGTTATGGACTTAAGTGCTTTAAGAGGCCAATGTCTCACTGCAAAACAACTTTTTTCTGCGTATACCCACCATCGTAGACGCGCCTGCTCCTTATGAATGTGTTTCCGTGTGGGTTCTTCTCCATGCCCGTGCTGACTCTGTTAGATAACTAAGGTCAGGGGCTTGTGGTGGACAAACACCGTGTGCGTGGGTTTTCTCGGGGTTCTCCCGTTTCCTCCCACTTTCTTCATTCCACCATTTCATTCATAACTCATCATCACCGTCTCCTTTAGTCTAACCGTGGGACGTAAAACTCAAAAATTTCATTTCATTTCAAGGTCAGGGGCTCACCCACGAAATATGCATCGGATCCGGACTAGTGATGGGCAGTGGGAATATTCCCGGTGGGGAGGAATTTAAAAATGGGAATATTCCCGGGTTTTTTCCCTGACCTATAAATTCCCAGGAAGGAATTTATTTCCAACTTTTTACTTTATCTTCCAAATTATAAGAACCATATGACTAATTACTTTATTTTAATATATTATGATTTACTTCTAGGTTTTAAAGAATTTGGAGGTTAAAAATTTAAAATTCTTTGACTGTACTTTATATAACTAATAATATGATTTTTTAAGTTTCATTTGAATTTGCACTAAAAACTAAGCTAATTGTTTATATTGGGGTGCCAAAAATAGCAAAAAGTAGAAATGAGTTGATAGTGATGTTCAAGTAGTCATGAAAGTATCAAACACAATTTTTTTAGGGCAGTAAGTAGGCATGGGCGCGAGACCAAACGAGACGAGAACTGAAACAAGTCTCGTCTCGTCTCGCAAAATCAAAAGCTGTTCTCGTCTCGCGTCTCGTCTCGTCTCGCAGACCTAAGTTCTCGTCTCGCGTCTCTCAAAATTTCGGAAGTCTCGTCTCGCGCTCTCGCGCGAGACTTCTCGCGTTGGTCTCGCGGTCTCGCAAATCAATACTGGAATAATGTAGTCTTCATTCGACCCTTTTAAAATAATGTATACTCAAAGTTTACATAGTTTTGTTTCATAGTTGCATTGTTACACAATGCTTATCCACTCATTCCGATTCACAATGCTTGATTTTACACCCCACATTCTCGGTATTAAAAAATGCCGGTTTTCTGTAGTCTGTCTATGTGAAGTATGAATGAAATTGGCATGTTACATTTGAGTAATCTTACTTGCAAGATAAAAGCTTTCAAATAACTTGGTAAGAACGGTAACTCAAATAGCCGTATTTATAGTAAACATGCAGCGTTAGTAATATATATTTCACAACTTAAATGCACTTTCATCTAAACGTTTTCTTAACAATTGAGACTTAAGAGATTAATCTTTAATAACTACAAGAAAGACTAGAATGAGCTTAACTAAAAATGTATTATTATTATTATTATTATTATTATTTTATTATTATTATTATTATTATTATTATTATTATTATTATTATTATTATTATTATTATTCTGAAATAATATTTCAAACTGTTTGCAATCTGAAACACTAGTTTTTTCCTCAAAATCAAAACAAAACCATAAAAAAGTAGTGGAGTACCGACAGCATTTTTCTCCCCCTCCTTTTCTGACGAATAAAAGCTAAGCAGATATCAGTTCTGGTTTTGGTGAGAGGATCCGTCTTGCAGCCATAAATCCATTTATCCTAAATTTATGTTTACGGAAAGAAACAACTGCTTTATTTTGACTAAAAAATTTTCCTTCTTAAACAAGCCAATAGGTCCTTTTTCTGCCTTCATAAAACAAGTTACCGTAAGAAAAAAATTTGGTGGGCAGCGGAAACAAATCTGTTCTAAACCCAGAGGCTTTACATCACATTGGAACTAAACACGTGTCTTTTTCCCTTATATATATATATATATATATATATATATATATATATATATATATATATATATATATATATATATATATATATAGATAGATATAGATATAGATATAGATATAGATATAGATATAGATATAGATATATAGATATATAGATATATAGATATATATATGTGTGTGTGTGTATAATGCATTGAAAATAGGAAGAAGAAAGAGTGTCAGAGACAGACAGACCGACGCCTCGAATTTCTGCACTGAAGGAAAAATCAAAGCGAGCCGTATATTTTTGAACTAGGATATTTTTACCGAGGGTGCAATAACAGAAGACCGGAAACCGCAGCCGCAAATATGCAATGTTACCTAAGTTCATTGTTTCCGTCTACAAAATTTTCCGAAAAGACAGCTTCCAAATATGTCCTCAATAAAGAAATAAAAAAAGTGTATTGTACTGGTGTTTGCTATCCTACTTTTATGATTTGTCAAGATGTTGTCTCATCATCAGGAGGAGGGTGGATACACAAGACAAAACGTGATTGTTTCTCCTATTTGCCTCCCCCTCCTCAAGAACTTTATGACCAAAGATCTTGGCTCACGACCCCAAAGAGAAAATAAAGAAAACAGTGTAGATAATGGAAGAATCTATTTTATTGCATTTTGGGGAAGTAGTGACAAAGAAAAACTAACACTATCTTTATTTCTTGAATCTTTTGTTATGAGGAAATCTCCTAAAATAACTAAATTTTGATTAACCTTGTTAACTTAAACCTATCATGCAATCAGTAATTGTGACAACCTGACCAAACCATTTCAAGAAACAAGAACAGCTAACTAAGCAACTATCAGTGTTGCCGAAAAGTCACAACACTTATCCCGTTAACTAGATACTTTGAAACTACCAAAATGAGAGTAAAACATTAAAAAATCAATACAAATTTCATAATACAAAGGAAAATTGTATTTTTTTTTATTTCCACTAGTCGACATAATTTATAGTAAATGTTCAAATAAATGCTAGCCCAAAAGTTTAGAAATAAACTATTAGTTACTGACTTGCCTCCGTCTGCGATTGTCTCTACGATTTCAGGTGATGATGTTGTGTGGAAGGGATGTTTCGATAAGAACCATGCACTTCTAAGGTATCAATTTTGTAGAACATTAACATCTTTGGGTAGTTCATAATTATGACAGCATTGTTCCTTACTGCAAAGTACAGCACGAACGCACAATATTGGTTTACCTTTTGTGGACCCATTCTGTTCGAGGGTTGGGGATGAGCAAGTTCAAACAAATTTTCTTTAAATTTGGCTTCACTCGAAATAAAAATATTTTATATCCACTCGAGAACTCGGTTCAAAAATCTCCAATTCGACTCGATATTTGCTCAAGTCTCGAGTAGTGTCGGGTCCAAACGAGTTTAATTCTATAGTATTAGTAGTTTTTATATTAACTAGTGATGCTCACAAGATGCGACAAGAGGAAAAATTAGTCTATCTTGAGATGTCGTTAATGTATTATCTCGAAACGAATGTGAACTGTTTCTTGAATATCACCAGTCCTGGTCACGAGGCGAGACAGATTTGATTTTATCTCGCCCAGTCTCTATCTCTCGCCTCAAAAACAAGATTAAACAAAACAAAATACGAAAATTTAACTGTTTGTTTAGGCAAATAGTAAACATTTTCACTTTCGGTATGACCAGGCCTGAATTCAATTCATTTTTGGTGTTTATTTAGCGTGGTAATGGTACAGGAGGAGTTATATAAAGAATAAACACGCGAAATCAGTGGACAATTTACTGAAGATATTTTCAGCGAAACAATTGTTGTTCTAATTCTTTTGCGAAAGCTTCATCCTCAACCATATAAGTGTCTACACGTTCAGCCGAATCTTTATCGAATTCATCGTCTAGACCGTCTGAATTCTTGTCTGCTTGTCAGAATTTCTCTCGAAACTGTTTTCGTATTGAAAACATGGTAAGTTCCAAAGGCTTTTGGCAACAACAGATCCTTTCATTTCTTTTTGGGCAAATCATTTCATAAGAAAATGAAGAATTTGTCATCTGAAGCTGTAAACCTTTTAATTATTTCCAACACGGAAGCTAACAAAAATTTAGACGACTCAAACGAAGGTGATGAAGGGAATAACTTCCATGGAGATTCGGCTGAACATGTAGACAATACCTATAGAGTTATTCCATGTGGAAACGACAAATTATGCCAAAATCTTCGTGCGGTCGCATTCGAGATTTGAGTGTTTGTCTGAACACTTATCAATATGTGATAGGAAGGAAAATGGAATGGTTTGTAATGTACGCCATTCATATTGAAGATACCGCCATAGTTGAATCTTAAGTTATGTTCATTTTCTTGGAGGTCTATCGAAAATGAAAAAAAAAAAAATAAATTCAAAATTGCACTATAGATATGTGGACAGTTTTTTTTTTATCACGTAGTAGTGACGCAAATACACATTTTGGATTACGAAATATTTGGATCTTTTTAGTCCAAGTGTAGAAGGCCCATGTCCTTCTCCATCATCTGCATATCTAAATGCAGATGAGGGGCACATTTGCATATTAATATGTAAATATAATGGATTTTGTGGTATAATTATTTGCTTATCATTAGCATATTCTGTGCATATTATTTTGATTTATTAGCAATGAAGTGTGAAACACCAGCATAGTACGTAAATATTAATACAATATTGTATTATATTGTATTTATTTAGTTGTATTTATTTCATTTGTGTTTACTGCAATTATAGGCATTATATAGTGTATAAATGGGTTGCATAATTTACTGCGTCGTTGCATAATGTATAGCATACAGGGGATTATGGAAGGAATGATATTACAAGCATAGATGAAGGATTAATTAAATTGGAAATGAGAGATTCTATAGGAATCATACATGAGTTTCAGTACGCTTGGAAGAGAGCTAGCGCTGAGAGAAGTTTTTTTTTTTCTTTCCCGACTTGCTGTCGCCTAGACAACATGATGTGAGGTCTCTCGCAACTTAACATGGAAAGAAATTACCAGAATAGGAACTAAATAAGTATCTTTATACACAGGAAGTGCCTTCGAACTTCCTTGGTGAATCTACACTGAGTTTGATACAGTGTGTTGAAACAGAGCGTTTGTATTGTTTCAAAAGCCATAAACTTTTTCGCTTCTACATGCGAAATTTTAGCTTTCTATAGGTGTGATTTCCAATGCACCGAGTTCAAGCGTCATTTCCTCCCCCCTTCTCACCAGAAACCAGTAACCTGGCCAGCGAGCCTTTTACTTAGTTCCCGAAATGCAACACCAATTTGAAAATGTATACTCTGATTTGACTTATTTTCTGTGTTTAATATTAATATTTACGTACTAACGAGGAAGGTCCATAAACCGTGAGAGTTGAATTTTGATGAAAATTTGTGACAAGGTTTAGTTCGAGTTGCTAAGTAACGTAGTAATAGTCACTCGATGCGCAAATGCTTCGTTGAGCTGCTACACCGACTCCATCTTGAAATCCTGTAGGCAATGTCCAAGAATACCCTTTTAGCACAAAAATGAAAAAGCTTTTGATATATCTGACTTCAGTATTGTAAACCAAGGTAAATCATCTATATGTGAGAGTACTTCCAGTGCATGACCGCCATCTTGAAAGGCGCCATATTGAATCGCCGTCAAATATGATAAATGGCAAGGGGGTCATGTGGGGTATCAAATAGCACTGGAATTTACTCCTGAATTCATTTCCGTAACCAAAATTTAGATATCTGTTTTCACTTCAGAGTTAAGAGCTCTCTCGCTCACAGGAACATACAAAAACTGAGAAAGTAACATTTGTAATATGGAATGCGGTCGTGCAAACACTTGCATGATTTTAACTAATGCAATAGTAGTTATTTGATCTACAATAGCCACTATACCAATCAGATCTTGAGACTAGTGAGAGATATCGTTAATTAAATTGAAATGCCTGTAGCGAAAAATGGAATAGCAGCACTGTAACAAATTATGCCTATTTCAAAATCGCTATATATATGAGTCTATGTGTGTTGCGATTATGCAAAGCATTTAAATGCTGTAATATAAGTTAGGTTAGTTAGCATATATGGTTTTAAAGAATCTGTCTTGAAGTTATTAGAAAATTAATAGAAAAAAAATATTAGAAAAAATAATATAAACTATTGCACATAAGCAAATATTAACCTACTAACCTTTTGCTCTTCAATGTGATGATGGAGATCCAAAACGTAGTGATTAGCACACAGCATCATGGAGCAGTGCAAACACTTAACAAATGCACTTTCGTCACAATCTTCATGACCACAGACACTATTTTCTACTAGTCTTCAGAACATTTGTAAATGAACCAACTATTGCTCCTGTTACGTACTCACATTTCTGCCGTGCATATGCAAGCATTTCCTTTAGAACTGGCGCACAAAATTGATGATACACAACAGAATGTATTTTCTTTATGAAAATTCTGCCATATAACTTGTACATCGAACAAGTGAACACCTGCTACAATCATTTATCACAATTTTGATATGAAAACTAGTCTTGCCCTTATTATAAGCAAGTGTTTTATCGTTAAAGGTGGAAAGATGCAGATATTTAATTATTTTATATTGAAGGGAAAAGGAAGAAAGAGGCTTGTTTTATGGATTGCAACTTGGAATTGAATCTTGTAATAATCTTTACTGCCACATATTCTTAGCAGTTGTGCATGCATTCTCTTATCACTAATAGCAGAACAGACACAAGAAAAGTGAATTCTAAGTTTCCAGGTGTATCTTCTTAGAATTGGCTGTGAACTGATAATTTAAATCTCCTTCGCTGTTCAATGTGGCAGCAATAAATCAATTGTATTTAGAGAAACTGTCTTAACTTCGTAATATGCACGGTAAATTATAGGTCGTCAAATATGAGTATTGGAAAGGAACGCAATATTCTGCAACAATGATGGTCTTTGCGTAAGGTTTCTAGATTGGAGAATAAAACTTAACACACTATAATGGACCACGTAAAAGTGCCTAAAAGAGATTTTTGGTTTGATACAATTCAACGTCCCACACGCCTGCTACACTAGAGACGTGGGCTACTGATTATAGTGGAATCCGAACCATTTTGGTCGTTCAACTAATATGTACCAGTTTATATAATTTTTCTAATATATATCAAAACTATCCCTTTGGTATTCTCTGCTTGTCAGTACTATTAGCCGTGTGTTTCATCGACCAACAGTCTATTATATCGCACTTTGAAATAGGTATAACTTGTAGCATGCTGATATTCCATTTTTCACTACAGAAATTTCAATTTAATTAACGATTTCTCTTACTAGTCTCAAGATCTGATTGGTATGGTTACTATTGTACTGCATTAACTACTGCATTAGTTAAAATTATGCAAGTGCTCGCATGACCGTGTTTCATGACAAGTTTAACTCGCACAGTTTTTATATGTTCCTGTGGGTAAGAGGGCTCTTAACTCTGAAGTGAAAACAGATATCTAAATTTTGGTTACGGAAATGAATTTAGGAGTAAATTCCAGTGCTATTTGATACCCCACATAACCCCCTTGCCATTTATCATATTTGACGGCGATTCAATATGGCGCCTTTCAAGATGGCGGTCATGCACTGGAAGTACTCTCACATATAGATGATTTACCTTGGTTTACAATACTGAAGTCAGATATATCAAAAGCTTTTTCATTTTTGTGCTAAAAAGGTATTCTTGGACATTGCCTACAGGATTTCAAGATGGCGTCGGTGTAGCAGCTCAACGAAGCATTTGCGCATCGAGTGACTATTACTACGTTACTTAGCAACTCGAACTGAACCTTGTCACAAATTTTCATCAAAATCCAACTCTCACGGTTTATGGACCTTCCTCGTAAGCTAATACACGTTCTTGGAAATACCGCACAAAATTCTGATTTATTTTAACAGCGTGTTTCCCTTATCGAACAAGACACTTGGATCTTGTATTTGTGAAAAATAAATGATTAACAAAGATGTTTCCTTCAATCTTTCTCCAAGCAAACATGGCTGCATTAGTAGCAGACAGTTTGAACGACAGCGACAGAAATTGGGTGTACTGCTGCTTCTGAGAGAGATGACAGTTCATAATTTGTATATATATGTATTCTTTGACTGTTTACCTTTATTTTGATGTATAATATCATATGTTTCTCAATTTTATTTGTATGTAACAAGTGAAGAAAAACAAAAGTGTGCGAAAAACTTGCATAATTTCTGCTGCGAGCAAAAAGTTCAGTGTTGGCCGTTGCTCAGTGAAGGGGCAGCACGTGTCAGCCAAGAAAGGGTGAATTTGGCTACGGATAGTGACTGAACAAGTGCATTGTGCAGGTCGGACCACACGCAAACCGCCTCAGGGCAGAGAACCTTTTGTCAAAGGTTGCTAGAGGAAGCGAGTTTTTTCGTTTCCTTGTTTTTGCCAGAAACATATACTCGTTTTCCTGAGAGAACGGGGGAGTTCAAGTCAGATTCGTGAAGCAACAACATATAGTTTTTCGGTTCAAAGGAAGTCACCTGACTTCACTAACAAAGTGTTCGATACCCAGGACGAGGTGTGAGCAAGTTGTTTTCCGGCTCCCCTGGATTTGTCCTGTGAACAACTGTAATACGCGAGTGTGTAGAACTCAGTTTTTTTTATAAAGCTATAATCATATTACTAAAATGTGTAAGACCTACACATATCTGCAGTTTCTCATCAGTGGTGCTTATTACATATAGTGACAATGGAAGATAAAATTTGAAATCTCCAGTTTCTAATTGTTCAATCTCTGAGTGCTATGGACGCTCAATAGAGACAACATAATTTGAATCTCGTCGCACCTCCCAATTTTAATATGGGAAAACTCAGTTTTTCAAACATGAAAGAATTACATACTTTACGATATCTCAGTTAGAGATATAAAAACCTAGGCCAGCAACGTCTCTAAGCTGTGCCTGTCCTTGGACATTTAGTACAAGGTTTCAGTAATTATATTTTGCTTGTTAATAGGAGCTACTAAAAGTTCCTTCATTGAACGTGTGAAGTCCAGCTTACCATATCTACTACAGAACATTTTACATTTCAGTGGAATGGGAATCTAGGAGGACACTGTGTCTTACAACATAGAACTTGTGAACAGCGAGTGATTATCGGAACAGTGAACCAGTAAATTAAATTGTGTTTTATTTTTATCTTCAATCTGTGTATTTATATCACAGATGTTAAAATATGTTTCAGTGGAATACCTCCCTCCTCTAAAACTGTTAGAGACAAAAAACTCAAAATTATGAGGAGATAAAGAATGTTGTAAATATCTCTATATATATATATATTTTTTCTCTTTTGAAAGGTCAGACAGACTTTTTCTAACTTTAGGTTCATCCTACCTTCTCCTTTTTTGTTATTTTTCGTGTGTTACCATTATCTAGCATATATATATATATATATCTTAAAAGTGTGTGTGTAGTGCACTACGGAAATGGTGATAATTATTAGTGTATCGAAGTTTGGATATCAACGCATCCATCCTATTTTATGTTCCTGATTCCATTGTGGAAAATAAAACTGCCAGCTCTTACCAGAACAACTGTGTATTCAATTTGCTGTATGGTGAGTACCTGTGCTAATGATATGTTTGTTTTCAGGAGTGTGATTCAAGGAGGCATTTTCCCCTTGATTGTGTATGTTTGACCACCTCTCTGTATGGGGCTCAGAGAGAATTCTGCCCAAGGAACCAAATAACAGTCATGAAATAGTGAGATAACTTACAGGCTGCTACCTGTAAATTTTATTGTCAGATTAAATTTTTTTTTAACCTTATTTGAAATTTATAACTAACTCACTATTTTAGCATCTTTGAGCATGGCTGTTATGCAGATTGCCCTGAGATCTGCTGTTCCACAAAACATAAATAATATTGCTCTACCGACTTCATAAGGGAGTGGCGGCCCTTATAGGAGAGAACCATATCTCCAAGAGGGAATAACTCATTTTTACCTAGTTTGTATTTTGCATTCTATGCAAATATTGCAGTTAATTTGAATATTCCCAGCCACTCTCCTTCATTTATTCTTTTTATTTTGTGTTGGTGTTCTTAGGTAAACAGTAGTTTTGGCTCTGGCTACCTAGCACCTCACAATAAAAGTGGCTACCCAGCTGCAGGGCACGATACTTCACGCTTTTGCGCCACAATAAAAGTGGCGCCATCAGCGTAAAGGGCATGAAGTATATGTTATATACTAGCTGGTCAACATACAGTTTGTGTTAAAATTTCGGTATATGTTTTGTTTCTCTTCCCGAAAAATTTCCAAGAACGTAGGTGTCTTGTGTGTTGAAATTTATTTGTGTCTTGAATATTTTGACAACCAGTACTGTGTTTTAGAGAATTCAGTTTGTTTAGAACTTTGGGGGGAAGAAAACCTTGTAATTCCGTTTGTATTTGTAAATGGTGGTAACGCGAGCACAGGCTCGAAGAGTAAGAAATATGGACACAGAGTTTGTATTTGAAGAGTTCGCTCAGAGAGCTGGGGAGCTCTCCGATGAGAATAGAGTTAATGACGAGCAGAGCGCTAGCGAGCGTCCGATCAGCGTTGTGGGAGACGCTGACGCGGTAGATACAGTTCCGCCAGTCCCCAGTAGAGATCCGGAAGTACCATTGCGGGAGGAAAGGGAGGTAACCACAGAATTTGCGGAACAAAGCGTTAGCCCAGCCGAAAATGTAGGTAACTCTTTTGAAAATATTAGTACCATACAGTTAGCTTCCATTTTGGGTGAACTTGTTAAAAAAATTGACGAAAGCACGAGGAGACAAGAAGAAAATGCAAGTCAGTTAAAGTTAGAAATAGAAGCAAAATTAGAGGAAAGTACGAGAAGACATGACGAGAATGCGAAAACGTTAGAAAAGAAATTAGAAGAAAATTCAAAGGGTTTAGCAAAGGTAGATAGAAGTCTTGTACAGGTTCAAAATGAAACAAGACAAAATAGCGAACGTATTGAACAAGCTATAGAGTCGGTCAATGCTCGTCTTGAAATGCGGTTAGAATCCATGACGTCAAGACTTGAGCAGAGTGAACGGGAATTGACAGAGCGACTTGAAATCACTACTGTAGAGCTGAGGGGGGAGATTGAAGGCGCTCGGGAAGATCTCAATTCTCGTGTCACGGAAACCACTAAGAGATTAGAAGAGAATTACTCAGAGCTTTCTGAGAGTGTTAGACAGGTCTCGTCTCGTGTAGAACAGACCACACTTACTCTAAATAATCAGGTCAGGCGAGTGGAAGTGAATTTCGCTTCCCAATTAGCCAGGATCCGGGGGGAACTAGAGCAGGAAACGCCACTCGATGAGATCAGGTCGGAATGTAACGGTAGCATCCAACAGATGCAAGAGACCGTTCATGACGTGTGTGCACAACTCGAGAAGAAAATGGAGGAGTGGAAGAGCTCCATCCAGAAGGAGACAAGCGAGGTGATAGAAGGGAGACTCGCTAACATCTCTGTCTCCGGCACACAAGAAAGACCGCCATCTACGAACGACATCTCGAGTCGCGATCTGCCTGATTCTCAACCTGGGAACCTCGCTACTTCCCGCGAGACAGAACCTGTCCCGTCGACGTCTCGCTCATGTAATCATGAGACGAGACAGCATCTCGCAACAGCTTTTGGTCTCATACACAGGGACGTTACCTTACCTGTGTATGCTGGAAATGAATCTGAGACAGAAACCTATAACTTTCTCCAAGATCTCGACCGGTACTTTGAGGTCACTGGAGTACCGGATGAGATGAGACTCAGTTTCATACCGCGAGCAATTCGGAATACTTGTTACCAGTGGTTTCAAGTTAACCGGAGCAAAATCCACACTTACGAAGATTTTGTGCAAAACTTCAAACAGTGTTACCTTAGCGAAGAGCGGCTGGCAGACCTACGGGCTACTATTCTCACCTCCCACTTTGACAATCGTGTACACAAATCCCCCGCAGAGTATCTGCTGGATTTGTTACACAAAAATAGCATATTAGAGCCTAGAATGTCTGATGCTACATTACTGAAGGTACTTCCGCGTCATTTCCCGAACTGGCTATTTAGGGCGATAGTCTCTTCTCGCCCAAAGACAATAGCAGAACTTTTAAATCTAGTACAGGAACTGCAGTCGTCGATGACGAATCGCGACCAGTTTTTCCAGAGTAACCAGAGGAAAGGGGTCAACATGCTCCAAGTGAGCATGGAAAACGAGGACAATAACCCCTCTGGCCACAGTGGTAAACACGCTGCTCGTAAAAAGAATAGAACGAGAGAAAACTAGCGTCCTTACCAGAGAACGAGACATCAAAACACGAACCAAAACAACCACCAGCGATCCCCGCCTCGCCACCAGAGCAGCGGAGGTGGGTCGTCTGGCTGGTCACGTGGGGGGAACTCCCACTCCTCTCACAACAACAACGTTCGTGGAGCCCGCGGTAGGAGGGGAGGGATGCGCCAAACGGATAGACCACAGGGAAATTCCTTCCGTCACGAGGACCAGGAAATCCAGCTGTTAGAACACTATGACCGGGCGCCTCCTCCTACCAGCCAGAACCAAAACATTACCAGGAGTAACCAATCCTCTTCTTCTGCTCCCAGAGAATGAGGACTGTCCGCATGTGCTTGGAACAACGGTAAGATGGCTAAGGAGAATACGAGTACATCTGAGTTGACAAATCTAAATTCCAAGTATGTGCGTCATTTAGAAGAGAACGTAGAAAATAGACACTTATATGAAAATACATGTGAAACCGCAGTTAAAGAAATTTTTGAAAATGTAGAAGGAAAAGAAGAAGAAAATTGTAAAATTTGTTCAGAAATTAAGGCAAAGAAGCATTTCAGTAAAGGCATGTTAGAAAATAAGATAACCTTGTTAAGTAGGACTGGAGAACACATTGATTTAGATAGGGCTATATATGAAGAGGCCAATGGCATTTTTAAGAATTTATTTGATTCAAGTAATGAAGAACTACCCAGTAATAACGTCATTTCACTGCCAGAGATTAATGTACTTTTGTTTGGAAAGGAAGTTAATTCTTTATTAGATACAGGGGCTACTTGCTCCGCCATTTCTAAAGAAATTTGGGACTCCGTCTCAAATAGCCACCCCACACCCGCATTTTTGAGTGCTAAGAATATACGGGTTACGTCTGCTTTCGGAAGTAAATCAGCGACGATCATAGGTCAGACGCTGTTAGTCATTCAGATACATGGGAAGGAATTTCATACACTAGGCATCATTATTTCAGGTCTGAATAGATCTTTAATTTTAGGTTCCAACTTCTTTACAGAATCTCGTGCCGTGTTAGACTATGACACCGGCCTTCTACATCTCAAACATCCTCATGATGTAGAAGTCAAGTTTAGATCCGTAGATTGCGAGACTGAGGATCTAGTAGTTCGTTGTTTAGAATTGAATGGTGAGTGCGAGAAACCATATAGTTTCATAGAGGAGTTAGATACTTTTGAATGTAATTTTTCCCCGTCAGATGAAAGACGGAAGGCCATACGGGTTAGTGCACAGAATGAGCATAAGACCTGCAGAGAAAAGGCTGCTCGTGCCCCGAACTTGGATGATGGTAGATTCCCAAGTGCCCAAGAAATGGCAGTTCATGTATTCCCACCAGAAGAGTGGTTGAAAGTGAACACACGTGCCTCCCATTCAGATATAGAAGATTTTGTCTCGAACTACTCAGATCTCTCAGCCTCACAAAGAGAGAGTTTGAAAGCTGTTCTTTTAAAGCACCAGGCGCTTTTTGATATCAAGCCAGGATGCATAGCTAACTACGAGCACGAGGTTGGAGTAACGGACGAACGTCCTATAAAAACAAAATTGTATCCTTACCCAAAGAAATTCAGGAATTTAGTATCGAATGAAATTTCGCGTTGGGAGGCCTGGGGTGTGATTAAGAAGATGCCTACAGCTTATATAAACCCTCTGGTAGTGACGCCGAAGAGTGACGGACGTATTCGAGTTTGTATAGATGGAAGAGCTCTGGCCAAAATTTCAGGGGATCTCTCTGACAGACCTATGCCACCCCTATCTGTTCTCCAAGATATTTGCGACAACTCTTGGTTTAGTTGTGTTGATGCAACCGAGATGTTTTTACAGATTAAAGTGAAAGAAAGTGACCAGAAATATCTTGGGTTCCTACATGAAGGCATTTCGTATGTTTTTCAAAAACTTCCGTTTGGAACAAAACAAAGCCTTGCTTCTTGCGTGAGAGCATTAGATATGCTGATTGGATCAGAAGCTAGAGAGTACTGCGGCGCTTATGTAGATGATTTAATTCTAGCCGACAGGAGCTTCGATGATCACTTAGTACACCTCGACAGAGTGTTGGGTTTACTCACTGCGGGCGGCCTAACTCTCAGGCTGAAAAAGTGCAATTTTGCGAGAAAATCATTGAACATACTTGGTTTCCATCTTTCGCAATCCGGTATCGGCAAAGATCCGGCGAAAGTGAAGGCGGTGTTAGATTTTAGGACACCACGGAACGTAAAGGAACTGCGTTCCTTCATTGGCTACTGCCAGTACTATCGTTGCTTTAGTAGGAAGTACTCGGAAGTTCTCCATCCGTTGTTCCAACTGCTAAAGAAGAATGTTAGGTTCAAATGGGAACCAGTACACCAGGCAGCGATGGACAGGATCAAGCAGATCTTCCAGGAGGAAGTAGTACTGAAAACCGTCCTGCCTGACAAGCAATTGATTCTTGAGTGTGATGCGTGTGATATTGCGTGTTCTTCTCTGTTGTACCAGCGTGATGACAATGATGACATTCGTGTCATTGCTTTTACATCACGTGTGTTCAATGCCGCGCAACGAAATTATTCGATAACGGAGAAGGAATTTTATGGACTCATAGATGGCGTTGTTAAGTTTAAACAGTACTTAGTTGGTACTAAATTCATAGTACGCAGTGACCACCTTGCTCTTAAATTTATTCTCTATTGTAGACTTACAAACCAGCGCATCACCCGGTGGGCGATGTTGCTCTCCAATTTCAATTTCGAATTCCAGTTTGTCAAGTCCAATGAGAATCTGAGTGATTATCACTCTAGGTACCCTCCTCACACAGAAGAAGACCTCAGTGTTGCACGGAAGCCTATCCTCCAGGAGTCGCTGATGTCCATCCTGACGGAAATCCCATGTGAGTTGAGGAAGATGATAGCCATACTACCGGAGATGCAGTCTTCAGATCCTGTCTACGGCAAGATCAAGAAAGATGTCGAAGAGAAGACGGACTCACCAAAGGTGAATGGTGCTTGTCACCGTTTTGAAGTTTTGAACGGGCGCTTATGCAAGCGTGACCGGGAAGGAGTCCGAATTTGCATCCCAGAAGTGTTAGTAGTTCCACTGCTCGATTATTACCATTCAGATCGAGGGCACATGTCGGCTAGCAAACTACTTCCACTTCTATCAGAATTTTTCGTATGGCCGAAGATGAGGGCAAGTGTGAGGCGTTTTTGTGCTTCCTGCGAATTATGCCAGAAAAGCAACCCTCCCCAATGTTATCGTCCGGGACCAAGTAGTAGAAAAGCCAGGCTACTTGGTCTGCGCTGACTGGTTAGGGCCTCTAACCAAGGGAATTGGGGGAGTCCATTACATATTGGTATTTTATGATGCATTTTCCAAGCTAATTGGCTTGTACGCATGTAGAAAGGCAAACACTACCACTGCAATAAGGAAACTGAAGGAGTATCTGAAAGTTAACCCTAGTGTGGAACTAGTCCTGACAGACAGAGGGTCACCTTTCCAGTCTAACCGCTGGAAAACAGAGTTAGCAGATCTTGATATCAGGCACATCACGTCGACGCCATATTATCCGCAAGGTGAAATGGCAGAGGTGGCTGTCAAGGCGACAGTACGTTTACTACGTAAATTGTGCCATGATAACCAGAGATTGTGGCCCAAACACTTGGAGAAAATAGAGAAGTGCTTAAATTCAGCCAAACACCTGACCACTGGCGTGTCAGCCTTTGAGTGTCACTTTGGGCAGTCTATGTCTAGAGACATAGCCAGGCTGTTTGAAATCCCAGAAGTGGATCAGCGCCATGACGTGCAGTACTATGTAGAAATTGCAAGAAAGAACCATAAAAGGAATGCTGCTGCACGAAAACGTAACTTCGACAAGTCACACCGTACTGTAGAGTACAAAGTGGGTGACCTTGTTCTAACTAGAGTTTTCCCAAAGTCGGATGCTCTAGCAGGTGTGTCGAAGAAGCTCTTGCTCTTGTACTCAGGACCATGGCAGATTGTCGCCGCCACTGGTCGTAACATGTACACACTAGGGGATCCAGCGACTAAAGAAGTCAAGATGACAAGAAATGCTTTTCTGTTGAAACCATACGTTTCTAGAGAAGAAAAAGGGCACAGTGGTACTGGTAAATAGAGAAGACACAGAACACACATCTAAGCATCACGTAACCGGATTTGACAAAATGTGTATATAGTGTTAGTGTTAGTGTATATTACAGTGATCTAGTGTATTAGTGTAAGGGTATGTATGGGAACTTATGTCATTTATGTTTATGTAACTTAGGGAACACTGAATTCTCTTATTTAGCTTTTGCGTATTTATTTTCATTTATCATATTTACTGTGTGTTTAACTTTGATTTTTTTTTTAACCTTGGATGTCTTGTGAAAGAATATTTCAGGAACGAAAAATGTGCCCTCCGTATGATCTACGTCCTGTACTAGAAAGTACAGCACCTAGAATCATAGGGGGGAAATTACTGTAGAAGACCCATGTCCTTCTCCATCATCTGCATATCTAAATGCAGATGAGGGGCACATTTGCATATTAATATGTAAATATAATGGATTTTGTGGTATAATTATTTGCTTATCATTAGCATATTCTGTGCATATTATTTTGATTTATTAGCAATGAAGTGTGAAACACCAGCATAGTACGTAAATATTAATACAATATTGTATTATATTGTATTTATTTAGTTGTATTTATTTCATTTGTGTTTACTGCAATTATAGGCATTATATAGTGTATAAATGGGTTGCATAATTTACTGCGTCGTTGCATAATGTATAGCATACAGGGGATTATGGAAGGAATGATATTACAAGCATAGATGAAGGATTAATTAAATTGGAAATGAGAGATTCTATAGGAATCATACATGAGTTTCAGTACGCTTGGAAGAGAGCTAGCGCTGAGAGAAGTTTTTTTTTTCTTTCCCGACTTCCTGTCGCCTAGACTACATGATGTGAGGTCTCTCGCAACTTAACATGGAAAGAAATTACCAGAATAGGAACTAAATAAGTATCTTTATACACAGGAAGTGCCTTCGAACTTCCTTGGTGAATCTACACTGAGTTTGATACAGTGTGTAGAAACAGAGCGTTTGTATTGTTTCAAAAGCCATAAACTTTTTCGCTTCTACATGCGAAATTTTAGCTTTCTATAGGTGTGATTTCCAATGCACCGAGTTCAAGCGTCATTTCCTCCCCCCCCCTTCTCACCAGAAACCAGTAACCTGGCCAGCGAGCCTTTTACTTAGTTCCCGAAATGCAACACCAATTTGAAAATGTATACTCTGATTTGACTTATTTTCTGTGTTTAATATTAATATTTACGTACTAAGCTAATACACGTTCTTGGAAATACCGCACAAAATTCTGATTTATTTTAACAGCGTGTTTCCCTTATCGAACAAGACACTTGGATCTTGTATTTGTGAAAAATAAATGATTAACAAAGATGTTTCCTTCAATCTTTCTCCAAGCAAACATGGCTGCATTAGTAGCAGACAGTTTGAACGACAGCGACAGAAATTGGGTGTACTGCTGCTTCTGAGAGAGATGACAGTTCATAATTTGTATATATATGTATTCTTTGACTGTTTACCTTTATTTTGATGTATAATATCATATGTTTCTCAATTTTATTTGTATGTAACAAGTGAAGAAAAACAAAAGTGTGCGAAAAACTTTCATAATTTCTGCTGCGAGCAAAAAGTTCAGTGTTGGCCGTTGCTCAGTGAAGGGGCAGCACGTGTCAGCCAAGAAAGGGTGAATTTGGCTACGGATAGTGACTGAACAAGTGCATTGTGCAGGTCGGACCACACGCAAACCGCCTCAGGGCAGAGAACCTTTTGTCAAAGGTTGCTAGAGGAAGCGAGTTTCTTCGTTTCCTTGTTTTTGCCAGAAACATATACTCGTTTTCCTGAGAGAACGGGGGAGTTCAAGTCAGATTCGTGAAGCAACAACATATAGTTTTTCGGTTCAAAGGAAGTCACCTGACTTCACTAACAAAGTGTTCGATACCCAGGACGAGGTGTGAGCAAGTTGTTTTCCGGCTCCCCTGGATTTGTCCTGTGAACAACTGTAATACGCGAGTGTGTAGAACTCAGTTTTTTTTATAAAGCTATAATCATATTACTAAAATGTGTAAGACCTACACATATCTGCAGTTTCTCATCAGTGGTGCTTATTACATATAGTGACAATGGAAGATAAAATTTGAAATCTCCAGTTTCTAATTGTTCAATCTCTGAGTGCTATGGACGCTCAATAGAGACAACATAATTTGAATCTCGTCGCACCTCCCAATTTTAATATGGGAAAACTCAGTTTTTCAAACATGAAAGAATTACATACTTTACGATATCTCAGTTAGAGATATAAAAACCTAGGCCAGCAACGTCTCTAAGCTGTGCCTGTCCTTGGACATTTAGTACAAGGTTTCAGTAATTATATTTTGCTTGTTAATAGGAGCTACTAAAAGTTCCTTCATTGAACGTGTGAAGTCCAGCTTACCATATCTACTACAGAACATTTTACATTTCAGTGGAATGGGAATCTAGGAGGACACTGTGTCTTACAACATAGAACTTGTGAACAGCGAGTGATTATCGGAACAGTGAACCAGTAAATTAAATTGTGTTTTATTTTTATCTTCAATCTGTGTATTTATATCACAGATGTTAAAATATGTTTCAGTGGAATACCTCCCTCCTCTAAAACTGTTAGAGACAAGAAACTCAAAATTATGAGGAGATAAAGAATGTTGTAAATATCTCTATATATATATTTTTTTTTCTCTTTTGAAAGGTCAGACAGACTTTTTCTAACTTTAGGTTCATCCTACCTTCTCCTTTTTTGTTATTTTTCGTGTGTTACCATTATCTAGCATATATATATATATCTTAAAAGTGTGTGTGTAGTGCACTACGGAAATGGTGATAATTATTAGTGTATCGAAGTTTGGATATCAACGCATCCATCCTATTTTATGTTCCTGATTCGATTGTGGAAAATAAAACTGCCAGCTCTTACCAGAACAACTGTGTATTCAATTTGCTGTATGGTGAGTACCTGTGCTAATGATATGTTTGTTTTCAGGAGTGTGATTCAAGGAGGCATTTTCCCCTTGATTGTGTATGTTTGACCACCTCTCTGTATGGGGCTCAGAGAGAATTCTGCCCAAGGAACCAAATAACAGTCATGAAATAGTGAGATAACTTACAGGCTGCTACCTGTAAATTTTATTGTCAGATTAAATTTATTTTTTTAACCTTATTTGAAATTTATAACTAACTCACTATTTTAGCATCTTTGAGCATGGCTGTTATGCAGATTGCCCTGAGAAATCTTGTATTATTTCGTGTAAAGTAAATGTACTTTAAAATACAATTGTGAAGAAATCCTAGAGACTATGTAAGGAGTATATAAACTGTAACTGTCGAAAGATAAAGCAAACCTTCGATGTTGTACTTCATCTACAAAAATTTGTCACAACTTTGATGTATGTTTGAAAATGTTCTCTTTTATTGCATTGTTAGTGCATATTCAACAGCATTCATATTTTATGAATTTTAAATGTATAAGATTCCGATGTCCAGTTATTACATACACTTGTAAAGTATTTTATTTTAACTGACTTCTATTTTAGGGCCATATAAATTTGTAAAATTAATGACAGAAATATGTATTTTTTCCACAAGAGTAATGTATAGTTACCAATTGGAATCTTACTTGTGACATACGTAATAATGTTACAAGATGTAATGCAAACTGTATGTTTTGTAATCATGTAAAACTTCTTTAGGAAGCCGTTATGGACTTAAGTGCTTTAAGAGGCCAATGTCTCACTGCAAAACAACTTTTTTCTGCGTATACCCACCATCGTAGACGCGCCTGCTCCTTATGAATGTGTTTCCGTGTGGGTTCTTCTCCATGCCCGTGCTGACTCTGTTAGATAACTAAGGTCAGGGGCTTGTGGTGGACAAACACCGTGTGCGTGGGTTTTCTCGGGGTTCTCCCGTTTCCTCCCACTTTTTCATTCCACCATTTCATTCATAACTCATCATCACCGTCTCCTTTAGTCTAACCGTGGGACGTAAAACTCAAAAATTTCATTTCATTTCAAGGTCAGGGACTCACCCACGAAATATGCATCGGATCCGGACTAGTGATGGGCAGTGGGAATATTCCCGGTGGGGAGGAATTTAAAAATGGGAATATTCCCGGGTTTTTTCCCTGACCTATAAATTCCCAGGAAGGAATTTATTTCCAACTTTTTACTTTATCTTCCAAATTATAAGAACCATATGACTAATTACTTTATTTTAATATATTATGATTTACTTCTAGGTTTTAAAGAATTTGGAGGTTAAAAATTTAAAATTCTTTGACTGTACTTTATATAACTAATAATATGATTTTTTAAGTTTCATTTGAATTTGCACTAAAAACTAAGCTAATTGTTTATATTGGGGTGCCAAAAATAGCAAAAAGTAGAAATGAGTTGATAGTGATGTTCAAGTAGTCATGAAAGTATCAAACACAATTTTTTTAGGGCAGTAAGTAGGCATGGGCGCGAGACCAAACGAGACGAGAACTGAAACAAGTCTCGTCTCGTCTCGCAAAATCAAAAGCTGTTCTCGTCTCGCGTCTCGTCTCGTCTCGCAGACCTAAGTTCTCGTCTCGCGTCTCTCAAAATTTCGGAAGTCTCGTCTCGCGCTCTCGCGCGAGACTTCTCGCGTTGGTCTCGCGGTCTCGCAAATCAATACTGGAATAATGTAGTCTTCATTCGACCCTTTTAAAATAATGTATACTCAAAGTTTACATAGTTTTGTTTCATAGTTGCATTGTTACACAATGCTTATCCACTCATTCCGATTCACAATGCTTGATTTTACACCCCACATTCTCGGTATTAAAAAATGCCGGTTTTCTGTAGTCTGTCTATGTGAAGTATGAATGAAATTGGCATGTTACATTTGAGTAATCTTACTTGCAAGATAAAAGCTTTCAAATAACTTGGTAAGAACGGTAACTCAAATAGCCGTATTTATAGTAAACATGCAGCGTTAGTAATATATATTTCACAACTTAAATGCACTTTCATCTAAACGTTTTCTTAACAATTGAGACTTAAGAGATTAATCTTTAATAACTACAAGAAAGACTAGAATGAGCTTAAATAAAAATGTATTATTATTATTATTATTATTATTATTATTTTATTATTATTATTATTATTATTATTATTATTATTATTATTATTATTATTATTATTATTCTGAAATAATATTTCAAACTGTTTGCAATCTGAAACACTAGTTTTTTCCTCAAAATCAAAACAAAACCATAAAAAAGTAGTGGAGTACCGACAGCATTTTTCTCCCCCTCCTTTTCTGACGAATAAAAGCTAAGCAGATATCAGTTCTGGTTTTGGTGAGAGGATCCGTCTTGCAGCCATAAATCCATTTATCCTAAATTTATGTTTACGGAAAGAAACAACTGCTTTATTTTGACTAAAAAATGTTCCTTCTTAAACAAGCCAATAGGTCCTTTTTCTGCCTTCATAAAACAAGTTACCGTAAGAAAAAAATTTGGTGGGCAGCGGAAACAAATCTGTTCTAAACCCAGAGGCTTTACATCACATTGGAACTAAACACGTGCCTTTTTCCCTTATATATATATATATATATATATATATATATATATATATATATATATATATATATATATATATATATATATATATATATATATATATATATATATATATATATATATAGATAGATATAGATATAGATATATAGATATATAGATATATAGATATATAGATATATAGATATATAGATATATATATGTGTGTGTGTGTATAATGCATTGAAAATAGGAAGAAGAAAGAGTGTCAGAGACAGACAGACCGACGCCTCGAATTTCTGCACTGCAGGAAAAATCGAAGCGAGCCGTATATTTTTGAACTAGGATATTTTTACCGAGGGTGCAATAACAGAAGACCGGAAACCGCAGCCGCAAATATGCAATGTTACCTAAGTTCATTGTTTCCGTCTACAAAATTTTCCGAAAAGACAGCTTCCAAATATGTCCTCAATAAAGAAATAAAAAAGTGTATTGTACTGGTGTTTGCTATCCTACTTTTATGATTTGTCAAGATGTTGTCTCATCATCAGGAGGAGGGTGGATACACAAGACAAAACGTGATTGTTTCTCCTATTTGCCTCCCCCTCCTCAAGAACTTTATGACCAAAGATCTTGGCTCACGACCCCAAAGAGAAAATAAAGAAAACAGTGTAGATAATGGAAGAATCTATTTTATTGCATTTTGGGGAAGTAGTGACAAAGAAAAACTAACACTATCTTTATTTCTTGAATCTTTTGTTATGAGGAAATCTCCTAAAATAACTAGATTTTGATTAACCTTGTTAACTTAAACCTATCATGCAATCAGTAATTGTGACAACCTGACCAAACCATTTCAAGAAACAAGAACAGCTAACTAAGCAACTATCAGTGTTGCCGAAAAGTCACAACACTTATCCCGTTAACTAGATACTTTGAAACTACCAAAATGAGAGTAAAACATTAAAAAATCAATACAAATTTCATAATACAAAGGAAAATTGTATTTTTTTTTATTTCCACTAGTCGACATAATTTATAGTAAATGTTCAAATAAATGCTAGCCCAAAAGTTTAGAAATAAACTATTAGTTACTGACTTGCCTCCGTCTGCGATTGTCTCTACGATTTCAGGTGATGATGTTGTGTGGAAGGGATGTTTCGATAAGAACCATGCACTTCTAAGGTATCAATTTTGTAGAACATTAACATCTTTGGGTAGTTCATAATTATGACAGCATTGTTCCTTACTGCAAAGTACAGCACGAACGCACAATATTGGTTTACCTTTTGTGGACCCATTCTGTTCGAGGGTTGGGGATGAGCAAGTTCAAACAAATTTTCTTTAAATTTGGCTTCACTCGAAATAAAAATATTTTATATCCACTCGAGAACTCGGTTCAAAAATCTCCAATTCGACTCGATATTTGCTCAAGTCTCGAGTAGTGTCGGGTCCAAACGAGTTTAATTCTATAGTATTAGTAGTTTTTATATTAACTAGTGATGCTCACAAGATGCGACAAGAGGAAAAATTAGTCTATCTTGAGATGTCGTTAATGTATTATCTCGAAACAAATGTGAACTGTTTCTTGAATATCACCAGTCCTGGTCACGAGGCGAGACAGATTTGATTTTGTCTCGCCCAGTCTCTATCTCTCGCCTCAAAAACAAGATTAAACAAAACAAAATACGAAAATTTAACTGTTTGTTTAGGCAAATAGTAAACATTTTCACTTTCGGTATGACCAGGCCTGAATTCAATTCATTTTTGGTGTTTATTTAGCGTGGTAATGGTACAGGAGGAGTTATATAAAGAATAAACACGCGAAATCAGTGGACAATTTACTGAAGATATTTTCAGCGAAACAATTGTTGTTCTAATTCTTTTGCGAAAGCTTCATCCTCAACCATATAAGTGTCTACACGTTCAGCCGAATCTTTATCGAATTCATCGTCTAGACCGTCTGAATTCTTGTCTGCTTGTCAGAATTTCTCTCGAAACTGTTTTCGTATTGAAAACATGGTAAGTTCCAAAGGCTTTTGGCAACAACAGATCCTTTCATTTCTTTTTGGGCAAATCATTTCATAAGAAAATGAAGAATTTGTCATCTGAAGCTGTAAACCTTTTAATTATTTCCAACACGGAAGCTAACAAAAATTTAGACGACTCAAACGAAGGTGATGAAGGGAATAACTTCCATGGAGATTCGGCTGAACATGTAGACAATACCTATAGAGTTATTCCATGTGGAAACGACAAATTATGCCAAAATCTTCGTGCGGTCGCATTCGAGATTTGAGTGTTTGTCTGAACACTTATCAATATGTGATAGGAAGGAAAATGGAATGGTTTGTAATGTACGCCATTCATATTGAAGATACCGCCATAGTTGAATCTTAAGTTATGTTCATTTTCTTGGAGGTCTATCGAAAATGAAAAAAAAAAAAAATAAATTCAAAATTGCACTATAGATATGTGGACAGTTTTTTTTTATCACGTAGTAGTGACGCAAATACACATTTTGGATTACGAAATATTTGGATCTTTTTAGTCCAAGTGTAGAAGGCCCATGTCCTTCTCCATCATCTGCATATCTAAATGCAGATGAGGGGCACATTTGCATATTAATATGTAAATATAATGGATTTTGTGGTATAATTATTTGCTTATCATTAGCATATTCTGTGCATATTATTTTGATTTATTAGCAATGAAGTGTGAAACACCAGCATAGTACGTAAATATTAATACAATATTGTATTATATTGTATTTATTTAGTTGTATTTATTTCATTTGTGTTTACTGCAATTATAGGCATTATATAGTGTATAAATGGGTTGCATAATTTACTGCGTCGTTGCATAATGTATAGCATACAGGGGATTATGGAAGGAATGATATTACAAGCATAGATGAAGGATTAATTAAATTGGAAATGAGAGATTCTATAGGAATCATACATGAGTTTCAGTACGCTTGGAAGAGAGCTAGCGCTGAGAGGTTTTTTTTTTTTCTTTCCCGACTTGCTGTCGCCTAGACTACATGATGTGAGGTCTCTCGCAACTTAACATGGAAAGAAATTACCAGAATAGGAACTAAATAAGTATCTTTATACACAGGAAGTGCCTTCGAACTTCCTTGGTGAATCTACACTGAGTTTGATACAGTGTGTTGAAACAGAGCGTTTGTATTGTTTCAAAAGCCATAAACTTTTTCGCTTCTACATGCGAAATTTTAGCTTTCTATAGGTGTGATTTCCAATGCACCGAGTTCAAGCGTCATTTCCTCCCCCCCTTCTCACCAGAAACCAGTAACCTGGCCAGCGAGCCTTTTACTTAGTTCCCGAAATGCAACACCAATTTGAAAATGTATACTCTGATTTGACTTATTTTCTGTGTTTAATATTAATATTTACGTACTAAGCTAATACACGTTCTTGGAAATACCGCACAAAATTCTGATTTATTTTAACAGCGTGTTTCCCTTATCGAACAAGACACTTGGATCTTGTATTTGTGAAAAATAAATGATTAACAAAGATGTTTCCTTCAATCTTTCTCCAAGCAAACATGGCTGCATTAGTAGCAGACAGTTTGAACGACAGCGACAGAAATTGGGTGTACTGCTGCTTCTGAGAGAGATGACAGTTCATAATTTGTATATATATGTATTCTTTGACTGTTTACCTTTATTTTGATGTATAATATCATATGTTTCTCAATTTTATTTGTATGTAACAAGTGAAGAAAAACAAAAGTGTGCGAAAAACTTGCATAATTTCTGCTGCGAGCAAAAAGTTCAGTGTTGGCCGTTGCTCAGTGAAGGGGCAGCACGTGTCAGCCAAGAAAGGGTGAATTTGGCTACGGATAGTGACTGAACAAGTGCATTGTGCAGGTCGGACCACACGCAAACCGCCTCAGGGCAGAGAACCTTTTGTCAAAGGTTGCTAGAGGAAGCGAGTTTCTTCGTTTCCTTGTTTTTGCCAGAAACATATACTCGTTTTCCTGAGAGAACGGGGGAGTTCAAGTCAGATTCGTGAAGCAACAACATATAGTTTTTCGGTTCAAAGGAAGTCACCTGACTTCACTAACAAAGTGTTCGATACCCAGGACGAGGTGTGAGCAAGTTGTTTTCCGGCTCCCCTGGATTTGTCCTGTGAACAACTGTAATACGCGAGTGTGTAGAACTCAGTTTTTTTTATAAAGCTATAATCATATTACTAAAATGTGTAAGACCTACACATATCTGCAGTTTCTCATCAGTGGTGCTTATTACATATAGTGACAATGGAAGATAAAATTTGAAATCTCCAGTTTCTAATTGTTCAATCTCTGAGTGCTATGGACGCTCAATAGAGACAACATAATTTGAATCTCGTCGCACCTCCCAATTTTAATATGGGAAAACTCAGTTTTTCAAACATGAAAGAATTACATACTTTACGATATCTCAGTTAGAGATATAAAAACCTAGGCCAGCAACGTCTCTAAGCTGTGCCTGTCCTTGGACATTTAGTACAAGGTTTCAGTAATTATATTTTGCTTGTTAATAGGAGCTACTAAAAGTTCCTTCATTGAACGTGTGAAGTCCAGCTTACCATATCTACTACAGAACATTTTACATTTCAGTGGAATGGGAATCTAGGAGGACACTGTGTCTTACAACATAGAACTTGTGAACAGCGAGTGATTATCGGAACAGTGAACCAGTAAATTAAATTGTGTTTTATTTTTATCTTCAATCTGTGTATTTATATCACAGATGTTAAAATATGTTTCAGTGGAATACCTCCCTCCTCTAAAACTGTTAGAGACAAGAAACTCAAAATTATGAGGAGATAAAGAATGTTGTAAATATCTCTATATATATTTTTTTTCTCTTTTGAAAGGTCAGACAGACTTTTTCTAACTTTAGGTTCATCCTACCTTCTCCTTTTTTGTTATTTTTCGTGTGTTACCATTATCTAGCATATATATATATATATATATATCTTAAAAGTGTGTGTGTAGTGCACTACGGAAATGGTGATAATTATTAGTGTATCGAAGTTTGGATATCAACGCATCCATCCTATTTTATGTTCCTGATTCCATTGTGGAAAATAAAACTGCCAGCTCTTACCAGAACAACTGTGTATTCAATTTGCTGTATGGTGAGTACCTGTGCTAATGATATGTTTGTTTTCAGGAGTGTGATTCAAGGAGGCATTTTCCCCTTGATTGTGTATGTTTGACCACCTCTCTGTATGGGGCTCAGAGAGAATTCTGCCCAAGGAACCAAATAACAGTCATGAAATAGTGAGATAACTTACAGGCTGCTACCTGTAAATTTTATTGTCAGATTAAATTTATTTTTTTTTAACCTTATTTGAAATTTATAACTAACTCACTATTTTAGCATCTTTGAGCATGGCTGTTATGCAGATTGCCCTGAGATCTGCTGTTCCACAAAACATAAATAATATTGCTCTACCGACTTCATAAGGGAGTGGCGGCCCTTATAGGAGAGAACCATATCTCCAAGAGGGAATAACTCATTTTTACCTAGTTTGTATTTTGCATTCTATGCAAATATTGCAGTTAATTTGAATATTCCCAGCCACTCTCCTTCATTTATTCTTTTTATTTTGTGTTGGTGTTCTTAGGTAAACAGTAGTTTTGGCTCTGGCTACCTAGCACCTCACACAAGTCGATGAATTAAACCAAAATTATATTTTCGGAAGAAATATTGAAAAATTTGTTGTGTCAAAGGGAACGTAATTTTGAGAGAATAATAAGTATCATCTGTACTTTCTATAGAAGAGAAAATCATCTTTTGTGTTTCTAATTCCTATTAGTGCTAGTGGTATAAAGTATATAGTGCATAGAGAACGGATGCTGAGCTATGCCCCCTGTAACTTCTGATCGGAAATGACTAAAACGCTCAAATTTGTGTTTCTGAGCCTCACTAAAGTATCTGTTTTCATGTTGTCACTTTATATTGTTGTTGTTGCTCCAAAATTCAAAAAAGAAGAAGAAGAAGAAGAAGAAAGAAAGAAAGACAGAAAGAAAGAAAGAAAAGAAAGCAATACATATCAATCTCCAAAACAGATGTGACCATTACAGCCTTTTGAAGCTCCAACGCTACATCAAGATTGTAGTGTTGTCTGCATTCCAGGGTCTGAAACCGCTACAAACAAAATCAAATTTTGCAAGCAGTTACAAACAATCGTGAACTGAGTCTACTAAAAGAAGTGAGAACAGAAAAACACGACTCTCGTTTGTGATTGCATTCCTTTTTACACCCGGACTTTGTTTACAAGAATGTTTTTGTGGAATTTTACAGCTGCTAATGAACGTGCAGCCACGTAAACACATGCCGGGACAGAAGTAAGTCGAAATACAAATTGAAATTTTCACCACTTGTGGAGGAAGCATATTTCTTGCTGAAATCAAAATATTGTTAGTATTCCTCTGTGCCTTTTTGTTCCACAATGTTTAGAACTTTATATATATTTCTGGTTATTATCATTCACATAATCGACCGTCTTGCTCAATTTTTCGCTTTCAGGTGGAATGACTCTATATGGTTGAGGACTAAGCTTTCGAAAAATAAGGGGGAGAAGAACAATTGTTTAACTGAAAAATTAAAATGACTTCATTAAGTTATATTTTAATTAATAAATGACTGGTAGATTGACTCTGTCCTAGCTATTGAAGTAGACAAAGTATCTTTCCTTCTCGAATCTCAAACTTTTTCAGACACAGTCCGCTATATGGATCCGCCATTTTGTATTTTTAAATTTTAATGTCAAATTAGTAAGTTTGTAATCAACAAAGTCAAATGCACCAATTTACCAAGTCCAGTTCGCCAATTTTACTTTTTCCAAATTTGGTCCTCCATTTTTTTTATTTGATGTCAAATTGATAATTAACAAGACCAAAGCCTCATTATAGCAATTTTTTGTCCATTTTTACTGATTTTGAATTATGACCACGTTTCAAGCATTTGATCCATAGTTTATTGATCACTGTGCGTTGCCCTTTTGGTCCGTCGCTTTCCTGGCTGTCGCTTTCTTTGTGCGTCGCCTTTTGACCCGTCGATCTCTTGGCTAACGCTCTCCTGGTCGTCGCTCTTTTGCCATCACTCTCTTTGCTGGCGCTCTACTGTCGGTACACCCATGTTTATTACAAAACTCGATCCTGACATTATTAACTATCTTCTCTTCAATATGTACGATGGTACTTGCAAAAGAATACCATATCAATATCACAAATGTAAATTATGCGAGACCGCGAGAAGTCTCGCGAGACTTGCTGAAGTCTCGTCTCGCGTTCTCGTCTCGCAAAAGATATCAGGTCTCGTCTCGCGTTCTCGTCTCGTTTGCGAGACGAGACGAGACGAGACTCCTCGCGTTCTCGCGTCTCGCGCCCATGCCTAGCAGTAAGGGATTTGTACAAACCGTAAAGAAAAGTGGAAGCGATTTATGTGAGAAAAGAAAGTGAATTGTTGGTAACGAACATATAAAACAACGTGCCATGCGGGGCTCTAACCCGCCTTCACTCACTAACGCTCGCTCTGCAGTGCTGTCTGAATTTAATGTTGGTAACGTAATTTAACGTATGAAACCATAAAACAACCGCATCGGAATAGAATATCGCAAAAAAGTAGGTGCAAAAGCGGACCCCCAATGCAAAACAACAGCCAAAATTAGCAAAGTACTAATTTACAAATGATGAAAAGGAACCATTTTGTAAAGTAATTTAGAATTAAGTAAACTTAGGTAGAAACAGAGATGAAGTACTATTAATAAACCCTGAACCACCGTTAGTAATAGACGTCGGTCTGTCTCCTCTCTTTGACTCGAATTTCTGAAGAGGTACTCGGACTTCTCTTACATGTGAATTAACGCACGAAATTTCGAGAAATGGGCAGGAGGAAAGGTCGTGTGTGGCAATGTAACATGCAAAATTATAAAGATAAGAAAGTATCTTGCAAATATTGTGAACATACATATTTATGCGCAAATGTTGACAAAATTGTTCATAACATTTAAAAATTTAATATTTATTTATTTATTTATTTATTTAAGAAGAAGAACACAACAGGTTATTCTACCCAATTACAGTGTTCATACCAGTGTTACATAGAATATCTATAATATATTTGCGAAATCTATTCTGACCCATACTATGTATATCCAGAACATTTTTACATTTACTCAGTTTGTTGTAGACTGCACCCATCCTCCACGTTGGTGACTGTTTTGTTGCATTTGTTCGAGATTTCTTACAATAAAAGAAATTTCCATTGCCCACACGTATGTTTCCATTGGGTACCCTGAGATGAAAGGCAGAGACCAAATCCTTACTATTTAATTTGTTATTTAATATTTTGTACAAGAATATCATGTCATTTAACACTCTTCTGTGATTGAGAGACATTGTGTTAAAATTTTCATTAAGAGAAGTACTATTTTCATATGTGGGGAAGATGCCTGTTCTCTTGTACACCAGAAACCGCAGAAATTTATTTTGAACTCTTTCTATTCTAATAGAGTCTTTCTTCGTGTGGGGGTTCCATATAATAGACGCATATTCTAATTTTGATCTAACAAATGAAAAATATAATTTCAGTAAAACATTCGATTTATTAAATTCCCTTCCCATTCTCAAAATGAATCCAAGATTTTTGTTTGCGTCATTTACAATTTGATTTATATGATGCTCAAACGATAGTTTGTTATCATATATTACACCCAAATCTTTGATAGTTTGTTCCCTCTTTAACTCTTTACCATCTATCTTATATTGAAATTTAACAACATTCCGTTTCTTAGTGAAGGACACGGTTTTGCATTTATCTGAATTTATGTTTAACAAGTTGCTCTTGCACCATTCTTTTACTCTGTCTAGATCCTCCTGCAAACTGACACAGTCCTGTGCTGTTGTAATTCTCCTATATAATTTTAGATCGTCTGCATAGAGTAGTTTATGTGATGTTTTAATACAATTAGGAAGGTCATTAATGAATATTATAAAAAGTAACGGCCCTAAATTAGATCCTTGTGGGACTCCAGAAAATTGAATATATTCAAATGATCTACAGGATTTATAAACCACATATTGTTTTCTGTCCATCAAATATGACTTCATAAGAGCAATTAACTGATCAGAAAAGTTGAGAAATTTAAGTTTATTCACTAACAACGTGTGGTTTACCTTATCAAATGCTTTCGCAATATCTGTATAAACTACATCTATTTGATTATTACTCTCCAATGTATCAACTAGATGGTCAGTGAAGACAGCGAGATTTGTTACGGTGGATCTGCCAGGAACGAATCCATGCTGATAATCCGATATTACTGGTTTAATGTGGTTTTCAATGCGCTTATAAATTATGCTTTCAAATATCTTTGCAAATGAGTTTAGAATACAAACCGGCCTATAATTTTGAATTTCTTTACTGTCATTATTTTTAGGAATAGGGCAAACTTTGGTAAGTTTCCATTTTGCTGGAAACGTGCTGGTTTGGAGTATTAAGTTAAATAGCATGTGTAAAGGTAATAAGAAACTCTCTTCACAACCTTTTATTACATATGATGGTACATCATCGATACCTATCGAACACTTTGATTTTAGTTTTCTGATTGCCATTCGAATCTCGTCCACTTCTATTACCGCTATTTGCAACATATCAATTTTTTCATACATTTCAACTAATGTCGAATCATCTCTTTCAACTAGCAGTGGTGCTCCATCTGTATACACTGATTTAAAGTAGGTTGCAAATGCGTTTACTATATCTTTATCACATGCTAACTCTTTACCCTCATAACACAATACATTACCATTTAAATGCTTTGTTTTACTCTTAATAAAGTTCCAAAACGTAGATGGGTCCTCTTGTATTAAATATTCCGCTTCCTTAACGAAGTTTGTATATGCGACTTGTATATCTTTCTTAATCATTTTTCGAAGTTTATTAAATTCGCGTTTATGTAAATCTATATTTGACTTTCCGAGTCTTATCGCTTTGCGGTGACGTGCTTTCATTTTAATTTTATTTATTATGTCTAGCGTGAACCAGCTAGGATAGTTTCCCGTGCTCTGTTTCTTTTTCGGAATGCATTTGTCAAATATATTATATAGGGTGGAATAAAACTTTTCAACAGCACAATCAACGTCAGTATGGTCACCCAGTACCTCCCACTCTACCTTTTCCAATTCGTGATATAGTTGATTGTAGTTTGCCTTACTGAAATTATAACCCATTACTTTACTTTGACTTTTTATCTTTACCTTATTGTTCTGTTTGATTTTAATTAATAGTGCAGGGTGGTGTTTGTCCTCTTTAAGTACGGGGGGTTCTTCTCTCTCAACCACTACATTATCTAAATTTGTTAATACCAAATCTAGTGTTCTACCTAAACTATTCTGAACATCATTGAATGATTTCAAGTCGTATAATGACATGAAGTTATTTACAAATTTGTACTGCCCCGGGGCGCTCATGAAATCGAAACCCATACCTTTAATGTCTGGTAAATTAAAGTCACCAAGTACAAGAAGGGTGCAGCCGGGTTGACACTTCGATTCAATGTACTGAAATATTTCATCATATTTACAAATGACAGAATTTGGTGGAAAATACACAACACATATATACATTGTTACCCTCTCCCCACTTACTTTCACCAAAAGACAGTCTACGCCATTATTTAGGTCACCATTATATATCAAGCACACTTTATATTTATTTCTTAGTATTGCAAGCATTACCCCTCCCCCCTACTCTTGCCGGTTTTTCTGTCACTACGGATTAGTGAATATCTGGCATCAAAGAGTTCTGAGTCAAAGATACCCTCATGCAACCACGTCTCTGTTATTGCCAAGAAATCGTAGTTCGTTGACAGCACACTACAATAGAAGGATTCAGTTTTGCTTCTAGCCCCCCTCACATTCTGATAATACACACTTAGAAACCCTTCGGAATGCACGTTGTTATCTGAAGAAGAATCTATTTGTGCTTTTTCCTCTTTCTTACCTGCCTTGAAATCAGTCTCTGGTCACTTCCACTTGTTCCCTCGGGGCGTGGCACCTGTTCCTTTCGTCATTTTTCTTGTAAGGACCTTGTTGCTGGTCGTTCCGTTGACCTGACTCACTGACACTGTATCCAACTCGCTCACAGTTTGTTTTGTTCCTGACGCTACTGCAATTGTAGAGGAAACATCTTCTACACACTTCAAAGGAGTGTTATTTAGGTCCTCCAATGTGAAGTATTCGTTATTGATGCAAAGTTTGTCAAATCGTAAGAACGCACGTTTACCTTCGGATCTAGCAATTTTCATATGTTCTGTTAACTCTCTCCTTATTTGTCGTATATTTGCAGAAAAATCTTGATAGATTACCGTCGGTGTACCTTTAGCTTTGAACGCGTTCCTCAAAACGTTATCTTTCACTTTGTAAGAATTAAACTTAACAATAATTGGTCTGTTACTTCCTTTCCCTAAGCGATGTGCACGTTCTTATAATATCAGTAGTAGAGTCAAGTTTAGAAAAGCAGTTTAGCGGTTTAAAAGTATGTGGACTTACTATACCATTTTTGAAATATATTTACTTTCATAGGACCCTATTGTAAATAAATATCCATATATGCGTACTCTCTAAATATAATAGAATATTAATAATATAACATAACATCGTTCAAAATATACATTTTAAAAACTCCTCTGGGGACAACAGTAATAACATACTGTGATATAAAAACGAATTTATCTTTGAAATCATAATATAATAATAAAATGCAATTTTCTTTGTAATTGTACAAAAATTCCTGGAAAATTCCCATTTTGGGGAATCTTCCCGGGAATTTACCAATCACTATCTCTGACTCTAATTTCTGAAGAGGTACTTGGACTGTTTAGCGGTTTAAAAGTATTAGGACTTACTATATATTTTTTTCACACATATTTAATTGATAGAACATATTGTAAATAAATATACATTTTATACGTAGTCTCTAAATATAATAAATAACGGGGTCGCGGTGGCTCAGTGGTAGAGCGTTCACCTCTGGTTCTTGGGGTCCCGGGTTCGATCCCAGCCCCCGCCAAGTGGACTTTGTGATGGACAAACACCGTGTGCGTGGGTTTTCTCGGGGTTCTCCCGTTTCCTCCCACTTTCTTCATTCCACCATTTCATTCATTACTCATCATCACCGTCTCCTTTAGCCTAACCGGCATAACCGTTGGACTTAAAAAACTCAAACTCAAAAAAAACTCTAAATACAATAGAATATTAATAAAATAACGTAAAGACTCCTCTGGGGACAACAGTAATAATATACTGCGATATAAAAACGAATTTATCTTTGGAATCATAATATAGCAATAGAATGCAATTTTTTTTGTAATTGTACATAAATTCCCGGATAAATTCCCATTTTGGGAATATTCCCGGGAATATTCCCGAAAAATATCTTCCCGGGAATTTACCCATCACTAATCCGGACCCCACTCCCCCTAACTCAATATACATTTGTACACTTTCTCAATAATACTATAGTTGTTTAATAAAAAAAAAATATTGATGTAGTATGAACATTTGGTCTTACACTGCATCTGTACTCTTTCTCTTATAAAAACAGGATTGAGTATAGCCCACTCCCCCCAGTGATTTTTAACGAATCATAGTGATTCTAACGATTCATATTAGTTCATAATGAATCGGAATCGGATGATATAAAGATTTAAGATGTAAATATTGTGGTAAGGAGGCTTTAGTATAAGTGATAGTAGCGGTAGTAGTAGTAGTAGTAGCAGTAGTAGTGGTAGTATTAGTAGTAGCAGGAGGAGGAGTAGTGGTGATAGTATCAATACTACTAGTAGTAGTAGTAGTAGTAGGAACGGGTTAGAAGCCCCGCAGGGGTTGGTTGGGTTCTGTTCTCGATATAAGTATTAGGAGTAGGAGTAGTAGTAGTAATAGTATTATTATTATTATTAGTAGTAGTAGTAGTAGTAGTAGTAGTAATAGTAGTAGTAGTAATAGCAGCAGTAGTAGTAGTGACGACAAAGAACTGGGGAGAGAAGGCTATACACGAGCCTAAAAGCAATCAGTTCTATCATTTTTCTGAAAATATAAATGGAAGTATTTTACAATTATTTTCGTTTTTTCGGATGCAGAATAATACCCGTTCTGAACTATATAGATGTAGTGACATGTAGTATGGCCCCCTCACCTAAGCCTTAGATCACTCACAACAAAGCTTGGGTTGATTTATGTTTTTGAACTGTAGTTTTTATGGTATTTGTACGGACGAAATATTTATACCCATAACGAATAAGTCTTCCTACTGAAATAAATCTGCACTAAGCAATACAATTTCTCCCACAAGAAATAATTTATATGGTACTAGGAGAGCATTTCCTGATGAAACAACTACAAATGAAATTATGTTTATGGATCTAAAGTAGAAAAGCACGATTATTATTCCATTTGTAAGAAGGATAAGAGGAAGATTACCTTTGTAAAGCAAGTCCCACGAAGGCTGCCACGCAATTACCAAAAAAATGCAACGTACAGATGCCTATACTACGACGGTGTAAACTAACGAATAAAGAAACTCATGAGTATTGTTCTTCCACAACGAACTTGATTCCTTCACTAAAACAAGGTTATAATTTGCAGATCTCTTGCTGTTGTTGACGGTAAAGAGAAAAATAGTTTTAACTACAATAGTTCACGTCATTGCGAAATACATAATAAGTAACAAACCAGTGTTTATTCTTTATTTGCGTGTTATATTTCATTGATATGTGTCTTCAGTAATAATTATTACTTCTCTGCAAAACTCACACGTCCTTCGTTTACTGTTACTATTATAAAGTTGCCTCTGGCAATATACTAAATAAATGTCTGCAGGTGCGCACCTAGACATTTTTTCGGGGGGAGGGGTAAAATACTAGAAGCCATTACGTCTATGTAGTATTAAACGGTTATTATTCTGCACCCATAAAGACGATAAGTAATTGTAAAATACTTCCACCTATATTTTCAGAAGAGAAATAGTGTAAATGAAGTGTAAGATCAAATCTTAATGCTACATCAATCAATTCTCCTTTAAACCGTATAGTTTTATTTAGAAAGTGTACAAATTTATATTGAGTTAGAAAGTTTTGGGGCATCCGGACCCTGTGGTTGCTTTCCGTGGATGCACCCCTGAATGTGTGGTAGGCACCAGTAGCGTCTCCTGACATGGATGTTAGGGCGTTGGCAAGAAAGGAAAAATATATTAACCCTCACAATCATAGGCGATACTGGAGGGGGAACCCCCTCTTCCCAGGAGCAAAGATGTGCCCACCTACATTTCTTTTACTGATCTAAAATAATGTGATAAATTTACCTCAATTTACGCATAACTATTTTAGTGGCATTCGCATTCAGCATACGAGTATTTAATGGTGACTATACTTTGCCTACCCATCGATTTCATGAATATAGTCTGTACCTGGAAGTTCTCGCAATTTTCGAAAGTAAGGAACCATGATAGTCATTGCATAATGTCCTATTTATGCCAACCTTGTAACGGGTACTTTGGTCCGAGTCCGGTTGCGCCAAGTTTTGTAAGGGTTGGTTTTGGTCAAATTTATTAGATATGTAAATTTGACCTCGATTCCTGAATATGAGCATGTGATAATTATCATAATGACATGCATTATGCTAGGGTTCGCCAGATCTGAATAAATTAATATGTAAATTTATATTTGCCTACCAAGGCTGGGCTTTTGATGGTTTGCTTCCGAAAAGTGCACCGATGCGATAGTAAACTAAATCATGGAAAGCTGAAGTTAACGCCGCGGGGCTTGAACCTCAGGTCTCCAAGTCTAATGTTCAATTAGCGATTCACGAAACGTAGAGAAATTTAAAGGTAATACTTCTAATGATATGCAGATCTCGAAGTCCTACTTTTCCCCCAAAACGGTATAATCCAGGGCGCTAGGAAAAAGTAGTTGCGCAGCTAATTAGAATTTAAATAAAACAAAATAAACATATGTTTTACGCAACTTCCACAGAACGGTCACACGCTGCAAAGCTGAAAGAAAATTTTCTCGCTAATGCAGTATTTATGGGACAGACTGTGCTGACTACCACTTGGAGAGGCAAGTGAATTTTTGAATAAAAATTCAATTGCTGAATGCTGCAATAGATTTTAGATTTATAGAAATAAAAGATATAATGGAAATAAATCAAATCGAAATAATTCAAAATAACTCAAATTAATGATGACTGTGGTGGTCAGTTCAGGTATCTCCCAAATTACTGGTAATTTCAAGACAAACAAAAAAGATACTTTTACCATGTCTAGCAGGAGTGAGGAATTTAAATCTACTCTGCTTAAATAACAAAAGTTACACAGAAATTTGGTAACAGCAATAAAATTTTAATTAATTAAAAATAAAGGTAATTACTAGTGAATGGAATAACAATTTAGAGTAGTCAACAATAAAAAAAAGTTAAATAACAGAAGAAAAATCTTTTCAACAGGAATCAATACCATTGTTTGCTTTTTGAAAATGTTAATGACAATACCTGAATTATTTTTATGGAATCAGAAGGATTCCACCTGAGAACGTTAAATAGAGAATTTAGTTTCTTATCTCAGCATACAATTATGTGATTTCCTGAATCATTTCATACTTCTGATTAACAGTTCCTTTTTTATTAATTTCCAATTAAGGCTCAAAAAATACAATTAATCTTAATTGCTATCATATATGTTTTTTGAATAATTTCTAACAGTAAATGATATTTTTATTGCTCTGCTTATAACTAAACAGTGGCAAACAGAATGTTATTACTTAAATTGAAGTTTATTTATCACCTCCAGATATTATTATTAAAGAAGAATTTTAAAAAAAATAGAATAGAAAAAAATGAAAAGACTGTAGAGAAGTTATGATTGGACAATTTTGATTTATTTTAAAAGTCATGACTTGCTAGCGAATGGGAATGGAAACGTGAAATTATAGAAAAGATACAATAGGATAGAAGTGCACTTGTGGATCTTAATATTCATATATATACATATATCATATAGCTAAATATTCATACATATAAACATTCACATCATTATTCATTCTTATCTAAACAAATTACCAAAGAAAAATCAATGTTAATTACTATATAAACAAGCCATAAAATACACATATAAGATTGATACAAATTACTTGGGATATCAATTGGACATTACTTTGAATTAGTGGACTTTTTGGTCTTCAGTGATCAGAGTCCGTCTGCGTAACGTGTCGCTTAATTAAATACTTATCGAGGAATAATCCTAACTTTTGTATATATTATTTAATTTACCGACAGGCCGAAACTCTTGCCTTTACAAAAACCTTTATAGATGTGCAACTACAATACATGTCCGTTTACAAAGTGCCTATCCAAACCATTTTCATCGAACAACTAATAACATTTAATTTATATATTATTCAAAGTGCAACTCTCAAATTTGCATTTCCACAGAGATGAATGTTATTCTAAATATTAGCACACGATAGGCTACAAATATGCTTCTTATTCTGACCTTTTCTTCATTAATTATGTAGCAGAAAGTCTTAGTTTATGATGAGGAGTTAAGAACTCAAAAGGTTATGCAATAAGATGTAATATTTCTTCAATAAAATAAAATAAATCGATAAAATAAAATGGATCACTGACATGCAACTGGATTTGTGGTTATTGGATGAAAATTAAGGCACGTTAATTGTTCATTCCGTATGGGAACGGAGAATCAAACAACACCAACAGTCTCGACCCGATTGGGGAACGAAGTAAAGAAATCGACGGATGACATCTGCCAAAATAGTCCGGCCTTGAGTCATAATGGGGAAGAAATAAATTAACTATATTTCCTACCTTCTCACCGCAACTGGTCGCCATTTCTTTTTATGACTGCTTCTTACCAGGCACGTACTTTCTTCTTTACGTTAAACTTGTTAAAGTGTTCGCTTGCACTTAGCGTCTCCTGCTCCTTTCCATGTGGGCCATGCTTCCGTCACAGTTCTTTGGTTGAAGTCCTTACTTCGGATCCCGACGTGTGCATCTCCTGGACTGGATACTCGGCTGGTCGCTCATTTGCCTCTTCACAGAGCATATGCTGGGGCTTCCATGGGATGTAAATGTTTGATTCTGTTCTACTATGGAGTTGGCTGTAAAACGAAATATATTATAAAAACACTTCGCTTTAGCCCTGATTCGTTTATGTACCTCTAATTTACTACATTATTATAATAAATATATCAACTAACCATGACAACATGTCCTGTCAATAACAGCGTTCTTTCTTTTAATTATATATAAGCTATATGCTTAATTATTGCGCCTCTGATCAATGTTGATAATATAGGTACAGATTAATTATAATAGGGATATATAGGGATATATCGCTGTAAATGTCGCCCAGAACGGGAATTCCGTAACAGTATTACAGTGAAGGAAAGAACCCTGGATATTTTCAAAACACTCACTTTTTGAATAGCCCTCGTACTAATTATTACTAAATCAACTCTCCTATTAATTATTATTATTACATCAATATAAGTAGTTTTCTCTTCTCTTCTTTCTCCATATATATATCAATTCATTTATAACAACATTTTTCTTTTATTACTAATCACATATCATAAAGCGTCGATTCATTAAAAAATATTATTTGTGGGTCTATTCAAAATTATAAGTAACTGATGACTTACACAGAGTTACTAGTTAATTGTTCCTCTTTTACATTGAGCGATAACATTCATATACAAACAACATTATTTACAATTAAGATTGCCATCATATCACACGTCAACAACAAGATCAGAAGGTAATAATTACATTTAAAAGCTTCAATTTAAGTTCACTGTCATGGATTTCAAGTTAACACAATCAAATCTCTTTTGAACATGTAAAGTAAAATAAAGGTAAACATAACATTCAAAGTTAATACAAAGATAAGATAAATTAATCACATCATAACATGTTGCTCAAATATAAAGTCCAAATGAAGTATTCATAACACAACTCATAACATCTGAGAGAATAAATTAGGAATTGTTATCCATCCGTAACTCAAATCTAAGTTACATGGCCAAAAGATTCAATCAAGCTAAACGATAAGTCACAAACGGGAATACAGCCATCTTCAACTACATCTATGCTAAGAATTTGAGCACAACTCTTAGCAAAAATAAATCCAATTCCTCCAATGGCACAACACACATCTACCAAGGAAGTTTCTTCGTCAACTTCAACCATTTCTGCGATGGAAGTATACAGCATCAAAGTATTCACTTGAAAATAATAATCTGGAGATACTCGAAAATTCATGTCACATATAGTTTCTTTCACATATTCTTTCTTGAACAACAGCTGTAGTGGTGGAGGTTTCTCACCTTCTTCCTTTTCATTGAAGATCTGGAAATAGAGCGATGTTACGTTCAAGCAGTTTCTTTCTCTGTTTTGGACATAATCTTTCAAATCATCCGTAATCTTCTCTATAGACGAATGCTTCAGAAAGTCAGCAAGTCCTTCATTCTTCTCTTTTCTTTCTTCTGCCCAATTTGTTAAATCTAAATTCCTTCTCGGCAACAAATCCATTAGTCGCGTGAGTGAAGATTTTATTTCTTCAGTATTCTTCTTCAACTGTTCTCTATAATTAACATCCCACAAAGGTATTGTAGCCTGTTTTATTCTGTCTTCTACGGATAACTGAACTTTCGCCTTTTTATAATCCTTATCAACAGAGTTTTCCAATTTTCGCTTACGTTGATCAGCTTCGACAACTTCGGCTGAAAGAACTCGCTTCTTCCAACTGTATCCATTCAAAATCTTTACTGCCATCTGTTGGTCTTCTTCAGTTTTGAAGATCAAATAAATGCAAGAACTCGCTCTTTTCGGCGACTTAATAGTATGGCTTCCCAACTTCAAATTATCAGTCAACAATTTCTTCAATTTCCCTAACCGGTATAATCTCGGCAGACCTTTCACTTCAATTTTGAATACGCCTGTAGTAGTAGTGGAGGTTTTCTTGACCGGAGATGACGGTTCTTCTTCAATTGTAGCATCTTCCGTATCATCATTCGTCACAGGTTCTATGGTTTCATTACCATCTTGTTCTTCACTATTTTCGTTTCGTCCATCATCATCTAGCTTTTCATCTAGCTTTTCATCGTACAATTTTTGTTGTCGATCAAATTTCTGTTTTAGCTTTTCATTGTGTTGTTCGAATTTAGCATCTAGTATCTGTTCTAGCTTTTTATTGTATTGTTCGAATTTAGCATCTAGTATCTGTTCTAGCTTTTTATCTAGCTTTTCTTCGTACAATTTTTGTTGTTGATCAAATTTAGCAGTTAGTGTCTGTTCTAGCTTTTCATCGTTCAACTTTTGTTGTTGATCAAATTTAGCATCTAGTAGTTGACTAATCGTATCAATAAGATTAGAATGAGAACGTTCGGACACAGTTACGGCATTTCCAGATATGGTTTCATTTAAAATACTGGGTACTTCTTCAATCTCGGAATCCTGCATATTACCAATTCTTTGGATTTTCCTCCCACTTCTCAAAGTAGTGAAACTCATAAAAGTTATATATATGTATTAGTCCAGTCCCTGTCCATAAGACCCGTAGGAATTTTGAGGTGGACTAAGTTTCTCTTCAGATCCAAGTAAGACACGTCTCAGTGATGGAAAAAATCTTGGGTGATCATCTGGAAACCCGGGCATAAGTTGGCAAATTGGAAATTCAATATGGCGGCCATGCGAAAATGCCATATTTACCTAAAACACGAATATCTCATCATTAAATGAAGCTAGAAACTTCATTCTTGTACCGAATTCAAGATAATGAACACTGTAATCAAGAAACATTCGTAACTTTGAAACATAGTGCCGCCATTTTTAAATATGGCGGTAGGTTTTTCGAAATTTCGATTTTTTTCGTACACTATTATCATTTATTCGAAGATAACTACGAAACTATAAGAGATACCATAAACATACCTGAAATAAACGGGATAGAGCATAATGAGAGCTTTCCAACGGTACCAATATCTTTTCTCTATCTTTAAATTTGACGGAGTTATTGAAATTTTAGTAGCTCAAGGTGTTTGGCTTCAGATTAAGTTAAGAAAGGTTAAGCGCTAAAGCAAAACTATCCATGATTTTTCTGCATAAGTTTTAATGCTGATAAATTACTCTAAGATCTTACAGTGAGATTTCTAGGTAAAAGTGCAAATAGCTAATAATAATAATAATAATAATAATAATAATAATAATAATAATAATAATAATAATAAATCGTGGTTGCTAAAATAATAATTCAACAATTTCAGTAGAAAAAAGCAATATAATTAAAAGTAATATAAAGTTAGTACACTAATACAAATAATAATAAAAGCACCATATTTATAATATAACAAAGCTTTATGAAATTACTTGGTTTTGGTTTTCTTACAATCCTGTGATGAAATATTTTGATCGGTCTTGTTGAGGGCAACTAATTAAATGTTATTAATAAGTTCGTTGCATATTTTGTCTACATGGATTGAGTTACAGTTCGTAACGTTACCGATTATTACAAATCATTTTGCACTTACAGAAGGTCGTACAACTAACAATTTTTTTTTTTTAGGCATTTGCACCGTCTTGTAGAACAGCTCTTGCAAGTACATGTTCGAATAACATCTTCTGGTAGCTCATTAATGCTAGTATCCGGTGTGAGCGATGAATCATCTGCATTGTATGTCCATCCAAAATCCATTGGATCTAATGGTTCTTCTGCGCCTAACACTGTAAAATACGAATATACCATGTAAAAGGATCTTTTCAGGTGACCCTGTAATGACGAACTGGTGCAAGATAATTCCTGTAAGCTATGAAGACTACTTTGATTCATAATTTCAAATCGGAGAGTGTCAAATGTCTTAGATCTTGAGCCTGATTTTACAACCCTGGCCAAATATTTTTCAGCAAGTTCCAAGCACTCAGCACTTGGAGGAAGACTTCGTCCAAGTTGCACAGATACTTTTCCGGTTCTGCCTTAAGAGCGGATATTTTGTTACCTATCTTACTGGTAACATCAGACCCTGTAAGAAAGTGTGCTGCAAGAAGGGCATCTGTTGCTGCACCTATTTCGTTGACAAGTGTGTGAATTAGTATAATATCGGATCTCGATTTTCGCATTCATAATTCTGAAAGTCCATTTACATGTAGGATCTTGTAAAAATGAATCAGTAAAACAAACACATCTGTGTCATTTGAGAGCACTACAACGCGTTGCATCCCATGCTTAACCGCATGAAAAACGTGAGGGATAATGCGTATGTCAGCCTCCTCAACAGCTACTTTAAGAGTTCCTGATATTTCCGTGAATCTCTTATCTTTGATTGATACAGCTGGAGTAGGACCACCGTCAAGCAAGACGCCACTGAGAATATTTTCCCAATCTCGATTTATTGTAACTGTCTTCAAAAATTCAGCCGGAGTAGCCTGAATCAAAACTTTGTTCTCAGATGATGCCCAAAATCTGTCCATCTGTACAGGAAGTGTTGTGGTAGTGCTTATTGATGTCAATGATAGTGCTGTACAGAAGATTTTCTTTCCCTCTCAGCACTTTTGATTGATGTTGGAAGATAGCTATCAAACACATAGTCGACACGGCTGAATTTGCAGGCATTATTTACAATGGTGTCAAGTGATGTGAACAAGTCTTTAAATGTGACATTTCCTTTAACTTTCAGTCTTCGAAACTGGTTCATTACATCAACTACAACACAGGTTTCGCGAGGATCATTTTTCTGGAAATTTATCTGGAAATTTTCTGGTATCTAATCCTTTTATCAAAATATTCATAAGCTGAGACTTTGAGGGTTTCGTAGTGGCGCCGTTCTCATCTAGTAAGGGTGAAGGTGAAATATCATAACTAAGAATTTCTGCCATCGACAATCCTCTCTCCTTGGCAATTTCTACTTTTCTTTGAACCAGTAATTGATCCTTAATAACGCTTCTCACAGTTTTCTTTTTCATCTGCATGCTAGGTTGTGCTATACTTCGAAATGTGGGAAGATTTTGTCTGTGAATGAGTGCCATCAGTGATTTCGAGCGAGATACAAACCTTTCCTGTCGGAATGTGGCAAAAGCTTCTTCGTCAGTCATCAAAAATCGTAAAAGTTTCTTAGCACTCAATTCTGGGACACACTCATTGGTTAGAAGGTTGTGAAGCTTCACTTCGCCATTCACAATATATGGATTTTTTCTGCTCTCAATGTACTGGAACATGTTTTGGATGCTTTCTTCCATTTTATTTCTGAGCCTTCCCGTTAATTCATGATGCATTTTTAACTCATAATCACACGGTATAACATTAAGAACAGACTGAAATGTTTTTCGTATGAGCAGTACTTCATGGTAAGCAAGCTCCCATTCTGCAATATATTGCTTCCTTTTTGTTTGGCCAATAATCCCTCCAGCTGATTTTTGAGAACGATTTATTATCTGTTCGAGAGCCATGTCAATACCCACAGCGTTAAATTTTCCACTTGTCCTTCGTACAACAAAATGTCCTTGTTTGAACTTGTTATATATTTCAGGATGGCGTGTTTCAAGATTCAGCATTTGCTCAAAGAATAGTAAACCCCATCTCAAATAGTTTATTCTGTCAAATACCTGAAAAATTGAAAGGATATCTTTTAGCGTTTGAAGATAGAGACTCCAATTACCTTCTCTGTCAGCTCTTATGAGGTTCTTTAAAAGACTTATTAGATGTAAGAACCCCTCAAGGAATTGACACTGCTCAGACATCCTCATCAGCTCTTCAGTGAAAACATTTAAGGCTTCCAAAACTTCCTGTGATGCTGCAATCAGCTCTTTAAACTTTGCTTGCGCATCTTCTGTTGTTGAGTGATTCATAGCAGTAAGAACTTCTGCAACTCTTGTAGATAACTGATAATCATCGTCAGAAATATGCAAAAATGCTTTCCACTTTAATCTCTCCACAACTTCTGCTAACATTAACATTCCTTTGAGTGACCTTACATAATTACTCCCTTGAAGGACACTTTCAACAACTTTAACACCAAACACGTGATTTTCGATGAGAACATTTTCTGATCCACTCCCATTTATGTACTTACCAATACAAGAAAGTAAAATTTTGGTCATATGGAAATATCCCAAGAGCAGCACTAGGTTTGGAAATTCATTTGAAACTAACTGAATTTCTGCTGCAATATGAAAAACGCCTTCATCACATGAAATTGGCAGAGCTGGTTGATCGAGAACTGAAAGCAAGCTTTGAAAGTTTTTCATACATGAATATACAGTATCATAAGATGTTACTGGATAAGGCAAAATAGGGAGAAAACCAACTTGTTGTAGTGGAACATCAACTTCTGAAATAACAGCATGAATTCCAGACCATGTCAATGTTTTTTTGTTTGTCAATCCTTCAACAGCTTGCAACATACTTATCACTACCTCTTCTTTCTTGATCTCATCACACGGCAAAGTGTAAACATCTTCAATGATTTTAAGATCCTGTGGAATGTTCAGCGGTGTTGACGGTTTCTGGTAATCTCTTATTTGTTGACATGGTAAAAGGACACCAGTTCGTTTTCTGAGTTTGTTAAGAGCTACTTCAGATAGTGGTGGCTTACTAGGATTTACACTTGGAGTTTTCTGGAATAATACCATAACAGTATCATGCGTACCCTGTAGACCGGAAAGGCTTGCCTCTTCGTGATCAAAGTTATCCATAGCACCTACAGTAAAGTTACTACTGACAAAATGACTTGGAAGTGCAAGATTCCGTGAGCATGCCATCATAGTGCATTGTGCAAGATTATGACGAGATTCCATAACTTCATTATAGCTGACTGATAACCCAGCTTTATTGAATAATGTTATCAGCTGTTTGCTCTTACATTTTTATGAATTGAATGGCCAGTCATTAAATGCAAAGGGGTTTTCCTTTTTCCCTTATGAACATTATAAAACATTATCTGGAAAAGGACTTTAACTCGATTTGTTATAGGAGTTTCTCTTCTATCGTTGTTGTCTTCAATTTCACTGCATTTTGCTTCTTCTTCGTCTGAGCTCATAAATGCTTGACTGTTATCATTGATGTGAGAAAACAGTGTCAATTTATCCATGTTGAATACATGAGAGAAAAAGTCAATTAGCGGTTGGAGAATAGATGTTGTTTTCCATGATTTTTCTAGTTGATTCGCATCTCGAAATTCATTGTCTAGGTTGAAGTCTGTTTCCAGAAGTGATTTTCTAATTAGCTTTCCAGCCTCTCCGACAGAAGAAACAGAACGTAGTTTGTCAGCTATTTCATCAATAGTGAGGTTTGATGAATAAACAAGTTGGGACTGGTTTCTTTGTAGTAGTTGGCAAAATTGAATAGTATCACCAAATATATTTTTCATGTATAGTTTGACCTCTTTGTTAGTAATTAAATTCTCTCCAGCCTGCTTGTTGACATAATTACGAATCTCAGAAAGGGTTAGGCTATAGCCATTATTTAGAATGTTCTGAAAAAGTAGTCGACTATCCTCCATTAACTGACTTTTTTTTGTTTTCTTGGGTTGATTCTCTTTTTGTTGACATTGCTTTTTATATTTTTGAAGGTACGCTTCCAAACAAAGTTTGTGGTAGTATAAATCTGCTCCAAATACAGCGGATTGATCTTCAAGATCACAAGTTCTCGTGTACATGTCATCTTGGAAGTACAAAGTTGCTGCAAGGAATAATTTAGCACGATTCGTTTCACTTATCCGATATTTTTCTTTGATATTATTGTGTTTCAAATTTCCACAAATGATACATGGAAGACTGGCAGAATCCACCTTAGGAGATGGAGGGTTACGAGACAGTACGTCCCCTCTTAATCTTTTATATTTTGATGTTGACGATCTTCCATGACGTCTTCCTTTGGTTCTACTTGCAGATTGGCTTCGTTCTCTCGCTTCTTCTTCAGCAAACGATTTTTATAAGTATAGTTTTTTTAACACTCATTTGAACAATGATATTTGAACTCAAAATCTCGTCCAAGGACACTGATTCGCTGGAAGGTCTCATCTTGCCATATTTCAGCTGCATCCAATACTTTTTGTCTTCCTTCTATTGTAGTTGTGGTTTTCTCTTTATTCTTATGCTTTTGGCATATGATGCATTTGGAACCATCCACTTCTGTTCGGCTTCCGCTTTCACGACTAATTGTAGGCCAACAGGATGTTCATCATCACTCATTTCAATAAATGGGTCAGCTGAGTACTGAAAAAAAGAAACAAAATGTCAATGCCTACATTTAACGTGTAGGTGGGTTAAACACTTGAACATTACACCAAAATCACGCGTTTAAAAATTACTTTGGTAGGTGAAAATCCAAGGAATATTTTAATTAAGATGCGGATTTACTTACAATAATGTCCCGTATTGAATAGTGATAAAACTATTAAAGAAGTTCCTTAGTTAGTAATATAAACCAAGATTTTGCAACACTGCTTGTTGCAAACATTGAGACAAAGGCTTTGGAGTAAGAACAACAATCGTCCATGTAATAAAAACGAAACTTGATTACTTTCATTTAAAAAATTTATTTCTTTTACAACACGCAGAAAACATATCAAAAAAGCCATTCCACTGACTTAAATAAACTACCTGTTCCACTCGAAATTTATAGATTTAAGTTATTTACCCACTATTTACACACATTTAGCAGATAAACACTCTTTGCACTATCATCCTCGTGTAAACATTACTCACCAATGTTTGCAACGCTCAGGACAAAATGTTACTAACTTTTACACAGCATCATTTTGTGAGAGTTCATAATATTACGCCTCCCCCCCCCCACACACACACAGATTCGAAACCACAGGAGGGTTGAAATGGATTTTTCCCCCACTTGAGGTCAGGAAAATGTGAAATTTACTTAAATTCTCTTTATTTCCATTTGAAAAGTAACTTTTTTCCCTCATTTCTCCGCACACTTTGCACCCTGCATACACACACACACTCCTCCTTAAAATGTTATATACTAACGTAAACCCCATTCATTACTACCAAACCAGTGTTACTTCCAACGAAACCATAAATTTTAAAAGGGCGTGTCAAAAAATAACGAAGAATGTTCTTACCTTTTTGAGGTGATGTGAGGTGATTTTAGTTTAGCATCCCTTTTCAGCAGCGAGGCTATATGAGACGTGGACCTACTGATTAACGTGGAATCCGAACCACATGAGCTCCCGCCGGGAATCGAACCCGGGTCTCCCGCGCCAAAGGCGAGCACGCTAACCGCTTAGCCACGAGGGAGCTCTTTTACATTTTTGAATCTGAACTACAAAAATGGTGTCTCGCAATGTATATGGAGGTTACAGTAGATCTTAGTCGTACTTTTCTGGCACAGTCTACATAAAAATATGACGATGCCTATTTTTAATTATTACTTTGGATGAAAATTATGAGGAGATTGGCTTCACCTTACTAAATTTAATCTGAAGCCAAACACCTTGAGCTACTAAAATTTCAATAACTCCGTCAAATTTAAAGATAGAGAAAAGATATTGGTACCGTTGGAAAGCTCTCATTATGCTCTATCCCGTTTATTTCAGGTATGTTTATGGTATCTCTTATAGTTCCGTAGTTATCTTCGAATAAATGATAATAGTGTACGAAAAAATCGAAATTTCGAAAAACCTGCCGCCATATTTAAAAATGGCGGCACTATGTTTCGACGTTACGAATGTTTCTTGATTACAGTGTTCATTATCTTGAATTCGGTACAAGAATGAAGTTTCTAGCTTCATTTAATGATGAGATATTTGTGTTTTAGGTAAATATGGCATTTTCGCATGGCCGCCATATTGAATTTCCAATTTGCCAACTTATGCCCGGGTTACCAGATGATCACCCAAGATTTTTTCCATCACTGGGACGCGTCTTACTTGGATCTGAAGAGAAACTTAGTCCACCTCAAAATTCCTACGGGTCTTATGGACAGGGTCTGTATTAGTATACACATAAACTCAGTTCTTACTATCCTTCAGAACTAAAGGTTTTCAGTATATTCACGGGTCTACGGCACCAGATAGAACGATAAATATTCCTTTTAATTCAAGTTCTAGCCCTAATTCGTTAATCTATCTCAATGAATTATATCATTATACATACCAACTAACGTCGATTTATTCTTTCCTTTATACATATATTATGGATCAATAACAACCATACCGTTTTATGTACGTATCCTCCCAATAATAATGTTTTCCATGACAACATGTCCTATCAATAACAAACTAATAATCTTACTCATGACAACATGTCCTGTCAATCACAGCGTTCTTTCTTTTAATTATATATAAGCTATATGCTTAATTATTGCGCCTCTGATCAATGTTGATAATATAGGTACAGATTAATTATAATAGGGATATATAGGGATATATCGCTGTAGCTGACACTATCAACTAGTTCGATCACTGCCACTATAAACAAGTTTGATTACCGCCACTATCAACAAATTCGATCACCGCCACTATCAACAAGTTCGATCACCGCCACTGTCAACAAATTCGATCACCGCCACTATCAACAAACAACTTCTGCTTTTGATAACAACTTTTTCTTAAAGTAAAATAATTCGAATAATATTTATCAATGTAGTCTACAGTGTTTGAACGATATTAATCAATAGGAAATGTTAGCTGGTAGGCCCCTCACAAAACACCACGACGGCGATGTACTAGCACATACTTTTTAATTAAGAATCACTTTAAAAAAATAATAAGTTCGTCGATATTTGTTAGTGTGTGTGTGTGCGTAGAGCGGCCGTGTGTAATGTTCGACGAATGTATTGCAACTGCCGTAGCTTTTTTCGGTGTTAGGGCGCGTACCTATCTATAAACAAAAAGATCTTTCTTTTCTTTCAAAAAAAAATTTAAAATTCGCAACTTGGTTTGTTGTGGTGGCGGTTTTCGTTGTTCTCTTTAAAAAAAAAGTTCGTTGTAACGTTTCAGGTTGAGTTTATGACATGCTTACAAAGCTAAAGGGTTTCTGAATGTTTCCAATGTAAAAAGGATGTTTTAGCAGTTTCTCGAAGAATTCCTGTTAATTGCTCAGCCTGTGTGTGGGCCACGATGACAGAAAGAAACGGGATCTATTGTCCAGAAAAGTTGTCCTTCCGTTACCTGCGATCGAAGCTGCTTGAATCGCAAAAAAAAAAGAAAGAAATTGTGTTCTTTCTAACTCAAATTTTAATATCGAGTTGATTGTACATAATTTTACATATGTAATAATAATTGCTTCTAGGCGATTGTCACAACTACCCCCCTCCTAAGATGAAGCAAGTGCTGCAACTTCGTTGAAGTACGGCTTCATCCCAAGAGAACATGGGTGATATGTTACATTAAATGCACAAAATTTAAAAGTCCAAAAATAGGTTCCTAAAAATTCGAACCCTAAAATAAAATTGTTTTGATTTTAAGAAGTACATAAAAATCCTGGCTCTAATGTAGACTTTGAAGTGTTTCTGTTTTCAAATATTATTTTCAGAAAAATCCTGGCTCTAATTATTCATCTGGTGATCATTTTTCTATATAATGACTTGGTAGTCAGTGTGCTCCCGGGCTTCAAGTATGTGGTCCTCTTGAGCTTTACTTACTTAGTACATGAGGCATGGTTTACAATATTACCGTGATATTTAATTTGACCATTAACTGCAAGAATTCATTTTCCCCAAAGTACTGGCTTCCCTAGGTGACACAACAATATCTTTTAATACACTTCTCAGCGTCCTGGACTACAGAGAAGGATGACATCAGAGTTCAGAGGATTTTCTGGAGGCAGAGCTCCTCCTTATGCGAGGGCAAGGCCATGGCTCGCACTTGAGATTTCATTATCCGGCTGTACTTTCACTACTTCTATACAACATCGTAATATTATGTGCACCATATTCTGAGGGCAAAGTTTCATATCAACGTACTGAGACTTGCTAAGTTCTTGGTGGCTGCTCGCAGCTCAGAGCTTATCCATTTTCAGCTCGGCGCGTTCATCGCAGATATCATCACCAAGGTGAAGGGGTGCGTTGAGTCTCTTGCTCCAAACGCAAAGCTCCCTTCAGAGCTCAAATCGGGAATTTATCTCAACCGATGGCTCGCTATCTATACATATATACGTATGCAACTCTAGGCGCTTTCACATGTATTTCAAAATTGTGCTTCTTAGGCCGGTTCCAATATAGAATGTCGCACTTTGGCGGATATCTTTGTCCATCTGTCCTCTTCATTCATATTTACCTCACTTCGCAATATAGTCATCGGATTCAGGAATACGCTGGTTAATAACAATTTTTCTTTAGTATTATGGTGTCTATACTTCATCTTCTATTAAGGTGTCAGATTCATTCCAATGGGGCGTGCCATTATAAAAGTTTCTTATCTGCTGTTCCTGCAGTACGTTCTCTATGCAGTTATTGGATTCTTTTTTTTTTCATTGCTTCGAATTCAAGTTCTTCCGATGTGCAGTCATGGTGGTACTTCGTTTAAATTTATTCCATGCCGTCATCATTCAAGATAGGTTGCTTTCTAGCATGCTCTCTCTCTCTGACCATCATCTCGAACCCTGGGCCACTAACTAACTTCTAATATGCCAACATCATGGTGAACTGAATGGTAGCGAAGCTAATACCATTCTGGTTGTCTTCAGTGCTTTTAGGTCTGTCTAGTGAGCTGTGACATGACAAACTTGTTATTTCTGGCCAGTTGTCATCGGACATTTCTTGACATTTAACTCTCTTGACCGTACCCATCCTTATACCATACGGTCTATTTTGACCTTTCAGATATGTATAGTCTTTGGTATTCTTGCCTTTATCAGGTGGGTTGAACCACGTTGGACTGAAGTCGTCTTGCCAGTTTTCATCACTTTCTTCCTGGCTGAATACGGACTTTACCTGACAACCGTAGTAATTATTTGAGTTACCTGGATCCCAGTGATAACTTTGATGCTGGATTGACTGTTCCTTCGTGTGTTCGAATCTTCCCTTAGCATCAGCACTGGAAATATCTTGCCCTCGGTATAAGGACGCTTCCTTGTGAAGTATGTACTGGTAATTTCCTCTTCTGTACAAATAATTGTGTTCTCGTTCTTGTTGTCCTTCATAGGAGTTCTGCACCTTGACGTACTTCTCGAGTCTTGGTTTGACTCTTATTTTCCCTGGAATTGTCCTTCCGCGCAGTTTATGCTTGACCTTGTGAGTCTTCAAGTTACTTGAATTAGTTGCAGGGTTGTCCATTGGAGAATGGGACTCCTTAATCTCCTGACTCGAATCCTGACAGGTTTGGTGATCTAATGTTTGCAGCTGCTGTGGCTCACAGCTCGCTTCTGGCACTGTCTGTGTGTTTGGGGAATCGATTTCGATAATTTCTTTCCCCCGCTGCAGGCTTTCTATAGTCCCTTTCGTCTGTTCTATCTTTTTTGTCAGATCTTCCTCTAGCTTCTTACTTTGCTCCTGTATTCCCTCTAGCTGCTTTCTTAACTTCCGTTGTTCTTCTGTATTCTTTTGAATCAGCCTTATTAGGACTTGTGCCCATGCTGGTGCGTCTGCAAGCGTTCCTGTATTCTTAATATTGTCCGTGGGATCCATCTCTTGCTCATGTCCATCTGCAAGACGAGTTGAACTTTCTTCGTCGGACGACATCATGCTCCTAGGTCTCTGCCGCAAGGTGAATGGACGCAACTGGGGCATCTGAAAATATACTTATAAACCTAATATATTGGTAAAGTTATATTCACTTTTATAAGAAGTAACTATGCTTTCACACATGTAATATAGAAGAAATAATATAGGAGAAATTAAATTATTCACTTAATAAAACAAATACTTCTAGAAAACGATCTAGTTGCAGTTCGATACACACACACACTTGTATATTTATCAATTCATGAAATACGTGGCGCTTTGCTCGGAGCTTCCCTCTTAGCGCCAACACAACCTATTGATCCATCTCGTTCAATGCTTAATATTAATTACCATAATATAACCATAAATGGAATATATAAATAGTTAATATTGAAATACGTGAATATACGTTTATTTTTACTTCTACTAACATACGACATTACTGATAAAATAAATAAAAATGCAAAATAAGGTAAATAAAACACTATAATAGAATATATATATATATATATCTGAACGAAAGTGTAAATGAAACAATAAATGAATTTGAGTTATGTTTCATACATCATGTTGCCTACCTGTTCTTACCTATTTTGATTTCATTAATTTTCTTCTTCTTTTTCTTTACTTCAATCCACACAAAACAGAATAATTATCACTTTTTTTTAGGTAAACAGAAGAAATAAACCTATATATATACACATGATTTCCTCTCTTGCTTCTTTCTCTTCTTTATGCTGATAACTTTTTTTTTTTTTTTTAAGAAGTCACTGAAACTGATATTTTCAAGTTGCTGTTGTTCCACTGAGAATTTCCATTCTACTTTCTCCTGTAAAAGAACGTAAGGTGGAGGGGAAACGAACGTTGATCGTTCTCTATTGGGTATGTGATAATAATTCGATACTAATTAACGACGCTTCGAGTTTCGTCGATTTCGTTTCATGTTGTTCGGAGCCTATGTATAGTATTTTCGGGTCTCTGTTCGGGTAAGCCAAGTTTTGTAACGGGTACTTTGGTCCGAGTCCGGTTGCGCCAAGTTTTGTAAGGGTTGGTTTTGGTCAAATTTATTAGATATGTAAATTTGACCTCGATTCCTGAATATGAGCATGTGATAATTATCATAATGATATGCATTATGCTAGGGTTCGCCAGATCTGAATAAATTAATATGTAAATTTATATTTGCCTACCAAGGCTGGGCTTTTGATGGTTTGCTTCCGAAAAGTGCACCGATGCGATAGTAAACTAAATCATGGAAAGCTGAAGTTAACGCCGCGGGGCTTGAACCTCAGGTCTCCAAGTCTAATGTTCAATTAGCGATTCACGAAACGTAGAGAAATTTAAAGGTAATACTTCTAATGATATGCAGATCTCGAAGTCCTACTTTTCCCCCAAAACGGTATAATCCAGGGCGCTAGGAAAAAGTAGTTGCGCAGCTAATTAGAATTTAAATAAAACAAAATAAACATATGTTTTACGCAACTTCCACAGAACGGTCACACGCTGCAAAGCTGAAAGAAAATTTTCTCGCTAATGCAGTATTTATGGGACAGACTGTGCTGACTACCACTTGGAGAGGCAAGTGAATTTTTGAATAAAAATTCAATTGCTGAATGCTGCAATAGATTTTAGATTTATAGAAATAAAAGATATAATGGAAATAAATCAAATCGAAATAATTCAAAATAACTCAAATTAATGATGACTGTGGTGGTCAGTTCAGGTATCTCCCAAATTACTGGTAATTTCAAGACAAACAAAAAAGATACTTTTACCATGTCTAGCAGGAGTGAGGAATTTAAATCTACTCTGCTTAAATAACAAAAGTTACACAGAAATTTGGTAACAGCAATAAAATTTTAATTAATTAAAAATAAAGGTAATTACTAGTGAATGGAATAACAATTTAGAGTAGTCAACAATAAAAAAAAGTTAAATAACAGAAGAAAAATCTTTTCAACAGGAATCAATACCATTGTTTGCTTTTTGAAAATGTTAATGACAATACCTGAATTATTTTTATGGAATCAGAAGGATTCCACCTGAGAACGTTAAATAGAGAATTTAGTTTCTTATCTCAGCATACAATTATGTGATTTCCTGAATCATTTCATACTTCTGATTAACAGTTCCTTTTTTATTAATTTCCAATTAAGGCTCAAAAAATACAATTAATCTTAATTGCTATCATATATGTTTTTGAATAATTTCTAACAGTAAATGATATTTTTATTGCTCTGCTTATAACTAAACAGTGGCAAACAGAATGTTATTACTTAAATTGAAGTTTATTTATCACCTCCAGATATTATTATTAAAGAAGAATTTTAAAAAAAATAGAATAGAAAAAAATGAAAAGACTGTAGAGAAGTTATGATTGGACAATTTTGATTTATTTTAAAAGTCATGACTTGCTAGCGAATGGGAATGGAAACGTGAAATTATAGAAAAGATACAATAGGATAGAAGTGCACTTGTGGATCTTAATATTCATATATATACATATATCATATAGCTAAATATTCATACATATAAACATTCACATCATTATTCATTCTTATCTAAACAAATTACCAAAGAAAAATCAATGTTAATTACTATATAAACAAGCCATAAAATACACATATAAGATTGATACAAATTACTTGGGATATCAATTGGACATTACTTTGAATTAGTGGACTTTTTGGTCTTCAGTGATCAGAGTCCGTCTGCGTAACGTGTCGCTTAATTAAATACTTATCGAGGAATAATCCTAACTTTTGTATATATTATTTAATTTACCGACAGGCCGAAACTCTTGCCTTTACAAAAACCTTTATAGATGTGCAACTACAATACATGTCCGTTTACAAAGTGCCTATCCAAACCATTTTCATCGAACAACTAATAACATTTAATTTATATATTATTCAAAGTGCAACTCTCAAATTTGCATTTCCACAGAGATGAATGTTATTCTAAATATTAGCACACGATAGGCTACAAATATGCTTCTTATTCTGACCTTTTCTTCATTAATTATGTAGCAGAAAGTCTTAGTTTATGATGAGGAGTTAAGAACTCAAAAGGTTATGCAATAAGATGTAATATTTCTTCAATAAAATAAAATAAATCGATAAAATAAAATGGATCACTGACATGCAACTGGATTTGTGGTTATTGGATGAAAATTAAGGCACGTTAATTGTTCATTCCGTATGGGAACGGAGAATCAAACAACACCAACAGTCTCGACCCGATTGGGGAACGAAGTAAAGAAATCGACGGATGACATCTGCCAAAATAATGGGGAAGAAATAAATTAACTATATTTCCTACCTTCTCACCGCAACTGGTCGCCATTTCTTTTTATGACTGCTTCTTACCAGGCACGTACTTTCTTCTTTACGTTAAACTTGTTAAAGTGTTCGCTTGCACTTAGCGTCTCCTGCTCCTTTCCATGTGGGCCATGCTTCCGTCACAGTTCTTTGGTTGAAGTCCTTACTTCGGATCCCGACGTGTGCATCTCCTGGACTGGATACTCGGCTGGTCGCTCATTTGCCTCTTCACAGAGCATATGCTGGGGCTTCCATGGGATGTAAATGTTTGATTCTGTTCTACTATGGAGTTGGCTGACACTATCAACTAGTTCGATCACTGCCACTATAAACAAGTTTGATTACCGCCACTATCAACAAATTCGATCACCGCCACTATCAACAAGTTCGATCACCGCCACTGTCAACAAATTCGATCACCGCCACTATCAACAAACAACTTCTGCTTTTGATAACAACTTTTTCTTAAAGTAAAATAATTCGAATAATATTTATCAATGTAGTCTACAGTGTTTGAACGATATTAATCAATAGGAAATGTTAGCTGGTAGGCCCCTCACAAAACACCACGACGGCGATGTACTAGCACATACTTTTTAATTAAGAATCACTTTAAAAAAATAATAAGTTCGTCGATATTTGTTAGTGTGTGTGTGTGCGTAGAGCGGCCGTGTGTAATGTTCGACGAATGTATTGCAACTGCCGTAGCTTTTTTCGGTGTTAGGGCGCGTACCTATCTATAAACAAAAAGATCTTTCTTTTCTTTCAAAAAAAAATTTAAAATTCGCAACTTGGTTTGTTGTGGTGGCGGTTTTCGTTGTTCTCTTTAAAAAAAAGTTCGTTGTAACGTTTCAGGTTGAGTTTATGACATGCTTACAAAGCTAAAGGGTTTCTGAATGTTTCCAATGTAAAAAGGATGTTTTAGCAGTTTCTCGAAGAATTCCTGTTAATTGCTCAGCCTGTGTGTGGGCCACGATGACAGAAAGAAACGGGATCTATTGTCCAGAAAAGTTGTCCTTCCGTTACCTGCGATCGAAGCTGCTTGAATCGCAAAAAAAAAAAAAAAAAAAAAAAAAAAAAGAAATTGTGTTCTTTCTAACTCAAATTTTAATATCGAGTTGATTGTACATAATTTTACATATGTAATAATAATTGCTTCTAGGCGATTGTCACAACCTATAAATAACAATTTACTTCTAACAATTTAGTCTGGAAATTATAAAGAGCAATCAAGGAGGATGGTATTACGTAAGGAATACATTTAATTATAATAATTATAGTATAAGTAAATATACCCTCAAAATATAAAACTGAAAATCAAAAACAAGCAACTATTTACTTACAATTACGTGAATTTCAGCTCAAGTTGTCTTTCTTTGCGTAGAAACCTCTGGATTGCTGCTTTAGAAACAGCAATAGGGGCTCGAAACCGTAAGTCTTGAGGATAACCCACTAACGACAAAGTAAATGAAAATTGGGGAAATGAAAAGGCAGAATCGAAAACCATTTTGTAGCTTAACGTCCAGTTTTTTTTTTTTTTTTTTTTTTTTTTTTTTTTCATCAACTGACACTTCCAACACAACTTGGTTCGAGGAAAAAAATATGTTTCTTTTCCCGTACTTCTTACACGTATGTTAGGAAGAACTCGATTGCACCATCAACTTTTGAATCGAATAATATGTTTAGCAACAAAAAAGTGCGTAGATCATACTCCCTCTGCCCCCCCCCCCCCAAAATGTTTCCCGTATTGCTATAAAATATCTGTACATCCACAAATAAATCTACAGACTTGGCAACGCTTGAGAGAAGCAGAAAACTCAAGACGTTGATTTCCTAAGCAACGCCTTGGATCACAATCACACAAGCACGAGGTGAGGAACACGAAGCGGATGCACAACAGGAGTCTTCTAAGGCAGTGAAAATTCGGCCAAAGCGTTGCCAACGACTTACTCGCAGATTTGCCTCCTCAAAACATGACGGAGACCGCACAACACTTCTCTGTTCTTTTGCACTTGAACATCTGATTCTGTCTCGTTGAAAAAAAAAAAAAAAAATCCCAAGTTCTGACGATCCGTTTAATTGAATTAAAATACTCTTTTCTTCATTTTTTGTTGGGCGTTAACACACGAGTTGCACACCCAGAGAAGACGCTACAGGCACATAAAAAATAGGTAGCTTTTTTGTAGCGTTATATCTTTACTAAGGTCTCCAAATGTCCCGATTAATAGGGGTTGTCAAAATTTGAGAACACGAAATATTATCCCATTAAAAAAAAATATTAAAACCTGTATTTAAACAAGTAATTTGTTTAGAACATTGAGGAATTGTGCTCAATTGATTAACAGTTTAGAGAATCCCTTAATATAGACTTCTTGTCACTGTCACCACTATGCCCACATTGAAGACATTTTTCAGCGTTATGTGTTCACAGTGGATAGATGAAAGAAACATATTTACGACTAGGAATATTGAAGAAAATTAAATGAAATGAAACCTTTGAGTTTTACGTGCCACGGTTATGCCGGTTAGGCTAAAGGAGACGGTGATGATGAGTGATAAATGAAAATAGTGGAATGAAGAAAGTGCGAGGAAACGAGAGAACCCCGAGAAAACCCACGCACACGGTGTTTGTCCACCACAAAGTTCACTTGGCGGGAGCCGGGAATCGAACCCGGGAACCAAGCACCAGAGGCGAACGCTCTACTATTGAGCCACCGCGGCCCCCGGGAATATTGAAAATGTTTCGCTCATCTGTTTCAATTTTACGAAATACTAACTGTAATCCCTATTCTTCACACGGGGATTTGAGAATTGACTTATGGAAAATATTTAACCCCCCTGAGGACGCGCATTTTAACTAAAGTGTAATGTTAAAAGCCATGAGATACTATACAAGGTGTCTCAAAAGTACCCTGATATAAGATACTCTATTATTATTAGATTTACAGCAAAATGTAAGAGGGGAAACTGTTTCGATTTTTTTCTTTAAACGGACAAGCCGTTTGGGCTGTACACTCTTTATGTATCCAATGTTAAATGAAAATGCAACGTTGCCATTTTCCTGGATCCACAGCATAAGTGAATGTAGTTACTGTCTTCTACACTAACGTGTCGATGATCAGCATCTATTTCAAACATGCCCCCGGTTCACCATACTCTTACAAAGCAGGTTCCACGAACGCTGCCACGCAATTATCGAAAATGCAACGCCATTATCACTCTCGCTGCCACGCTGGTTTTGCGTAACTGTCATCGTGAAGCCAGGTGATTTTTTTAACTTACCGTAATCAGAGTTACGTAATTCTTGATATATGTTGTTGTTTTGTTATTGACCCTCTATTGGCGTCTCTGTGGAAGTGTCCACCCGTGGTACACGTGGTCCCAGAATATAAATTTACATCCTGAGGCCACGTTTACCACCGGTGGACACTACTTTTTTTTTTTTTTTTTTTTTTACATTTTTTCATCTCTGTTTAGTATAAAATAAAATTGCTAATGTTTAATTATTATAAGTGTATACGTTCTTTGCTGCTTAGTCAGACATTCCCTTGCCTAATGCACACTCAAGCAGGTTGTAGGGATATGAAGAGATATTTTCGTTGTCATCTCAGAGACAACATCGAAAACTGCCTGGCAACACTTTTGTTTACTTTCAGTGATCTTCAATTATTCTGTTCAACATGTCCATAATAGAAAGTGATAAAACAACCGATTTTCTGATGGAATCAGAAAATGAAAGTTGCAGTGATACAAGCGGTTTTTTTTCCCCCTTTTTTTTAAGGAACCAGATCCTGATCCAGACTTTATACCGGAAACCTAGATCAAGGCGAGTGTTGAAGTGTGAAAATCGGTTATTTTTAAAGATCTTATAAAATAGAGGATCTGCCCTTACAACAAAATCTTGAAGCCATACGTCACAGTTTCGCCACCCCTACTCTGCCCACTCCGCCCAATAGGATTGCAATGTTTTGAGCCAACAATCATGGCGGAAACGAAAGTAGCCAATCAGACAATGGCAGAAACAAGAGTGACCAACCAGACGTGCCGATGCTCGGTTGCTTTTTGGCTTCACCGATTTAATAGGATGAAGATACATATGGGCAGATGCTCTATTTATAACATTCTTGGTTATTTTATCGCCTTCTATTGTGGACATGTTGAATTGAATGATTGCAATCACTGAAAGTAAACAAAAATGTTGCCAGGCAGTTTTCGATGCTGTCCCTGCGATAACAACGAAACTATTCCTCCATGTCCTTTGTGCATTACGCAGGAAATATCTGACTAATCAGTAAAGAAGAAATTATACAATTACAATGATTAAACATTAGCAATCATGTTTGTGCATAAATCAATTAAACGTGTGCCATTGCAGCTTTTCAGAAAACAATAAATAATAATAAAATAAATCTAACTTTGTAAAATAGATCAGCAGTTAAGAGCTTTTTTTAAACATGCAGAAAAGCATTTAATACTTCAGGAAGCCATGAACCGTTTTTATGTGTTATATGTAGAGGTAATCTCTTCTAAAACACATATCCCACTTCACGCTATGCCCGTCGGTAGAGCACAAGGTCCCTGAAGCGCGTACCAGGGGCGGATCCAGGGGGGGCGATCGGGGCGATCGCCCCCCCAGAAGAGGAAAACTTTCTTATTTTATATATATAAATAAAACCCATTCCAAAGTTTGGTGCCCTTAAAAGTAACAGTATGACAACCCACCGCCCCACCCAGAAGTCGGTCCTGGATCCGCCCCTGGCGCGTATGTTGTGACCACCGATGGTACACGTTGCAAGCGAGAGTGTTAAAAATCTCTACACTATGATGTGTAAACCAGCGAATAAAAACACTCACCAGTAATGATCTATCCCAAAGAACCTGATTACTTCACTAAAACAAGGTTAAAACTTGCAGATCTATTGAGTGTTGTTGACAAAAAAAGAGAAAAATCGTTTTAACTGTAATAATCTTCCTGTGTTTACGAAAAAGCATAATACGTAAGAAACCAGTTTTTAATCTTCTTACATGTTTTACTTTATCAATGCATTTTTGTTCCGTTAGTATTGCATTGAAAGTCACAATCGAAAGCAAGCAACTTCTGTGCAAACTTACACGTCCTTAGTTCACTATTACTATACCACAGTCAATACATTAACTGTGTGGTAGGCACATAATGTAAAACGATGTCGCTTTCACGTAGCTTTGGATCCCTCATAAAGTCTCCATATGTTCCGATTAGTAGGAATTGCCTCAATTTGAGAACACGAAAAATTATCCCGATTTTTTTTCTTTTCAAATGTAAAGGATGTTCCAGAAAGAACACAACTTTGAGATGCCCCACTCCCATTTTTGTGCTAGTAAGTTGGCAACACTGAACGTTACACGATTTTCATCCATTGTATTTGTGGTAAGTAGTCACGGAGAACTGAATAGCTCACGAACGCCATCTGTTTTCTGTACGAGAAAGCTCTTCATGCTTGTAATAGGTTTTCACTATAACAACATGCTCTTCTATCTTCAAGGGCTCCATTCCTATCTTGAAGCGCCTGGGACCTTTTATGCTAGGCCCTATCCCGGCATTTGTCTGGTGTGAATGAGGAAAACCCAAAATTCATCGTTGAAGGGAGCGATCCTCCCTCTCACTAATTTAAACCCCAAACAAGAGGAGAAGTTCTTAATGTCGCACAAAGCGCATATAATAGTCGATAAAAATCTGAATACGTCTAATAAATATTCAGGAAAAAGACAGAGAGAAAAAACGTAGGTGGTGTACGTAGAAACGCAGGTTACATGCGTAAATCCTGTAGTTTTTTGGATTTAACGTACGATTGTATGTAACATCCTGCAGCAAACATACTTTCCGTATAAGTATTCTATCTATACATACTTTCCGTATAAGTATTCTATCCATACATACTTTCCGTATAAGTATTCCATCCATACATACTTTCCGTATAAGTATTCTATCTATACATACTTTCCTATAAGTATTCTATCTATACGTACTTTTCATATAAAAGAAATAACTCTATATAGGCGGTCAGGATTTCACATACAGATGGCCGTATATAACATATAGCTGAGGTATGTAATATACGGAAGAATGTTAGATGTCAGACACCCTCCAGCGGAATAATGTAACATCTAAGCAGGAAAAGACAGTAGGCATGTAGCATATGGATAACGTAAGCTTCGTACAGATTTCCGTAGTAAACATATACATTCCGTATATTTGTACAATATACCGCTGTCTGGATAACGGATGGTTCTCATTGTGCTATTTAATATTTGGGAGAAAGCGCTCACTCATTATCAGACCTGTTCAAATGCAAATAATTGACATGATTCGATTTTTTTTTAAATAAACCATGTTCAATAAAATTGTATTTCTTTTTTACGAAAGTTGTCTATCGTACTTACAGTAGAATTTTTATTTAAATCTTTGTGGGAAAGAGGTAAGTAATTCCTGATTTGAACTGCAAGAGTGACGATTATGTGAAAATCTCAATAAACACAACATCATATTGTGTTAAAATCGAATAATATTTACTGGAATTTTGCTTTTAAAGGGTACGCTCTCAAATTCTCGATTGATTTTAAATCCAAGTAGTGAGAATAACTGTAAAGCCTCTAAAAGTACATATTATATTCCATGAAACTATAACATTTTTACGAACAGCATTTTACATCATTTTTTTTTTAAATTAGAGGATGGCAGTAACCCACAGTACACTAGGAGCTAAAATCGTCTGCTTTTTCTTCACTGGCATCAATCCCAAACCAGTGGCGGATCCAGGGTGCGATCAGGGCCCCCAGAAGATGAAACTTTCTTATTTTATAGGCCTATATATAAATAAAACCCATTTCAGAGTTTGGAGCTCTTTAAAGTAACTCTAAGCAACAATATTCTATCTATACACCTTCCCCCCAGAAGTACGCCCTGGATCCGCCCCTCTCCCAAGCACAGGGGATTACGGAAAAAGAATCAAAGAAACGTATGCCTACATAATTGTATTGAAACCAAAAGAGTTTTACATAAGTCATCGTGGAAGTCTAAAAAGGTTATATTTCTGAAGTTAGCTCCAACAAAAGAAGAAGGAAAGTCACTTTTTAATAAATGTAATAACCCATATTTCGGAAACTATAATAGCCCAAACGCTAAAAGTTGCTGATCCAATCACCCCAAACGAAGTACTATCCAGCCCAATAAAAATCTCGTCTGGCTCAAACACTTGTGGGCTAACGTGAAGTTGGCTCCTCAAATTTTGTGGTCTAATTCCTTTATAAATATAACCCAAATCTTGAAACTTGCTACACTGCTACCTTAACAGCACAAGATGTGCTAGGCATATGTCATTTAGGTGTCCCAGCTACGTTTTAGGTATCCGGTACTTGGCACAAGTGATATTCATGTGCTATGTATGTACTTCAGCTACCTACAGTTTTAGGTACTTGTTACACCTAATTGATATTTGCAACTATGTACCACAAATATAGCATTTATATACCTGGCTCAGTTTCACTCTAACAGTCGTTTTATGTCGTCACTTGGGGCATATATCTGTCATGTTCTAGGTGCTTTTTTTAGGTCCATACTGTACCAGATACCCTAACAGTACAAGATGTGCTAGACATGCGCCATTTAGGTGTTCTAAATTCACCTCCAACATTTGATGCATTTATTGCTTCTTTTTCTAAGCCATTGTGCACTAGACGCAACAAATGTATCAACTTTTTTAGATGGCAACTGTCGCCGATCATTTGAAAGTGAATATGGAAGAACCATGAAATAAAGTAAATAGACACTCGTCATTTTGTTATAAAATTACATGGCGAGTAGATTTTATCTGATCCCAAACGGTTATCGTCGAATATATGCGGTTAAAGGACCACAAGCCAAATTCTAAAGACCCCAACATTTTATTCCTCTACAAGCGACGCCCTCTTCATGGCCAAGTCGGAAGAGCACGCGGCTAACATTCCAAAGGTTGGTGGTTCGCGCCCACCCTGGGGTACATTTTCTTGATTTGTTTAAAGTGTTGTTTAGACTCACCTCAATGTAAACACATTACGCATATAGACGATTTAACATATTTTGGAGGAGTAATTTTGTGGTTCATTGACGCTTACGGTGTGGGGAACATACTAAGCACGTTCCCCAGGTGCATGTCAGGCATGTGCCAAGGGGCGGACATAGACTGTGACTATTACTTGCTAATCGTGTGATTTCTCTCTCAGAGGTATATAAGGCACATACTGGACACATTTCCATGTACCTGAGGAGGGAACATGATAGGCATATGTCTGCTGTGTAATTGTGCTGTTAGGGTAGTCGACATAGAGTACTGATAATTCCAATAAACGTATTTGTCATACCTGTCATATTACTGAACTCAGTCCCGAGGAAAGAAGCAGGAAAATCACTTTTTAATAAATACAATAGCTCGTCTCAGAAACTATAATAGCCTGAACGCTAAACTTTGTTGACCAAATCAGCCCAAACGAAATACTATCCAGCTCAATAAAAATTTTGTCTGGCCCAAACACTTCGGAGGGTTAACTTGAAGTTGGCCTTGAAGTTGGCAAACTTTGTGAAGCTGCTAGCCAAAGTTGCTAGCCAAAACAGCCCAAAGGAAGTACTTCCTGGCCCAATAAAGGTCTCCTGTAGCCCAAACATTTGGGGGGTTAACTTCACTTCACACAAGCAAAGATGGCGCTTTTCTTAATCTTTTCGAGAAATGTTGGAATCGCAGAAACTTGCTTCTCCATATTTTTGATGAAAACGAAAACATAGCTTACAGCCCGCTAACTATTGCTTCGTGAAGCGACTGAGCAACCCAAGTGAATGACATTAGGGAAATTAGAACGCCTGCAAAAGTTAAAACTAACGCAAAAATTAAAATAATAGATTTTCGATTAAAGTTTTATGAACACAAAAAAAGGGGGATATAAATTTTACGCCAGTATGTCACGGCAAGTCACATTGTTACACTTAAAAGAAGAAAACTACATACCTATATTTCTCGGTTGCAAGATTGCTTCGGGGGTTCTAACCTGGTATCTTTGGATTACTGTTTCTGAATATACCCGAAATTAAAAAAAAAAAAGAATTTTAAGCTTAAAACAGCAATTATCAACGCGGTTATCTTCTTTGTAACAAGATGAACATCTTAGTGAAACAATTTAATTACATACCTTACACTTTCTTTATATGAAACCCCTATTTACTGACAACACACATTTACCAAAAAAATATAAATAAATAAATAAAAAATCCCAAGCAACTCATTAAATACTATATAATGCAATTCTTCTGAAGTATCATGCAATGATATGCATTTTCGCGTAGCAGTGTGTTACAAAAAAAAAAAAATCTTACTGCAGTCTCCGATTCCAGTAATAACATCCTGTATGTATATTTCTTTTCCTCATATAGTTCACATTTCCCACCAATTAGCATTTAATATAAACATTGACTTCAACACTTTCTCAGCAGTGTGTTACATAATAATATAATTCTCGTTTCAAGGATATCTTTGTATAGTTTTCACCCACTTCACGAATGCTTCTAGTCACACATACATATATTCTTCAAGCCTTATTTTCTCCCTGCCGACATTTTGCTCGCTAAGCATTGAAAACACACAAAAGCGATAATGATTTTTAAAATACTGTGTCGATAAAAAGAGTTGAAGGCTACCTTAGGTTGGCAAAAAATCGGATTTTACTGAAAAAGGGACAAAATGTTTAATTATATACATTTGTACGTACAAGTACAGACTAAGCATTAGTATGCAATTTATTATTATTATTATTATTATTATTATTATTATTATTATTATTAGTAGTAGTAGTAGTAGTAGTAGTAGTAGTAGTAGTAGTAGTAGTAGTAGTAGTAGTAGTAGTAGTGGTGGTGGTGGTAGTGGTAGTAGTAGTAGTTGTGTAGTAGAAATCCCTTATACCCTCACTTCAAAATGTTCCCGAATTGGTAATTGCGAGTACAAAATGTTCCCCAAAGTCTTAATTTTCTACTTCTTTTATGTGTGTACTCTAGTTTGAGCTTCCAACATCTCTGGCATTGGGAACAAACATTTGAGCTTCTAAACTCTTTGTCACTGAGCAGTTCCGTGCTCTGGAAAATCAGCGCCCGAGGCGAGAGCATAGGACAGCGCCCCGTACTTGTCAGTGAGGTCGAGAGACCAGTCGCAAAGCGCCACCATGGTTGACGCATAAACCCTACTTTTCCTTGATTTTGAGCATTTTTTATTACTTGTATCCTTCCATTTTATATATGTGCACATGCATTTCCCTGAGTAACATTATTTTTCCCTTCTTTTCTTTCCTTCGTTTCTTTTCGTTGTTACTCCCAAATTTAGTGCCCCCTTACTTCAGCGCCAGGGGCCGTCGCCCCGCTCGTCCTCCCGCCCCCACGGCATATCTCAGATACTGAGTGAATTCTTAAAAAGTACGCACGTATTAAGAATTCACTCAGTGGGGTCATTTCAGATCTTGCTAAGGAGGGGTGGCAAGCTTGTCCATTAACATGAGTTTAACGTGTTTTTATCAGTATATTAGCATACAATTTATTAAAAGGTATGTTTCCACTGCCCCCTCCCAAATGGTGCCATTAAATTCACTGTCAACATCAGGTCTAATCCTGAACTAGTTCTATCTGCAGTTTCTGAATGTTCTATTGTGATTATGCTCACTATGGGATAATGAAAACATCAAGCATTATATATATATATATATATATATATATATATATATATATATATATATATATATATATATATATATATATATATATATATATATATATATATATATATATATATACATATATGGCAAAGAAGAAAGGTTGAAAATAATTCACAACCAGGGCCGGCCGACTCTACAATATGTGCAATGCGTGCATTTGCACGGCACGGCAAAACCTGTCATAATTATATTATTTAAAATAAACATTTCTTGTTGGAAATAGATTTCGTAACAATGGTAGTTAAATTTACTAAGATGATCTATTTGAATACCACATTTATAAATCATGTTTAGGTCGCATTATTTTAAGGGCACATGGACAGTGGTAGAGCAAATGGTCAAACAAGTCACAGTATGAATAGCTTGATTCTAACCAAATTCAAAAACTCAATTCTTAAACATAGCGAACACCTGCTCCACTTACATACTTATCACACTTTTGATATGAAAACTAGTCTTGTCTTTCTCAAAACAAGTTCCTTATCATTGAAGGTAAAAACAAGTTTTTAATTCTCTTAACAGACTCAGAAGGAAAAATTAAGAAATAAAGATAAAAGTGCTAGTTGCACTGGAATTGCAAACTAATATATTGAGATTGAAGCTCGATATTGAATTATATAAAAATAATTACTATCTTTCCTCTGTAGGTGTATGTGCTTGATCTTTCACTAACATAATAGATTAATATTTAAAGAAAGAACAGACACAACGAGATTGTATTTGTAATGTTTAGGCATTTCTGAGTGTGAATGCTTTTTCCTTCCCCTTCGTTGTTCATAATGGGATATCATCAGTGGCGTATTTAGGGGGTGGCTTCCGGGCTTAAGCCCCCCCCCCGAAATCTTACTTAGTATAGTAAAGTAAGTGAAATATCTTGCAGAATTTTCACATTTCCAGGTAAAGCCCCCCCCCCGAAAGTTAGCAAAGCCCCTCCCGAAACAAAATCGTAAATACGCCACTGGATATCATACTTAAAATATGTAGTGTTTGCTTTTTTTTGTTCTTTTTGTTCTTTCGCAAATGATGACATTGCATGGGGCGGCAAATTGCCTAGGGCAGGCCCTGTTGACAGCGAAGATGGCATTGTCGACTCGAATGTTTCCGCGCCAAAGGAGAACTTACTGAAGTTCTGCAGGAATAAATGTAGTAAAGACACAGATGGAACGTCAATCAGCCTGTGTACAGGTTTGTTTCTTCTATCGTTCCACAGTTAAGTGATATTCCTTAGAGAAACATTCTCATCAAATTTGTCAGACTAAACTGAGTGATATTTCGGGGCCTTATAATTTAAGAATAGTATGGTAAATTGCAATTCATTACAACATAATGTGCAACTGTTAATCAAATTATTATTTTTTTTTAAATACTATAGATAAACAGTGATAAAACGAAACCCATTCGAACCCGTAGTAAGAACAGTTGATGACATAGGATTATATTGTTGTAGGCCTACTGGTGTGTATACTTATGGCATTAATGTAATCATAATTTCAACACGTTTCCTAACTTTGTAGGAATGAGGTTTGAACAAAGACATTTACCATTCCACATTCGTCCAAGTCAGATCAGCGAGGAGACATCCAGTTTCTGAGCGCAGAAGGATGTCAACTGACTGAGATCTTCCCATCGGATGAAGGACGACTATGAGGGTCCATTTAGTTGTAGTGCAACATCTTCAAATTTGAATTTTAAGTAACTCGGAATTTTGTCCAATTTTTATCCATTTTTGTCCACCCAAGAAAAAAATTGTACCATTCAAATAAAGGGCCATTTCAAAATTTATGACATTGCGATCATCTGCAGTGCGGCATCTACAAATTCGAATTTTAAGTAGCTCGAAATTTTGTACAATTTTTGTCCATTTTTGTCCACACAAGAAAAAATTGTACCATTAAAATAAACGAGGGAGGGCCATTTCAAAATTTGTGATATTTCGATCATCTGTAGTGCGACATCTTCAAAGGACCCCGCACTTTTCTTATGGAAAGTGGCTTTCGGCTAATGTTGTTGAAACTTCGCTGGTTGATAGTTCTTAACATGTGGATCAAAAGTCTCAATGGGCACAAAGACAGAAATCCACTCCTTCCCCCCAAAAACCGCCTCCAAGTAGCTGGGGGGATTGAACTGATTTCAGCATGTAAAACAATTTGTTGTTTTAATCAACTCAACAAGGACCCCAAACAACCACATGTTAGACTATCAAACTACCCCACTTGACACCGCCCTTTTCCCCCCACATATCCCCCCCCGCGAATTACCTGACGGATGTTCCATATTACTGTAGTTTATAGTTGCGCGTATCTGTTGAAATACCTACAGTTTTGGTCTCACCGACGATATAATGGGTTTCACGTATTGCTGATTACGAATCTAAGGTGAGAGTTCTAGAATTCAAGATGAAGGATCAATATGGCGGATCAAAAACACGAAACTCCTGAATGTAGCCACAAAAAGCTGTTTACTAGGGTATTTTGGGTCATTGGTTACGAATCTGAGGTCAAAATTCTTGAATTCAAGATTGCAGATCCAATATGGTGGATAAAAACGTCGAAGCCACAAATCGTAGTAGACTAGAGTGTTTTTAGATCGCTGTTTAAGTACGCAACATTCCTTGATACTTCAGCCACCATGTAGAATTATTCTGCACCCTTGTCCTTTACCAAAACCCACCACAGATATCTTAATGCTGAACGGTGTTAAAATAATTCATCAATTATCTTTTCATTATTTTCATCATTTCGGTTTGCAGCATCTAATGTGGTACTTAGCAATGAGTCATCGGGATATCTAATATTCTGTAAATGTCGTGCATGGCCTAAATACCACAAGACACTTGCAGCATGCGCACATGTACCTAATGTACGAGCACCGCTTTGACATATACAGTAGTAACCTTGAATAACATTTTGATCATAATCCTGGTCATCTTCATCATTGGCTACATATGCTATGAAAACTTGATGCTTAGTTGCATTGCGGAACCTTGAGTAGAGACGTATGCGCAGGAATCCCGGTTCAGTTACGTTTTCGTCAAGCTGGAATTTCTCATCCTTATCTCGTATTAGTTTATCTTGGACGTAAGAGGATGACAGATCTACTTGATATGTGCCTACAGTCAAATCTCGTAAGTAGTTTAAGTTAAGTACAGAGAAATCAATTAGGCTTTGATCATTCAGCGGTACCCATTGACCGTTACTTCTAATAAGATTATCTACCTCAACTCTTGCTTTAACAACGTTCGGTATGGTTGACCTATTTCCCATTTCTCTAGCTAATTCAATGGTTGCATCTTGCATGAAAATAACGGGATGGTATCTATTCAAAATAGCTCCAGCTATTCGATAGAAACTATTCAGTTTCTTTGCATGTTGCGGATTCAATGTTTGTGCTAGAAACTTAAAAACAGATCTTAGATGCCTGTTTCTTGCCTCGACTATCCATCGACTTTTAGTAACTAGTCGAGAAGTATTCGCATCTTCTGTTGATAGTTGTCTTTCACGTGATAGTAGGAGTGCGGGCATTCTATGATCAATTCCTAAATATTCCAGTAAAGGAATTGCATCGCGGTATCCTCTGTCTGCTAACAAAATGACCAGGATTATGATCAAAATGTTATTCAAGGTTACTACTGTACATGTCAAAGCGGTGCTCGTACATTAGGTACATGTGCGCACGCTGCAAGTGTCTTGTGGTATTTAGGCCATGCACGACATTTACAGAATATTAGATATCCCGATGACTCATTGCTAAGTACCACATTAGATGCTGCAAACCGAAATGATGAAAATAATGAAAAGATAATTGATGAATTATTTTAACACCGTTCAGCATTAAGATATCTGTTGATCCTCCATTTTGAATTCTAGAACTCTCACCTCAGATTCGTAATCAGCGATACGTGAGACCAAAACTGTAGGTATTTCAACAGATACGTGCAACTACAAAACTACAGTAATATGGAACATCCGTCAGGTAATTCGCGGGGGGGGGGGGGATATGTGGGGGGAAAAGGGCGGTGTCAAGTGGGGTAGTTTGATAGTCTAACATGTGGTGTTTGGGGTCCTTGTTGAGTTGATTAAAACAACAAATTGTTTTACATGCTGAAATCAGTTCAATCCCCCCAGCTACTTGGAGGCGGTTTTTGGGGGGGAAGGAGTGGATTTCTGTCTTTGTGCCCATTGAGACTTTTGATCCACATGTTAAGAACTATCAACCAGCGAAGTTTCAACAACATTAGCCGAAAGCCACTTTCCATAAGAAAAGTGCGGGGTCCTTTGAATTTTAAGTAGCTCGAAATTTTGTACAATTTTTGCCCCATTTTTGTCCACCCAAGAAAAAAATTTGTACCATTCAAATAAACGAGGGAGGACCATTTCAAAATTTGTGACATTTCGATCATCTGTAGTGCGACATCTCCAAATTCGAGTTTTAACTAACTTAAAATTTTGTTCATTTTTTGTCTATTTTTGCCCACCCATGACAAAATTTTGTACCATTCAAAGAAACGAGGGAAAGCCATTTCAAAATTCGACCACTGCGATCACCTGTAGTGCCAATCTTCAAATTCGCATTTAAATTAATCAGAATTTTTTCCAGCTTTTGTACATTTTTATACCACCAAGAAAAAAGTATACGATTGAAAAAAACAAGGGAGGGTATTTTCAAAATTTATTTACTTCTAACAGCCGTGTGACATCTTCTTATTCCAACTTGAACTAGCTCAGAACTTCGTATATTTTTTTTATTACCAAGAAAAATGTACCATTCAAATAAACGAGAGAGCGTCACTTGAAAATTTGGCCAATTCGATTACCTTGTAATGCAACAATATTCAAATTCGAAATTTCATTGAATCATAATTTTGTCTGATTTTTGTACATTTTTGTATCATTTAAATAAACGAAGGTGGGCTATTTAAAATCTTAACCACGTCGACCATCTAGTGCGATATCTTCAGATTCAAATTCGAACAAGCTTAGAAAAATTTAAATAAACGAAGTAAAAATTTTGTACCTTTCAATTAAACCACGGACATCAATTGGTCCTCCTTCGTTTATTTAAAAGGTACAATTTTTTTTGGTGGTACAAAAATATACACGAATTCGGACAAAATTATGAGCTAATTAAAACTCGAATTTGAAGATTGTCGCACAACAGGTGATCAAATTGACCAAAGTTTGAAGTGACTCTTCCTCGTTTATTTGAAATGTACAAATATTGTTCTTGATGTAGTCCAGTCCCTAGCAATACCTCTGTAGGAATTTCATCGTTGACGACATTTCTCTTCACATTCATGGATAACATGTTTATTTGAATAAAAAAAATATGAGGTAGACATTCTGTGTCCCGGGCATATGTTCAGAATCCGCCATTTTGGAAAATGGCCGATTGACACCCGTCAAAGTCCGCAGACATGCACTTTAGCGCTCCTTATACTGTTTCTAATTATCTAATTGTCATAAGTGATAATCGTTGGAAAGGGCATAGAACGCAGATTAAAACGATATATAACTTGTGTTCATGCTGTCTAAATTTTAGAAGAAGAAGAAGACAACTTAAAATTTAGGAAAAAATAGGTTGTATTTCTATTCTTAGGCAGCTGGCAACACTTACACTTACCGTACGCCGACACAAAAAAAATCCAGCGTGTGACTTAGATATTTCTGTAAAACATACGCAACAATCATGCAGATCAGTGTTATACAAAGTAAGAGAAAAAATCAGAAATCAAATATTGCCAATGAAGCACGTTTATTATTAGGCTTATGGAGCCCCCTCCTTTTCCCGTACTGTTCTCCACTAGCACTACGCAACTGAAACTAACTTGTCCATATACAATTCAACTTCGACTATAGATGTTGTAGGGTCATATATGAGGAAAAATTTAATAAATAACGTATGATATAGTTCACTTATACATTCACAGTAATCAAAAGTTTGTGACACTTGATCTTCATGTATTTCCCTTATTAGCACAAGTCATGAAGCACGCATAAACTGAACAGCATATAACATTTTCACGTTTACAAGCACATCTCATATTCGAACAACCGCTTTTACACCCGCAAGATTGGAAAATTCTGTCAGGAATGAAATTTATGTTCTGTACAGGCATTAAAACCTCATCGTCAAGGTACCACTCATATTCCACTGGATTTAGTCTGTGATGAGGCGTCATGACTGATGCGCAAGTATGAACAACATAGTAACAACGTTTTAGATGAGTATGCAGAGAATGTGATGTAGGAGGCAGTTCATTCAGTGATTGCAACAAACTTTTGTTGTATATATAGCACCTCAACTCATTAAATGTTTTTCCTTCACACTTTGGTTTAATAACTTTAACAAGGAACTCTTCAGCTTGAGAGAAACTCTTCTGATCTGGTGGAAATGATAGCCCGAAATCTTGTAAATAGAGTTCCGGATGTGTTTTCAAGGCTGACGTTTTAGTGCCAATCTTACTAGTGACATCTGAACCTGTTAATATATGAAGAGCAAGTAAAGATTTACACAAAGGTTGACCCAAGCGTTCAGCTAATGTATGAATGGGAATTGTGTTGTTTGCAGACCTCATCAACCAAAGTTCCTCTAGTCCATAAGAAATCATCATCTGATAAAAGTGCAGAAGTAGAATGGAGCATCCGTATCAGATGACATTACAACAATTATCGAGAATCCTTCCTGTAAAGCATGGATGCAATGTGGTATAATTCTAAGATCTGCTTCCTCAATGTCAAATTCCAATTCAGAATGTGATTTTATTACAGAATTACAAATGGATATCGCTGGGGTCCTGGAAGAATTTGTTTTTGTGCCACTGATGTATGTTCGAAATTCTAATTCTTGTGCCTTTGAAATTATTGTATCTTTAAAATACTTTTGCAGCAACTCTTTGTTCCTAGAAGACGCCCAAAATGTTTCCATCTGCACCGGACAGCACGTGGAGCTATCAATTGTTAAGAGATCAGCCATCTTTCTTCTCTCTCTTGTTCCTTGCTTTATTGACCCTTCTAGGTAGCTGTCCAACACAAAGTCTACTCGACATGGTTTCCTACTCTTTACAGACATATCCAAGACTGTTTTGCACATTTCCTGGAAAGTTTTAATGTTTTTTGGTTGGAATTTTTCTTAGTTGATTCAACACATCAACAACAATACAAAAAGGTTTGTTGGTTGCAGTAGGAAATATACAATCATCAGGTACTAAATTCTTGAGTAGCTCAGATAATAGTGTGTGTTTCGTAGTTCCTAAAGTAAAGCCATCTGAATCAAACAAATTATTGGAAAGTGTGATATCGTACTTCAAAATTTCATCAATATCATAGCCTCTTTCCTTAGCAATTGCAAAAATCCTATAGCATTTTGTGTTCTCCTTCAAAGTTTTTTTTTTTTTTTTTTTTTTGCCATAAGATTGTTTAGCTTTAACTGGTTGGTCTCGTTTATATCTTGGTTCCTTCAGTCTTACAATAGGATCAGACAACAGTTTAGATTTATTTACAAATCTATGAAGACGAAAGTCTTCGTAAACCTTGACTCCTCTCTCTAGAAAACTTAAAATTAATTCTGCATCTTCCGAATGAACATCTTCTTTAGTCAAAAAGTTATACAACTTCACAATTCCAGCATGTAGTTCGTACGGATTGCCACAATGAGTCTGCATAAATTGTAGAATGGACTGAACGTGAGATTCTAGCTGAACTGCAAGACTTCCTGTCAGTTCAGGATGTAAGTAAAGCTCGTAAGTGACCAATGTGGTATTAGTCAATTCCCTAAAAGTATTGCATATAGACCGAACTTCGTGGTAAACTAATTCCCATTCTGCAACATATTCTTTTCGCCGGGTTTCTCCAATTATCCCACCACTGGATTTTTGACTCCGGTTTATAGTTTGTTCTAATGCCATATCAGCTCCCACAGCATTGAATTGAGTATTTGTACGCCGAACAACAAAATGACCTTCAATAAATTTGGTATAGATGTTTGGATGATCACTGCTCAGCAAATTCATAGTTTCCAAGTACAATGAACACCATCTGACATAATTAATACAATTGAAAGTTCTAAATATTGGTAATAACTGTTGTACTGTCTCTAAATGTAGAAGCCATAGTCCTTCCCTATCAGCTCGAATAAGATTTTTTAGAAGTGTTACCATGTGCAAAAATCCATTCCAATAACGAGCCATTTCATTTCTTTCCATGCAATCTGAGACAAAAGCATTTAATTTGTGACCAAGGTCAGAAATTAAATCATTCAGCTTTTGATACTGTTCTTGAGCATAAGGCTTGTTCCTATTATGCACTTCATCTAAGAGTGTTTTTGCTTCATCTTTTAATTTTTGAATCTGCTCCCCAAACATCTGAAAGAATGATTTCCATTGCATACGTTCAATAGCATCTGCTAGCATTAGAAAAGCTTTTAACGAACGATTGTAGTTGTTACATTTTAGAATTGATGACATAATGTTGACACCGAATATCCTATTCTCTGTAAAAGCATGCTCAATTCCAGTTCCTGACAAATACTTTCCAATGCATTTCATAACAATTTTGGACATGTGGAACGATCCTAACATCAATATCATACCTTTAAATTCTTCCGAGTTCAGAAGTTTTATAGTTGCAGCAATATGATAGATTCCTTCATCACAAACCATTGGAAGTGCTTCTTGACGCAGCTGTTTCCTTATGTCTTGGATATTCTTCATAGCTGTGTATACAGCTGCCTCATTTGTTGCAGGATATGGCATAATTGGAAGAAATCCTACTTTTTTCTTTGGAACGTTGGCCGAAGATATAACAGCATTGAAGCTATTCCATGTAGACACAGTAGAATCATACTTGTCCTCTACATGAGGTAAGGCTCGGCACAAACTGATAATTTTCTCTTTGTTTGCAGCTAGGTTACTTTCTTTATATGATGTTTGCAGGGCTTCTGGAAATTTCATTGATTCTGGGAGATGCAATACCCTTTCACGATGGTAATAATTTCTAAGGATTTGGCATGGTAGGTGCATTGGAATTCTCTTACTTTCATGATCTAAATTCATGGATGAAACACTTGGCTTTGTCGGAAGAGTCGTTGAGGCATCTTGAAAGAGTACCATGACATTGTCGTGTGTTCCATGTAATCCAGATAAAGTAGCTTCCTCATGATCAAAATTATCGAAAGCGCCTACTATAAACCCATGTCCTGTTAGATTACTAGGTAGTGGCACACTACTGTTGCTTGAGCCAATGGCATATTTAGCTAACATTTGCCGATTTCTCATAAGATCATTGTAGCTTACAGATAAACCTAGCTTGTTGAAAGATGTAATAAGTAGCTTGCTTTTGCATTTTTCATATATCGCATGAGCATTCATTAAATGAAGAGGAGTTTTCTTCTGGCCTCTGTGAACATTGTAGTAGCGAATTTGAAATAGTGACATTGCTTTCAGTCGCCTTTTCAGAAAAGTTCTGTGGTTCACCTTCTTCACATTCCTCCTCAATATCTTCGTTATTTGGAAACATTTCTGATCGTTTCATACTAAATAAATCAACAAAAAAGCTTTGAACAACACTTTGTACTTCTGCATGCTGTGTTAAGTTGCGAAGGATCACAAAATTTATCTCCCAAACCGAAATCAACATCTCTTAAAACTGATTTAAGAAGTTGTGATGCTTCTTTAACAACATCATATGCTCTTACTTTGTCTGCAATTTCTTCTGCACTAATTTTAGATGAAAACACCATCAAAGACTCTTTTCTTTCTTTAGGTTTAGAAAATCTAATAGCTTCTCCAAATTTGTCGCAATAAAAATATCTTAACTTCTTTGTTGCTTATTACAATTCGCAGTATCGTTTATCATATCTCTTATTTCGCTTAGTGTAAATCCCCAACCACTTTCAAGCAAGGGTGAAATCATGTCATTCACTCTCTGAAAAGCTGAAACTTTAATGTTGTCCACCTTAGGCACATTCTCACGACACTGACGTTCATATTTAGCAAAATATCCCTCAAGACACAATTTGTGATAATATACGTCGGCACCAAACACAGCAGCGAGATCTTGTAAATCAAAAACACGCGTAAATACCTCATCTTGAAAGTGCGTAGTAACATTTAGGAATCGCGTCGCTCTATCACTTTCACAAATTCTGAACTTTTGTCTCACGCCAGAATGTCTCACATGGTTACAAATAACACAAGTTCGAATATCTGCATCCACTTCACTTGCAGTTAGTTTTGATTGCCGCACTGGACGTTCTCTATTCGTGAAGTTTCCATTCTCTAATTCTTCATCATCTTCATTAGTTTCTTCAGACATACTAAGTTTGTCAAGAGTCTTCTTCATTGTATATGTTTTGTAACATTCATTATTTGAATGGTACACAAAAGATTGATTTTCTTTAAGAGTCTTCAATCGTTTTCCAACAGCATCACATCGTATGGCACTTGCCCCCAAAATACGTTTGCGCCCACATTCAGATGTAGTTGGAACTTTTCCTGGTATGTCTTTTTGACAAATAACACATTTTGACAGATCAACAGTCTCTTTCTGTTCAATAGACCTGTTAAGGGGCACACCTTTCCCAGATTTAATATCCATAATCTTGGCTACTCAAATTTATCTGCAAGACGAAAAGGTGCAATTAACAACTTTGAAAAAAGAAACTGAAAAATAAGTTTACATTTAATTTTTAATAATTTAACATACTAATGCCATGCATTATAACTTTAAACATGTAACTTTCCTGGTTTAACATCACACAGTTCATTAAAATAGCTTCAATTGAGATAGAAAATAACCAGTTCCGACAATACCTCTGTAGCAATTTCATACTTGAGGACATTTCTCTTCATATTCAAAGAGAATATGCTTGTTCAAATTAAAATATCTGAAGTAGACATTCTGCGTAATGCGCGTAACCTCAGAATTTGCCACATTGGAAAATTTTGATTACTATGAATGTATAAGTGAACTATATCATACGTTATTTGTTAAATTTTTCCTCATATATGGCGCTACAACATCTATAGCCGAAGTTGAATTATATATGGACAAGTTAGTTTCAGTTGCGTAGTGCTAGTAAACAACAGTACGGAAAAAGGAGGGGGCTCTGTAACAGCCAAGGTGGGTAATGTTGCCATTACCGTCCCTTCCCAGAAAAACTAAATCTTTGAAAATCAGGAAAGAAAGTTTTACGTTCCCTTCCCTCTACCCAAACAAGTAGCCCCTCCGAGAAGAGTTTCCCGGCCCAGGTATGTGGTTTACAACGCCGCTTAACGCACGTAAAAATGTAAGCTACTGAAAGAGAATGGTATGCTAAAGTTCAACAAATAATAATAATAATAATAATAATAATAATAATAATAATAATAATAATAATAATAATAATAATAATAATAATAATAATAATAATAATAATAATAAGTCTTCAAAGGTTGCAGGAACATAACTCTACTTGATAAACAACACAAAAAGAATTCCGATAGCATTAACAAATTTTATTATTATTGTAAAAAAAATAATAAACGTAATGTTGAATCTAACAACGAATTTGTAAAGTTCGTAAAAGTTTGTCCGATTTTGAAAAATATTTTCAACTACTAGTAGATTTAAACAATTTCGATTCATGCAAAAACCACAAGAAATTTATAATTACTGAAAAATTTATCAGGCACATGTTGCATGAAGTAAAAGTCCAAGATGGCTCCTGCCTTATTACAAGACATATTCAGCATAAACCATATTTGAAATACACATATTTATATTATAGAAATTCAATACCAATATTTGAACTGATGGTTCAATTAGAATATTTATCAATTTTCTATCTACATGTTTTTTTTATACTCACGGAAAAACCCAGAATAGATTTTTAATTCACAAATAAAATATACTATACACAATATTAAATATGGTGTAACACATACCTCGCGAAGAGAACAAGTGACGGGCCCAATCACTTAATTTCAAAGCTACTTCATCGGAAGGATAAACAACCAATCAAATTTAAGTATAGCAATCACATGACATTGACAAAAGACTAACCATAATACCAGATCATTTAAATTAAGAAAACACCAAACTCTATCGCAAAAATATACTGTAGTGGAATACAGGGAGGAAAAAGGAAGGTGAATAGGTTACCAAAATAATAATAATAATAATAATAATAATAATAATAATAATAATAATATGGAAGGAAACAGTATAGAAGGAAACAGCGCTGTTTCTAATCTTAAATTAAATCCCTTTTTTTATTCATTTTACTCTATAATACCAATGTAAAGATCACTACGGCACAACATCCCCCTCCAAAAAAAAATTCTTCAGAATATTTTTCATTTTATACCAAAAACACATATGTATAATACAATATAGTAATGAGCATGAGATGAAATGATGATGAAAAGGGTTAGTAGCGAATGAATGATGATGAACATGAACAATAAATATACAATTCAAGAAACAACAATTTACCTTACATGGTTCCACCACACACATTTCTGGGCTCTCTGTAGAGCTTAGCTAAAGTAGTATGCGTCACAACTATTTTATTATCGTTTGTTTTGCATTTTAATGTATTTGCCGTAGGTTTAGCAATCACAGTAACAGGACCCCACCAATTAAAGGCTAATGATTTTGTAACCTTATCCTGTAGGGAAGACTTTTGCTGTGATTTGATCAAAACACGATCACCGACAGCAAAGGTGACAGGAACAGTACGCTTATTATATATCCTTCGTCTCTCTTCCCAAGCTTTGTGCATGTTTTCTAAAGCTTGCTTCCATATAGTGGCATTATTAGGGGCATCAATATCTTCAGAGGAAATTTTCCACTTAACCATCAAGGTGTCAATGGGATCTCTCCCAAGAAACAATCTAAATGGAGAAAATTTCAACTCTGAATGTTCAGCAGTATTTAGAGAAAACTGCAGTTGGTTTATAAAATATGCCCATTTCTCCTGTTTTCCATTCAAATAGGATTTCAGACTAGTTTTTATTAATCTCACGTATTTCTCGACTGCATTTCCACCAGGAAAGTAAGGAGAGCTCCTAATATGTTTTATTCCATTTCCAAAGAGGAAATTCTTGAATTCCACGGAAGAAAAACACGGGCCCCTATCGCTCGTAAGAGAACGACAAAATCCGAAACGACAAAAAATATCATTCAAGGCTTTGATAACAAGCTTGCTCGTTGCATTACGTAAAGGAACCAAATAAAGGAATCGAGACGCATTATCGAGACAAAGTAGAATGTACCGGTATCCATAACTACACGGGAGAGGCCCAGCCAAATCTACGTAGTTATGGCCATTCACCTCAGAACAATATTCTGAGATCAACTGCCCTTGAGGAAGATAATTTCGAGCCTTCGAGAGTTGGCACTCATGGCACCCTCTCACATACTCTCGAACTTCGTCGTACATGTTCTTCCAAGTAAAATACTTGGAAATTTTCTTGTAACTCTTCAAAATCCCAAGGTGAGCCCCATTGGGTAACATCGAATGATAATAACTTAATAACATAGGGACAAGTAAACGGGGAACAAAAATCTTATAAGGTGAATATTTCGCCTTAGTATGTTGATACAAGATATCTTTCACAATCTTATAATCTTGGTATTCCCCACCATGTTCAACCACCTCCCGATAAATATCTTTAGTATCAGCTTCTGTTCGTTGATGTTGTACAATATCTGTATGTGACAATGGTAAACTCCATAGACTAAACATACAATTCTCCGCGGAATTAATGGAACAAGGATTAACATCTACATCCGTGGGATTGATTTCATAAATCCGCGTCAAAAAGTCCACTTGAAAATTCTTCGCACTCGAAATGTGCACAATTTTGAATTTAAATTCAAATAAATTCTGTACTATATTACCATAACGACCTAAATTCTTCGGATTACGTAACATGTGTACGAGAGCATTATTATCTGTAAATATAGTAAATTCGTTACTCAAGAATGAACGAAAGCGCATCACCGCGTTATATATGGCAAGTAATTCTAATTGATATATTGTTCTATTAAAATCAGCGGGTTTTAAAGTCTTACTGAAAAACCAAACTGGTTTCAACAAGCCCTCGTCCGTTTTCTGAGACAAAATTGCCGCTTGAGATCTCAACGTCGAATCTACATGCAAATAAAATCTTTTATTTATATTGGGGATGGACAAAATAATCTGTTCTTCAAAAGCTCGCTTTATTTGCTCCAAACAAGAGTCCTCTCTGGGACCCCAAACAAATTTCTCACGTGGAGAACGCATTTTCGATAAGGGTTCGATAAGGCCCGCGAAGTCATTACAGAAACGAGAATAGAAATTTAAAAAGCTCAAAATCTTCACAAGGCCACGTCGGTTTTGAGGGGGTTTAATATCCCTAATTGCTTGTAGCCTTTCGGGTAACATCTTAATCTCACCGTCCTCGATCAAGAAGCCCAAAAATTCAATTTTTGTCCTCAATATCTTACATTTGTCGGGAGAGAGAGTGAATCCTCTGTTCGAAAAACGAGAAAGAACTTGTTCAAGCATGGAATTGTGTTCCTCAATAGAACGTCCATATACGACAATGTCGTCAGCATAGAATTCAACTCCCTTTCCTCTCAAGTCTCCCAATATATCATTAAGGGCCCTCATTAAGGCCTGTGTCCCAATGCAGATTCCCATCGGTACACGCCCGTATTCATATAATTTGTCTTGTACAGCGAAGGCGGTGAGCTGTCTACTCTCAGGGGACAGCTGGACCTGGAAGAAAGCTCGACGGGCATCGAATATTGACATAATTTTTGCATCAGAAAGCGAACTAATACACTCGTCGAGGTTCGGACACGGGACCCCATCTCCACAAATGATATTGTTCACCCGAGCGAAATTTACTACTAGCCTGGAAGAAGAATCCCTATTCTTAACAAGAAAACAAGGAGATCTAAACTCAGAGAGTGAAGGACGAATAACATTATTTTCCAATAATTGTTCAATAATATGGGATAATTCCTTCTGCTGAGTTCTCGAAAAAGGGTACTGTCTCTCACGTATCACTTCATCTGATTTTCTTTGGATATGGTATACAAAATCACTAATGCAGCCTATACGATGAGTGATCACATTATCATATTTACTCAATAACCTATCTACATAAGCCCCTAAACTCTTGTCTTGTTCCAATAACTTTTTATCTATACCATCAATGATTTTCTTTCTCTCTTCTACAGAAATATCCCACTTACTCTCATCACCCGACTGTAACATACATAACAATGGATCGCCCCCTATTTCATTATTATAATCGACATTATTGACATCAAAATTCACACGTTTCTCACCGAAGTTTTCATCATTTACTACATTACAAGTATCAGGTCGCGAAGAAGGCCCAGGCACGGGCTCATTTTCTAACATAGAAATATTATTTTTCTCAAAATTAGAGTCCGAAGTAACATTTGTTTTTCTTTTTAAATTTGATGAAGGCAAATGAAATGTCCTGGAAGAAAAATTTTCGCTGCAAGAGTACCTGTAACCATGTAGTCCCACTGTGTCGCTCCTGGTCGACTTAGAAGGCTTACGGCTCCTTATCTGCGGTGCCCTGGTCGCATCCAAATCTTCCCTACTAGGATGTTTACTTCCGTTGTCAAAATTTCTCTTACAAGTCCAGGGCCTACGGGAATGAGGCGAAGAATCTCCCAAGAAAAGTTTGGCGGCAGCTTCGCTCACACTCCCCTCCCTGGAAGGATAAAAACCAGCAACAGACTTCCTTTTGTTATAAGTAAGAGGGGAGGGGGGAGAAGATTTTACTAAGGGAACTTCTATTTTTGACTTGGTCCAATATAACGTGTTTTTATCAAAGTCAATACATAATCCCTCTCGACGAAAACAATCGAGTCCCAAAAGAATTGTATATTCAAGATTTTTCATCACATAAAACTTGCACTGAAACTTATATCCATCTATAACCAAGGGTAGCAACACTGAAGGACGTAACACTAATGCTTCTCTGTTAATAGTTTTTCCACGAAAACAGTCTTTATAATTAACACGGACTTCATCTAAGTTCTTAACTTTATTAAAAAGGTCCAAACTAATTAAATTAGCCGTGCACCCACAATCTAAGGCAGAGACGACTGAAAAATCCCCAACTTTAAGGTTCACCAAGGCAACGCCCCCACTATCTTCTACAGAGCACACTTTCTTTTCATTATTTCCAACAAAAGACATAGATGAGGACGAATTTTTATTTAAACTACAGTTCCGTTTTAAATGCGGACCGCCACAAAGAAAGCACGCAACAGTCTTTTGTTTTTGTTTATTTGTAAAGTTTTTATTCACAACTGGCAACCCTACTTGAGAGCGCACCTTAAAATCAAATTGTTTAGAATAGAGTTCATGAAAGGTGTAATCGTTAACCAGTCTGTGTAATTCACTCATAGTTTTAGGTTTCTGATTATAAAATAACCTCCCCTTAATTCGAGGCAGAACGCCACTGGTAATGAAACTTATTAATCTCTCATCACCACAATTTAATTTAAGCAAGCGATCGACTGTGACTAAACGTTTAACAAAGTCTTTCAAGTTCTCCGCCTGACCTTGGGGTTTATACATATATTCAACAACTATGGATTGTATAGCACATTCCGATAATAAATTATGAAAAATATAATCTCGCGTGAGCTCCCAGGTACGAAGCTGACTAGGCAATTCCAGTAATACATTTTTTAAAGGACCTGATACTTTTCCTCTTAAGGAATACAGTAATGCCGGGAAAGGAAAACGGTCTACATTATAAAACTCGTCTATTTGTTTAACAAATTCATATAATACTATAGGGTTAGATCCATCACAACTTGGTAAATTATCAAAGAAAGATCGAAGTACCAAAGCTGCGGAATTCTGTTCTAGTTTTGAAAAACAAGCATTCGAAGAAGAAGTTAAGTTACATTGCTGACCTTGCACATTCTTATCAACTAACGAGCCAGCAAAAGGTGAATGAACACTTGGTACAACAGGCACCGTGTTTGTATTACTCACACGTGCTACGTTAACTACCTCCTGCTTATCAAGGTCAACAGACAACTGTGGGTCAGCTGTTTTATTTGCAAGGAATCTATAGAGCAGTGATTTAGCTTCTCCTTCTGATAATGTTTCTACGACCTGTCTGGTCAATTGGATTCATTGTAGCAATTTCTTTCAAAAATATTGATTCGACCTTTCTTTGCTCTGCGTGTTCTACATTTTCATTTTCCTTAAAAAGTGGTATCTCATCCATAAAAAAGGAACTATCACCACCAAAAGCCATGATGACTATAAACAAGTAAGCAAGGATATTGACTAACATGTGCCAAGAATTGGGTTCAATCCCGCCTGCTTTATTTTACCAATGAAGACTATAACTGACTTTAAACTTCTAAAGCATACCATAAAAAATAAGACTTGTTCTCTTCTTTTTTAACAGCCAAGGTGGGTAATGTTGCCATTACCGTCCCTTCCCAGAAAAACTAAATCTTTGAAAATCAGGAAAGAAAGTTTTACGTTCCCTTCCCTCTACCCAAACAAGTAGCCCCTCCGAGAAGAGTTTCCCGGCCCAGGTATGTGGTTTACAACGCCGCTTAACGCACGTAAAAATGTAAGCTACTGAAAGAGAATGGTATGCTAAAGTTCAACAAATAATAATAATAATAATAATAATAATAATAATAATAATAATAATAATAATAATAATAAGTCTTCAAAGGTTGCAGGAACATAACTCTACTTGATAAACAACACAAAAAGAATTCCGATAGCATTAACAAATTTTATTATTATTGTAAAAATAATAATAAACGTAATGTTGAATCTAACAACGAATTTGTAAAGTTCGTAAAAGTTTGTCCGATTTTGAAAAATATTTTCAACTACTAGTAGATTTAAACAATTTCGATTCATGCAAAAACCACAAGAAATTTATAATTACTGAAAAATTTATCAGGCACATGTTGCATGAAGTAAAAGTCCAAGATGGCTCCTGCCTTATTACAAGACATATTCAGCATAAACCATATTTGAAATACACATATTTATATTATAGAAATTCAATACCAATATTTGAACTGATGGTTCAATTAGAATATTTATCAATTTTCTATCTACATGTTTTTTTTTTATACTCACGGAAAAACCCAGAATAGATTTTTAATTCACAAATAAAATATACTATACACAATATTAAATATGGTGTAACACATACCTCGCGAAGAGAACAAGTGACGGGCCCAATCACTTAATTTCAAAGCTACTTCATCGGAAGGATAAACAACCAATCAAATTTAAGTATAGCAATCACATGACATTGACAAAAGACTAACCATAATACCAGATCATTTAAATTAAGAAAACACCAAACTCTCTATCGCAAAAATATACTGTAGTGGAATACAGGGAGGAAAAAGGAAGGTGAATAGGTTACCAAAATAATAATAATAATAATAATAATAATAATAATAATAATAATAATAATAATAATAATAATAATAATAATAATAATAATAATAATAATAATAATAATAATAATATGGAAGGAAACAGTATAGAAGGAAACAGCGCTGTTTCTAATCTTAAATTAAATCCCTTTTTTATTCATTTTACTCTATAATACCAATGTAAAGATCACTACGGCACACCCACCTTGGCTACTATGAATGTATAAGTGAACTATATCATACGTTATTTGTTAAATTTTTCCTCATATATGGCGCTACAACATCTATAGTCGAAGTTGAATTATATATGGACAAGTTAGTTTCAGTTGCGTAGTGCTAGTGCAGAACAGTACGGAAAAAGGAGGGGGCTCCATAAGCCTAATAATAAACGTGCTTCATTGGCAATATTTGATTTCTGATTTTTTCTCTTACTTAGTATAACACCGATCAGCATGATTGTTGCGTATGTTCTACAGAAATATCTAAGTTACACGCTGGATTTTTTTTGTCGGCGTACGGTAAGTGTAAGTGTTGCCAGCTGCCTAAGAATAGAAATACAACCTATTTTTTCCTAAATTTTAAGTTGTCTTCTTCTTCTTCTTCTTCTTCTTCTAAAATTTAGACAGTATGAACACAAGTTATATATCGTTTTAATCTGCGTTCTATGCCCTTTCCAACGATGTATCACTTATGACAATCGGATAGTTAGACGGGATATAAGGAGCGCTAAAGTGCATGTCTGCGGACTTTGACAGGTGTCAATCGGCCATTTTCCAAAATGGCTGATTCTGAACTTATGCCCGGGACACAGAATGTCTACCTCATATTTTTTTATTCAAATAAACATGTTATCCATGAATATGAAGAGAAATGTCGTCAACTATGAAATTCCTACAAAGGTATTGCTAGGGACTGTATTAGTGTTAAAAAGTGAACGAAGTTCTGAGCTACATAAAATTCGAATATGATACTGTTGTCAACGGCTCGGCTCATGGTTCAGTAATCACCGAGCAGAGCCAAGAAATGAGCCAAGCCAACAGCGTACCCAACTGAGCCGGATCGATCCAACGGCTCACTGGAGCGGAGCTACAGCGAACTGATGGCTCACCTGAGCCGAGCCGAACTGAGCTGGTTTCTCATCACAACAGAGCCGGCTCGAGCAGATGACTCAATTGAGCCGAGCCGAACCGAACCGAGCCGAGCCGTGGCTCACTTGAGTCGAGCCGAATTGAGCCGATGGATCACCTGAGCCGAGCCGATGGCTCATCGCAACTGAGCCGGCTCGAGCCGATGGATCAGTTGAACCAAGCTGGTTGACATCACTACGAAGATGTCGCACTACAGGTGGCCAAACTTTGAAATGATTCCTTGTTGATTATCTAAATGGTAGAAAAATTTTTACTGGTGGTAGAAGAATGTACAAAAATTGGACAAAATTCTAAGCTTGTTAAAACTGGAATTTAAAGATGTTGCACTACAGATAATCTATGTGGCTAAAATTTTAAAATATCCCTTCGTTCATTTAAATATTAGAAAATTATTTTTGATTGTACAACAACGTACAAGAATCGGACAAAATTATGAGATAATTAAAATTAGAATTTAAATGTTGTCGCACTACAGGCAATCGAATTGGCCAAATTTTGAAATGACCCTCCCTCGTTTATTTGAATGGTACAAAATTTTTCTTCTTGGTAAAAAAATGTAAGTAGTTCTCAGGTAGTCGAAATTCGAATAAGATGTCGCACTAGAGGTGATCGAACTGGCTATAATTTGAAATTACCTTTCTTTGTTAAATTGAATGGTATAAATTTTTTTCTTGCTGGTACAAAAATGAACAAAAGCTAGACTAAGTTCTGAATAATTAAAATTAGAATTTATAGATTCGCACATTTATTTGAATGAGAACAAAAATTGGACAAAATTCGAAAAACTAGAGCTAGTTACAATTCAAATCTTGAAACATCGCACTGCAGGTAATCGAAGTGGCCAAATTTTGAAGTAGCACACCCTCGTTTATTTGAATGGTACAAAATTTTTCCTTGATTGGACAAAATGGACCAAATTCAAAGCTATTTAAAATTAAAACTTGAAGATGTCGCACTACAGGTTATCGAAGCAGCCAAATTTTGAAATGGTGTTACCACGTTTATTTGAGTTTTACAAATTTTTTACAGGGGTGGACAAAAATGGGCAAAAATTGTTCAACATTCTAAGTTAGTTACAATTCGAATTGGAAGATATCATACTATAGGTTGTCGAAGTGGGAAAAATTTTGAAATCGACCTCCTTTGTTAATTTTAAAGGTAGAAAATCATTTTCTTGGGAGGACAAAAATTTGACAAATTCTGCGATACTTAAAATTTGAACTTGAGGATTTCGCACTACAACTAAATGGAGTAATGGTACAAATTTGTTTTCTTGGGTGAACAAAAATGAACAAAATTTGAACAAAACTATGAGCCAGTCGAATTTCAAGATGCACTACAGGTGATCGAAGATTCCCAATTTTGAAATGGCCCTCCCTAGTTTATATGAATGCTACAAATTTTTTTCTTGGATGGACAAAACTTGGACAAAATTCTGGGCTAGTTAAAATTCGAATTGGATTATGTCGCACTACAACTAAATGTTTGGCCAAATTTTGAAATGGCTCTCCCTCGTTTATTTGAACGGTAAAAAAAAAAAAATTCTTGGGTGGACAAAAATGGACAAAAATTGAACAAAATTCTGATCTACTTAAAATTCGAATTTCAAGATGTCACATTACAGGTGATCGAAATTTCCCAAATTTTGAATTGGCCCTCCCTCGTTTATTTGAATGGTATAATTTGTTTTTCTTGGATGGACAAAAATGGACAAAATTCTGAGCTAGTTAAAATTCGACTTTGAAGATGTCGCACTACAGGTGATCGAAGTTTCCCAAATTTTGAATTGGCCCTCCATCGTTTATTTCAATAGTACAATTTTTTTTCCTGGGTGGACAAAAATGGACAAACTTCTGAGCCAGTTAAAATTCGAATTTGTAGATGTCGCACTACAGATGATCGAAGTGTTCCGAATTTTGAACTGGCCCTCCCTCGTTTATTTGAATGGTACAATTTTTTTCTTGGGTGGACAAAAATGGAGAAAAATTGGAGATTCTGAGCTACGTAAAATTCGAATTTGAAGATGTCGCAGTATAACTAAATGGACCACGTCTATGGGGATCCATGTGTAGGGTATTGAAGACTACTGTTGCGGATTGGCCACCAATGTTTTACATAGATCGAGCAAGAACGAGCGATCTTCTTGTCCCGACAGCGCATATTGTTGGCACGAATCACAACTGTACTGTGCTGGATGAGTATACAGTAAGTCTTATCTGTGTGCTAGATCCGAACATAATGAATGTCGTTTTATACAACGAACAGATGACTCTGTCACAGTCACCGCTTAGTATTACAACACATTGTTACGAACATTTTTTGTAAACGATATGAGATGGATTGGCCTAAGAGATAAGTGAATGCAGCAGGATGGTGCCATCAGTCCAATGTAGATGAAGTAGTGCCCAGTTGGGGATCGAACTAGAGACCCCTTGTACCATACGTAAGATCTCTACTATTGTGCCATCGTGCCCCTCCCCCCTACGGAGAATACACTGCCCATTAATATTCTAGTGAAAAAAGTAGGCCTATGGTATTTATTTCTGACTTTTGTGAAGTTTTCGGCCAGTATTACCCTGCTAATATACTCTTAAAATTAAATATATTTTAGATGATAATACCGTGTAACGTGGGTTCCTATCACCACGGCATGGCGCGTCCTCAGAGTCTTGACTGGAAGACCAATCGGAAAACGACCATTAGGAAGACCTAGGCGCAGATGGGAGGACAATATTAAGATGGATCTCACAGTGATTGGAATACAAAGTAGAAACTGGATGCAATTAGCTAAGGATAGAAATCAGTGGAGAGCTTTTGTGAACGCGGCATTGAACCTCCGGGTTCCATAGGTTATAGAGTTAGTTAGTTAGTTAGTCAGTTAGTTATACCTGTACTCTAAGATGCAGGGCCGGCGCCAGCAGTTTTGCCGTCCTGGGCGGTACTTTCAAATGCCGCCCCTTTAATTCACAAACCTTGTTTTGACAGAAGACGTTCATGTATTAAGAAAAAATAAGATACCATATTTAAAAGCATGTATGAAAAGGAAAAGGAAACAAAAAATTGAACTACCTCTCTCGAATGCTTATGTAATTTAAACGACTCCATACATGACACAATATTCAGTATTATCGATTTCACTGTACGTGATATATAGCAGGGTATACAGGATTTTTTAAATGTACTTTAGTCCGACTTTATATCAAAAGGTGTTTCCAATAGAGTATGAAGCAAAAAGATAATATAGTGAATCAAATATTATGGCAAAATTAAGTAATTAGCTTAAGACTTATTATGTACTAAAACACAATAGAAATACACAATTTTAACATACTTTAATTGAAAAAACTTTTCTTGTTTTGGTATGAGCAAATTCCTTTATCACATTCACGTAGTTCAATGTTTCAGCCAATTAATGTTCCATTGATATCATCACTAGACCACTTAAACGTGTTTGAAATATGGAAGAAAGTAGATAGGTTTTAATAAGCTTAGAGTAAGTTTCGAAAAATTTCTTTCTCTACTTGCCACGGTTACTGGTAGGGTAAACACAATCATAACTGCAATACTGACATAGGAAGCAAAGTCATATTCCTTAATTAATTTTAGTCTCTTTTGGTGAACTTTTAGGCTTAATTATAGCGGTTAATAGTTTCAGTTCGTCTTTCAAATTACTGGGGTTAATATCTTTTGATTCTTTGCATATTAAAATGGCACTTTTCAGACAAATGTTCAGGTGGCATATCGTTCAGATTACTTATATCGTTAAGAAAATCGAAATACTCGCTGTAATGTTTAAGTTGCTCAAGCCATTCCCTTAAAGCTAACACAATCACGTCTAGAAGTAGTAATAAAAATCGATCTTGTATTTTGTTATGTGGATCTTCAATAGCTTCATCCTCTGCCTCGTACTGAATCTTTCTTTTTCCATATCCGTGGGGCATCCATTTCTAATGCTGATGCCAAGTCATATCAACTAAGATAGATTGAAATTTTGCATCATTTCAGCTCCTCTCAAAGTACTCAGATATATTTTCAAGAAACCCCGACTGCATTCAACACACGAGAATCAATGTTTTGGAGATTTTTGCTTACTATGTTAGGTGGAGTAAAAAGTCATACCAGATAACGAAAGAGCAAAGGAAAGTAACGTCACGCAGCTGGTTTGCTATGCACAGAGCATCGTAGGCGACCATTCTATGTATTCTATTATCGTTATTTATTTGAAATAAGGTATCATAGACCTCTATTTGATATCTAAGTGGAGTGAGAGCATCAACTCGACTCTCCCATCTTGTGGTGCTGAATGGTTTTAAAGTGAGGCTGCTAATATATACCTTTAGTATGACCCAACGTTAAACTGACGCAGAAAAGAAGTCATAAACATTTTTTTTAACTATACAAAAAAATGAAACGGTGGACTGAGATGTTTTCTCTGCATCGTTAACGACAAAGTTTAGTAAAGGAACATGGAAGGCTTAAAAATTTGGTTTTGCTTTTCATATTGGAACTATTGTCATATCTTTGGCCCTTCATGTCTTCGATAGTTCATTTCTTTTAGCTGTTTAATTATTACTTCTGTCAGTTCTAGACCAGTGATGCCTTTTACTGGTACGAAACCAAGAAAGTGTTCGCAAATTTTTACAAGCCATTCTCCATTACTGTATGCAATTTGTACAAAACGAACGATCCTTTGCTCTGTACCAGAAATATCTGGTGTACAGTCTAGCATTATAGTGTAAGATGTTGCAGCTCTCAACAAAAACAGTATTTTACTTTCAATTTACTCACTAAGAATTGGAATAAAAAAATGGACGTCTTTTCCTTAGTAGTGGTATTTATTTTGTCCTCCCATGGTTCTTTGAATGTGTTCGGCCATGACGCAGTCAAACTTGTGTTGTTTAAATATAAAAACAATTATATATAAATACATATATTGTTGATAAGATATGATAATGAAAAAATATTGTAAATTGGTTAAAAACTGGCTGCTAGAACCTAAAAGTCTCTAGAGGTGCTGTAGGCTAGAACGGCTTGTCTCAAGCGGGAGTGTGCCTTTTGCGTACTTGGAGTGGAGCATTAGAATATTGCTGAATAGAAAAAATATAAGACACTTGACAATCTTATCCACCCTAGCTGAAAATCTTATCTACGCCGCTGCAAGGGAAATATTGAACGAGATACCTGTGGCTAGTAGTTTGATAATTGGAAATGAAGGAGAATGCTCTGAATTTCCTGAGTGAGTATTTTCCTGAATGTGAGTGAAGTCAGTTTAATTACATTCTCAGGAAACACAATTTTATTTTTCCATGTGGGCCTATTACGAAGCATTATATTTTAATAGTATTCTTTTCTGTTTCAAATTTTGCCGCCCACTAGACGTGCCGCCCTGGGCGGTGGCACGGCTCGACCCCCCCTCGCGCCGGCCCTGCTAAGATGGGTATGACATGTCTGTCACATACAGTAGGGCTCTAGAGGGAAGTCAAATTGATATATTCATTATCACTACAAGCTGGGGTAAAAAAAAGCTTCGTGCATGTTGAGAAACTTGTTTCCAAGAATTAGAGCATATATGGTAAGTTCCTGTCTCTTAGCCTGTAGGGATAAACTAGTAATTTTTAGCGAAGTGTCTTCTCAGAAAAGCCGCCGCTGCTGACACGAAAAATGCTCGAGTTATAGGGTAGAAATTTCATTTGGAAAACCTTTTAAAAAGAATTTTTTCAGTTGATAGGGAGAAAAATTGGAAGATAAAACAGAGCAGTCCTTAGGAAGTGTGTTATGTTTCTAAATGGATTAGTTAGCAAGATGATTCGATGTGGTGGTGAATTTTCGGATTTTTTTTTAATGAAAATGAAATGAAATCTTTAACAGTTTTACGTCCCACGGTTATGCCGGCTAGCTCAAGGAGAGATGGTGATGATGAGAAATGAATGTGGGAGGAAACAACAGAATCGCGGGAAAAACCCACAAATACGATGTTTGTCCACCACAAGGCCTAATTAGCGCGAGATAGAATCCAACCTAGGATCCCACACCAGACGTGAACGCTCTACCTCTGACCCACCGTGCCCAGTCGGATTTTTTAAGCTACATAATTAGGTAAAGACCACGAAATGTTGCATAAATGTATCGAAATATGAAATGTTATTTGCATATTCAACAAACTTAAAATGTTCATTACTGAATTCTCTATGTCTGTGTATCCGTCTGGTCTGTCTGTCCGTCTGTCTGTTATTTGCGATTTGTTTTCAATATTGAACCCTGCATTCGATAAAGCATCAAAAACTATTTGAGAAAGTAGTAGAAAGTGATGCTGAGAAAGTGAGTTTCGCGTCACTCTTACCATTCCAGAGATATTGGTTAAAAAAAATTGATCGATTTCCGGAGATTTACGAAGCCATATTTCTGGAACCATAGATTATAGAGAGATGATATTGGTGTTGATCAATGCCTAAGAGAGTGGTGAACATTTTGGTATCAAATAGTAACCGGTGTCCACTGGCCAACTGGCCATTGATTTGGCCAGTGGCCACCAGTTAATATCGGTACCACCCGACACATTGGCCAAAAAGTAGTTCCGATTTCGGTTGATTGAAGGAGCCATATCTCGGGAACCGTAAGTCATAGAGAGATCTTATGGGTGTTGGTCAATAACTAAGAGGATGGTGAACATTTTGGTGCCAAATAGTAACCGGTGGTCACTGGACAACTGTCTACTGGCCAACTGGCTACCGTTCCCTAGATATTGGCCAAAAATGTTGGAATTTCGTGAGATTTAACGAGACATGTCTCTGCAACCGTAAGTCATAAAGAGATACTTTGCGAAAACAGAAGAAGGTGTGAATAAAAAGATTTACTTTTACAGGTAGGAACAATCATAATTATCCTTCCTGCTCCATGTCTCCATTCTTTTTAAGTTCAATAAATGATTGCAGAATAAGTGGGGAAGGCTTGTCTTTCGATTGCACCGGCAGTATTGACAAGTATTTCTGTCGTAGTAATTCATTACTGATTTAATGCAGGTCCGTAGCCAGCCCGAAATTGTAGGGGAAGGGGCGGTGGAAGTTAGGGGGGCCCGATCCAAAAATATTAGTTCATTCCATATTAAAGTTCATTTCCAAACCTATCGTGAAAATTTTAGAGGGGGCCAGTAAAAATTTAGGGGGGGCGTCCCCCTAGACCCTCCTGGTTACGGGCCTGGTTTAATGTTACAAATTATTTATTATTATTATTATTATTATTATTATTATTATTATTATTATTATTATTATTATTATTATTATTATTATTATTATTTCCACTAATGGTTCGCTGAAAGTTACAAATAGTCAACAAAAGTTACTTCCGCAACTGTAACGTTCATAATTATAAGCACAACTGAAACATCTTCACAATAAATAGACACAAACACACACCCACACACACTGAAATACAACACGTGGAGATTGTTTATTATGTATGGCATTTTATGATTTCCTCTACGTCATATTTAGAGGAAACATACAATGTTCTAAGCATTTATATGAAATAGAACCTAGTAAAAGTCATGAGAGAAAGAATTGGGTTCAAGGTCTATACAAATGAGTTCTCAGAGTATTTAGATTATAATCGTTACTGTTTTAACGAAGAAATTTAAGAAAAAAAGTATTTTAAGGATATGGGTTTTCACACATCGACACCCACCAAAGCTGCTACATCAAAGAGAATAATTTCAAACCCACACAGAGTAGTTTGAACCACTACTGGCGACGGATCTCCATTTAAGGTAGGTTTAAGTGTTCTTTAAAACGAAAGATTAGTCTTAGTATTAGCCTTAGTATTAGGAATTAGGTTTCTGGGCTATCGATATTTATAGCCATATTAGCCTGTCGCGTATGAAGGATGACGTCACTCGGTGATCACCCTAATCGAGGAAAGGGAAGGAAGAAAGCGATCTGGGACCTGTATGTTAAGCACCATTCTGCAGTTTGTTTGGTGTGATTAAGAAAACCCCTATAGAAACTCACTCAGCATGTGTGCCCTGAAAAGATTTTTACACATTTTTCAACCAAGTGTTGCCACCGGGAATCGAACCCGGGACCTCACGCTCTAAAGACAAGATCGTTAGTTACTACGTTAAGAGAGGCCAGTAAAACCAAAGATAATCAATTCTTCACTATCTGCACAGAGAAAAATCCGTTCTCCGGACAGCGGTATATTGTACAAATATACGGTATCCTCTTGCTTACTATAGAAATCAGTACGGAGCATACATTATCCGTATGCTACATAGGCACTGCCCTTAGATGTTACATCATGCCGTTGCAGAATGTCTGACATCTAACAGTTTTCCGTATATCACATACATATACTTATGTTACCTTCGTCAGCTATATGTTATATACGTCCATTTGTATATGAGATCCTGACCGCCTACATTGTTTCACATGGAAAGTACGTATAGATGGAACACTTATATAGAAAGTATTATAAAATATGCGTTTTCAGTTATACGTCTCCTGTAAGTTAAGTCCAAAAACTACAGGAATTACGCATGTAACCTATCTTTTTAAGTATGCTACCTACATTTTTTTTCTCAGTGTGTCTGTCTGTGAAACAATTCTATTTCTTTATCGAAAATTAAGACAGTAGAGATCGGAAGAAAGGAAACACATTGAAGTTCAAAAGATTTAATTTTTGGTGTTTCACGTCCTTAGGCAATAACTCGTGTTACCCATGAGACGCGATTGGGTACAGTCTCGACTCGGAAAGGTGCTGTCTCGAAAAATGTATGCTTTTTTTTTTTTTTTTGCAATTGGAAGAACCTCTTTCCCGTCTCGTAATGTCCTGTCTCGTATCGTGGACAATTTTACGCAATAATGGGCTTATAAAGGACCGGACTTACTAATGTATGCTCCGAAACCGCAACCGAGGTTGAATCCGCTACAGTTGATGGATTAACAGACCACTCTGCAATATTAACACTCACAGTGAATGTCGTTCCTCATCATATTATCAAGTCATATTATCCAAGAAAGCTGGATAAGAGGAAACCACCGACAACGGCTATTGAAATGCCTAATGAGGAAGGTCCATAAACCGAGAGAGTTGAATTTTGATGAAAATAAGTGACAAGATTCAGTTCGAGTTGCTAGGTAACGTAGCAATAGTAACTCGATGCACAAATGCTTCGTTAAGTTGCTACACCGACGCCATTTTGAAATCCAGTAGGCAATGCCCAACAATACCCTTTTGGGACAAAAATGGAAAAGTTTTTCGTAGATCTGACTTCACCATTGTAAACCGGGGTAGACCATATATATGTGAGAGTACTTCCAGTGCATGATCGCCATCTTGAAAGGCGCCATATCGAATCACGGTCAAATATGATAAATGGCAAGGGGGTCATGTGGGGGTATTAAATAGCACTGGAATTTACTCCTGAATACATTTACGTAACCAAAGTTTACATATCTGTTTTCACTTCAGAGTTAAGAGCTCATTCACCTACAGGAACATACGTATAAAAACTCTGCGAGCTGCGAGTTACATTTGTGTTATGAAACGCGGTTGTGCGAGCAGTTGCAGATTTTAACTAATGCAGTAGTAGTCACTTGACGTACAATAGCCACTATACTAATCAGGTCTTGAGTGTAATGAGAGAAATCGTTGACTAAATTGAAATGCCTGTAGTGAAAAATGGAATAGCAGCATGCTACAAATTATACCTATTTCGAAGCGCGATGGAATAGACTGGTGGTCGATGAAACACACATTTAATAGTACTGACGAGCAGAGAATACCAAAGGGATTGTTCGGATATATATTAGAAAAATGATATAAACTGGTGCATGGTGCATATTAGATGAACGACCAAAATGGTTCGGATTCCACTATAATTAGTAGGTCCATGTCTCCTTTATCGTAGCAGGCATAAGTATGGAACGTTAATCTGAATCAAACCAAAAGTCTATTTTAGGCAATTTTACAAGGTTCATTATAGTGTGTTTTCTTCTTCAATTTTGAAACCTTAAGCAAATATCCTCATTGTTGCTGAATATTGCGTTCTTTTCCAATACTCATACTTGACAACCTATAACTTACCGTTCCGCATGTTACGAAGTTAAGATACTTTAATGTATTTATTGACAGTCTAAGGAAAAGGTCTGTGAAGTTGGCCTACCCAAATTAGCTTACCCACTTTTATCTGCATGAGCCGTTAGTTCCCTTTAGTTCTTACTAAAGTTCCGTTAGTTCTGCAATTTTAAAGAAATTATACACAAAAACCAATGGGTATGCCAACTTCACATGTAAAGTTGGTGAACCCAAAAACCTTTCCCACATTTTTCGGCTAAAATCGTTACTTCGTCGTTAGTTTCCGTTAGTTCTTACAAAAGTTCCGCGATTTTTATACAAATTAGAGCATAAAGAAAAATGTGTAGGAATTCTAATTTCACATGTGAAGTTGGCGTACACTACAAGTTTTCCCACATTTTCGACATGAATCGTTCGTTCATCGTTAGTTCCCGTTAGTTTTTACTTTAGTTCCGTTAGTTCCGCGATTTTATACAAATTAGAGCATAAATATAATTTATAGATAGGCTAACTTCACATGTGAAATTTGGGTCAACAAGTTTTTCCAGATTTCTCGACATAATTCGTTAGTTCCTAGTTACTTCACGTTAGTTCTTACAAAAAGTTCCGTCAATTTCGCTATTTTATGCAAATTAGAGTATAAGTAAAGTTGGTAGGTAGGCTGACTTGATATGTTAAGCTGGTTGCCCAAGCAGCTTAAACACATTTTACTACGTGATTCGTTAGTTCTTCTGTAATTCATTTGAGTTCTTACCGAAGTTCCGTTAGTTCCGCGATTGTATACATATTAAAGTATAAATAAACATTGGTGGGTACACTAACTTCTCATGTTGGGTTACCAAAGAAACTTACGCAGGTTTCTCGATATGAGTCGCTAATTTTTAGTTAGATCTTATTAAAGTTACATTAGTTCTGCAATTTTATACAAATTCTATGTAAATAAAAATTAACCCTTTGCGTTCCACATGTCATTTTCCTATGTGCGTGCTATAGCATTTTATGACATGCACATGGATGTCACTGGAACTCAAATGGTTAATGGGTACGCTAACTTTACATTTGAACTTGGCATACCGAATCAATTTACATGAATCGTTAGTTGTTTTTTAGTTGCCGTTAGTTCTTACAAAAGTTACGTTACCGGAAGTTTTTGTAAGAACTAACGGAAACTAAAGAGGAACTAACGATTCATGTCGAGAAATCTGGGACAACTTGTTGATTCAAACTTCACATGTGAAGTTAGCCTATCCATAAATTATATTTATGCTCTAATTTGTATAAAATCGCGGAACTAATGGAACTTTAGTAAGAACTAACGGGAACTAACGATTCATGTCGAGAAATGTGGGAAAGCTTGTAGTATACGCCAACTTCACATGTGAAGTTAGAATTCCGACACACTTTTATTTTTGCTCTAATTTGTATAAAATAGCGGAACTAACGGAACTTTTATAAGAACTAACGGGAAGTAACGAGGAACTAACGATTTATGCCGAAAAATGTGGGAAAGCTGGTTGGGTACGCCAACTTGACATATGAAGTTGGCCTACCCATTGACTTTTGTGTATAATTTCTTTAAAATCGCGGAACTAACGTAACTGTAGTAAGAACTAACGTAAACTAACGAGGAACTAACAGCTTACGTAGATAAAAGTGGGTAAGCTAATTTGGGTAGACCAACTTCACAGACCTCAAAATAAAATCGATTTATCGCTGACCCATTGAACAATGAAGGGGATTTAAATTATCATGTCAGAGCCTATTCTTAGAAGAAGACATACCTGAAAACTTAGAATTCACTTTTCGTGTGTCTGCTCTGCTATTAGTGATAAGAAAATGTATATACACCTTCTACGAACAGATGGCAATGAAGATTATTACAAGATTCAAAACCAAATTGCAATCCATAAAACAAGCCTCTTTCTTGCTTTTTCCTTCAATATTAAATAATCAAAAATCTGTATCTTTCTACCTTTAACGATAAAAAGCTGGCTTATAATAAGGACAAGACTAGTTTTCATATCAAAACTGTGATAAATAACTAATTGTAACAGATGATCCTCAAAGTCCGAGGATTTATTTATTATTTAAATCACGTACTTGACAACTCAAGAAATTTATTTTGGGACTTATTTATTCATTTGCTTTAACACTCACAAAAATTGGTTAAAAAGGTAATATTTATTTTAAAGAATACATTTTTTCATACATTGTAATTGTGAACACTTTATTCCAGTCTTTTCCACACCGTGGAAATGCATGATTTGCACATATGTTAGAATCGACCTGTATGTGTAATTTTTTTTGCAATACATCACTGTTGCGTCTTGAATAAAAGTTAATGTCTCAATTGTGCGTAAACTTGGTCGATACGATTTATTTTGAACAAATCTCTACATATTGGTAAGTTACGAGCATTAAATAATATGTATGGCTCTTTTTTGTGTTTGAAATACTCTATGCGAATGTGGTGAATTTCCCCAATATTGTACTCCTCATTATTAAAAACTGACAAAGTAGACTTATTACTTCTCTTGACTTTAGACTATTATTTAAGGATTTAAAACATAGAACGCAGAATTTAGAGTGCTTTCCTATAGGCAATTGCAACATGGGTGTGCAGTGAGGTGTATGGTGTCTGTCTTCGAATGACAAACAGTAGTAATACAGCAATTTTGGTGCGGGTAGGCGTGTGACGTTCGGTACGAACGCATTTATTGGACCAGTGAAGCATTCATTCTGTGCATAAAATGCAAACAAGTAATCCGATAAACGTAGTTAACATTTTAAATCAAACAGTGGTGGAAAAATATAGTGTCGTGAGTGAGAATGGGGTAGAAGATAAAACATTTGCAGATACATTGCTTGAAGTGATAGCAAGCAAATATGATGGTATCGTTTCTCTAACAGTTAGTGACACATTAGATGTAGACACTGACACAGAGAGTGAACATGAAGATTCAAAAAACGAAATGGATTTGGAACAGATAACTAGTCCATCAATTAGTGAAAGTGATCCTTCTACGAGCAAGTATGAGATATCATCTCCAAGCCGGACTATATCTGAAGGTGTAACAGAAGTTGTCGTCAACAAGTACAAACAAATTCAGGAGCACATTGCATTATTGAAAAGGAATGGGAAACGCAACACTGTTGCAGTTGCAGCGAAGAAATTCAATTGCAATACGGCGTTCGTGTCTAAGGCTTTGAAGTTCCATAACAAACCTCCTCTCTCTCATGTCATGTCACAACTCAAATACGGAGTACTAAAGACATTCCACAATTATCGCACTAAAAGACTTACGGTCCATGATTATCATTTGTAAGCGTGTATGGTTCTGACAGCGAGGATATTGAACTATCCATCCCGTCCTTCTTGTGCTTTCAAGAAATTTTAAAAAGAGCACAGGATTCGCTCACGAAGGATTATTCAATTTGTGACGAAGAAAGATGTTGAAAACGAAGTTGAATTACTTGATAATACATAAAATTTTGTGAAAAATTAATAACATAATATATGAGTAATCGTATAACAGTGAATGCATCTTTAATACTGATCAGTCTAGGTTTGAGTACGAAATGACCTCTGGTAGAACTCTGTCAGAAATAGGTGAGAAACACACTACAGCAGTCGATCAGTCTTTGGCATCAGTGGCCCACGCATAGATCATCCTAATTCACATTTCCCCGGTACAGCTGACACACATACAAATATATATATTTCCAGGAGCCTAAAGGTGTGTTCGGACCCAAAGTGAAACAACAGTTAACCAGTCACATACATTTCAACATTGTTATTGATGTGAGCAAATCAGGTAAACTCACTCTCGAACATGTCAAATGGTGGCTAAAAGACGTTTTTATTGCTGATGTGAAATAGGATTCCCTGCTGTTGCTTGACTCGTGGAGTGGACAGATGGGTAAAGACGTGCGAGAATTGTTACATGGGAAAAACATTCATGCTGAAGTTATACCCCCAAAAACCACAAAATTTATTCCGCCTCTTGATGTATACTTTTTATCTGGAGTATAAGCATTTAATTCTGGAACTTGAAGATTATTTTTGACATAAATTCATTGTTTGTGGTATACCGAACAAGTTATATGACAGAATTTTCATAATGAAAATGCATTTTGTTGTGTATCATCAATTTTGTGCGCCAGTTCTAAAGTGCATGCTTGTGTTGCATCACCGTACATAGAGTCGGTATGCACTGAAGGCAACCTAATACAGTAAGAAAATCGTTGCCCAACGGATTGGGGATGTTGTCTCCACCACCAGCTTTTATGAAAAGCTGGAATCATGAATAATTAAATTGTATAATTCTTTCATGTAATGCAAAAGATACTAAATTTTGGATGTAGCTTTAACAGGGTTAATGTTGTAATAATAAATTAAATACACAAAATACATATTTCAAAAGATGCAGCAGAATTAGGGTAGGTAGACTAGAATGTTAGGTCTTGAAGAATTGCAGTGGTTTTAAATGTAAAGTTCCTTCAATATGTCAGCTGATTACAATACCTTCAAGTATCGAAGTAGCTCCATGACGTGTCGTTTAACGATGTTTTCTCCGTCAAAATCTTACTCCCACTTCCTCGACAAACTCGGTGTCCGTGGTTTTATTCAAAGGCTGGTTTTACAAAACCCAACCCCTTTTCTTCTTCTGTCCATAAAAGGCAACAAAACTTAAATGTTCGAGAACACCCACAATCACGTTGTCTTGACGTAAAATAGAAATTTCTAGAAGGTTTAGGACAAAAACCTCCAAAGTTCAGTACCACAAACATTACCCTCAATCAACCTCACAGGAGGTGACATCGTCCAACGTGAACTCACCAATATAGCTGATAACGTAGAAAATAAGTATTTCCACAATAAAATAATGTTTATGTTTGCGGATATAAATCACTTCACTCAGTAAAAAGAGCATTATCTGGCATGTTAGTCAATATCAGAATATTGACTCAACAAAGTGACAAAACAAAATATAGCTGACATATGACTCGAAGTGAAATGTGAAAAGTAGCAAGTAAGGGGAAAAAGGCAGGACAAGGAATAAGGTGTAGACATGTGCAGGGTAAAGGACTTCTGCCATTGCATCTAGTTTAATGAACCAGAAAAGTATTACAAATTGCTTCAAAGAAGCTTGAGGCTACATTTCAAATATTCTTGAAGAAAGAAAAAAAAAATAAATGTAAGTGACATCCACCAGAATCGAACGACGGACTTCCGGGACCATATCTCTCATCATGTAACACTTGCATATGCATTACAGAATGTGGGTATATCACAAGAGCAATAGTTGGTTCATTTACAAATGCACTGGAGACTACGTTGCAAGTAGAAAATAGTGTCAGTGGTCATGAAGATTCTGACGAAAGTGCATTTGTTAAGTGTTTGTACTGTTCCAGGGTGTTGTGTTCTAATCACTTCGTTATGGATCTCCATCATCACAACTGAAGAGCAAAAGGTTAGTAGGTTAATAACTGCTTATGTGCACCAGTTCATATTATTTTTCTAATAATTTACCTATTAATTTTCTAATAACTTCGAGACATATCTTTGTAAAGTCGTATGTGCCGTTGCATCTAATTTATATTACAGCATAATTGCTTTGCATAATCGCGACAATGTTTGGGAGGTGTTTCCTGACACCAAGATAAGTATAGACCATCCTGGGTGCACAAATGCTTCCTTTCGGAGTTAAACGCTGCCGAAAACATGAAAAAAATGAACTTTAAAGGTCCATAGCTCCAAAATTATGGGACCTACTCTAGTCGGGTCAAGACTTCACTTAGGAACTAGTATGTACCCTATTCAAATATTCATATTTCATAATCCTGCGATACTTCCGCAACAATTTTATAAAGGCAGCTGGAGAGTGCTTCCAATTATCTGACCGTAGCCAAACTCCCTCTATAAAAATTGCTTCGTGAATGCCTTAGGATTCCAGGACATATATTTTTGGATAGGGCATATACTAGTTCCTAAATAAAGTCTTGACCCGAGTATGGTAGGTCCCATACATTTGGAGCTATGGATCTTTAAAGTTCATTTTTTCATGTTTTCGGTAGCCTATAACTCCGAAAGGAAGCATTTCTGCACCCAGGTTGGTCTATACTTTTTGTCTTACCTTGGTGTAAGGAATCACCTCCCAAACGTTGTCGGTGTTGTTTTGAAACACTGCATATATACCACACTTCGAAATAGGTATAATTTGTTACAGTGCTACTATTCGATTTCTCACTACAGGCATTTCAATTTAATTAACGATTTCTCTTACTAGGCTCAAGATTTGATTAGTACAGTGGCTATTGTACATCAAGTGACTACTACTGCATTAGTAAAACCCTGCAACTGCTCGCACGACCGGGATTTATAACACAAATGTAACTCGCACAGTTTTTATATGTTCCTGTGGTTGAATGAGCTCTTTAACTCTGAAGTGAAAACAGATACATGCATGTAAACTTTGGTTACTGAAATGGATTCAGGAGTAAATTTGATACCCCACATGACCCCTTGCCGTTTATCATATTTTACTGCGATTCAATATGGCGCCTTTCAAGATGGCGATCATGCACTGGAAGTACTCTCACATATACATGCTCCACCCCGGTTTACAACGCTGAAGTCAGATCTACCAAAAGCTTTTCCGTTTTTGTGTTAAAAGGGTATTCTTGGACATTGCCTACTGGATTTCAAGATGGCGTTGGTGTAGCAGCTCAACGAAGCAATTGCGCATCGTGTGACTATTACTACGTTAGTTAGGAACTCGAACTGAATCTTGTCACTAATTTTCGTCAAAGTTCAACTCTCATGGTTTATGGAGATTCCTCGTAAGTGACAACAGTAAAAGAAACTACAAGTAAGCTTTCTTTTCTTAGCTAGTAGAATAAAATTTAAATTTTTGATGATGCGACTTCCCTCAAGAGTGGCCACTGGTCTGCTTCCTGTTGTTGGTAAGGCTGTGAAGTATCGACGAAACTCAAAAGTAAGGATAGAACTAGTGATGAGCAAATGGTGGTCTTAGTCTTGCACACCCAGTCTTGGTCTTGGTCTTGTACTGGTATCCTTGGTCTTGATCTTGGTCTTGGTCTTGCACACCCCGTCATGGTCATGGTCTTGCTTGCAAGAGTCTTGCAAGTCTTCCTTTTAAGAAATCTTATGCTTGAGTCTCGGAGCCAAGGCCATACCCATGTAGTCAGCACCTATGGTGTACGGAATTACCGATGTTCAATACTACATTTCTCTTCAGTTTTGGAACAAGACCACCACTAGTATGCTTTGAAATGAAATGAAGTATCTAGTTTAACGTCCCACAATTATGCATCTAGGCTAAGGGAGACGGTGATGATGAAAAATGACTGAAATGGTGGAATGAAAAAAGTAGGAGGAAACGAAAAGAAACTGAGAAAACCCACGCACACGATGTTTGTCCACCAAAATAGCTTACGTGGCGCAAGATGACACCTGTGTGGCTTAAAAAGGAGCAATATCTACAGAAAATGCGAACAAGCAATTCAGGAAACGATATACTGTAGCTATATGCTACAGGGGCAGATCGACTCACACGGATTGCATAAAACTCCAGTGGCATTTTTACTGAAGCCAAAAAATTCAAGTAAAAGACGTAGTGATTTTTCTCCTTTTTTACATTCTATGAAAAAAATTCAAGTAGTGTCGGTACTTGTGCAAGAATCTTGCGCAAGAGTCTTGGTCTTGGTCTTGATCTAGGTCTTGCACCCCTTGGTCTTGGTCTTTCTCTTGCATCAGGATTCCTGGTCTTGGTCTTGGTCTTGATCTTGCATGCAGGACTCTTGCAAAAACTGCAAGCCCAAGACTCTTGCGCTCATCACTAGATAGGACTGGTGAAAGAAGTCTGTAGAGAGGAGAAAAGTGTGTTAGTTTATTAAATTAAGGTTCGTGAGTATAGTTATGGTAAAAGGCTCCTCGAACTACCGTTTCCAGTGGACTGCTGTTTATGTGAACATAGGCGAAGTTTGTTCCAATTAGAATTTGTCTATTTGCTTGTCTCTGTCAGTATTCAAGTGCCTTTAGTGTCTTAAAATGAAATGAAATGAAATCTTTTAGTTTAACGTCCCACGATTATGCCCTTTAGGCTAAGGAAGACAAATGATTAAGGCAAGTGAATAATGATGGAAGAAAAAATTTAAAAAATGAAATGAAATCTTTAAGTTTTACGTCCCACGATTAGGTTGAGTTGATTTTAGTTTAGCGTCCCTTTCAGCAGCGAGGCTATATGAGACGTGGACCTACTGATTAACGTGGAATCCGAACCACATGAGCTCCCGCCGGGAATCGAACCCGGGTCTCCCACGCCAAAGGCGCGTACGCTAACCGCTTTTTTTTGTTAAAAAGTTCGTCCCAACCGGGATACTGTTCGCCATGGGCTATTCGCGCAATTTCTGCGTAATCCAAACACGACAGGGACACAAACACAGAAAAATCCAGGGCAGTTAAAATTCCGACCTTGCTCTTCAGGGGGATTCGAACCCCCAGTGGATTGCGCCTCATGATCCGAAGCCGAACGCCCGAGACCACTCGGCTATTGCCACCGGCACTTAGCCACGGAGGAGCTCATTCCCACGATTAGGCTAAAGGAGACGGTGAAGATGAGAAGTGAATGGAATAGTGGAATGAAGAGAGTGGGAGGAAACGGGAGAACCCCTAGAAAACCCACGAGCACGGTGTTTGTCCACCACAAAGTCCACACGGAGTGAGCTGGGATCGAACCAAGGACCCGAGGGGAACGCTCTACCACTGAGCCACCGCGACCCGAAGAAAAAATGAAATGACAACCTTAAGTTTTACGTCTCATGGTTATGCTGGGTAGGCTAACAGAGACGGTGACGATGAGAAATGAATGAAATAGTGGAATAAAGAAAGTGGAAGTAAACAGCAGGACCCCGAAAAAACCCACGGGGTTTGTCCATCACAAAAATCACTTAGCGCGAGCAAGGATCGAACGAAGAACCCCATGCACCAGAGATGAACGCTGTACCACTGAGCCACAGCGGCACCCAATACTGAAGGAAGAATCGGTGGAATGGTAATGTGGGAGGAAACGGGAGTAACCTGAGAAAACCCACGGACACGATGTTGTCCACCGAAAACTTACTTGGCCTGGAATCGAATCAGGGACACCACACACTTGAGGTAAACGCTGTTTCATCGAGACAGCGTGTCTCCCTTCTAGTACACCTATCTTAAGAGTACATATGTATTTGTTATTAATACATGGTGCTACAATGTCACCGTTCAAATATTTATATAATTTTTTCGTGTCGTCTTAACAGCATTATGAACCTCTGAGTATGCGAGTGTATTGGTGCCCGTAGGGCAAAATTTTCACATAGTGCATGTAATTTGCTAGTGGGCCCCCGGGAAAGTGACCGTCGGGCCTATGGGTTTGGAGGGTACCTGTCTTTATTTATGAAAAAGAACCAGAGTAGTACAATCGATAAAGCGTCTATCTGTAAAAGCGGCCATTATTCGATCACAGGCAAGAGGCATCTACCCTATATTAAAACTTCTCGTCTAAAAACTAATATTTTACCGCTCAAGCTAACGGAAGTAATTTGTTCTAATTCTTGTATGCAGTTTGTTAAGATAAAAATGTGTACTAATTCTCTTAAGTATAGAGATAATACGATTTTTAGGGATGTGACTTCTGTCAATAGCTGAAACTGGGTTTCGGTGATCCTATTTTACAGTTTTTGCCCATAGATTCTCACCGTGATCATTTTTTCATTACAAAAGTCAATTAAGAACAGTTTAGAATGATATGTAAATACATAAATATTCGAGTTTTTTGTTATTTTAAAATTGCATTATTAAAAAACATTCGATCCGTCCGAAATACGGATTAAAATATCCAGTAAAATGTGTGGAATTTTTAACTATCAGTGTTGTGTGTGGTTCAAAATCTACTGAAACATACTGAGAAAATATTTCGCTTACTAAGTGAGGGTTAAATAAAAACTCGGTTGCTATAACTGGATTTCTGTTAGAAAATACCCCTTTTCAAGAAATTCTTTGGGTTACTAGCAAGTATTCGGTTAAGCCGTACTTTGCTTTATTAACCCATGTGTTGCCTACTAAGGCCTGTGACAAACATCTTGGTATTTCAGCTAAACGAATGAAACGCAAGCTCTGGCGCGACGTTGCCAAGTGGTAAAGGGGTGTGGCTATGGGTAAGCAGACAAACTACTGCGCGATCAGCTGACAGGGGATAGACGTGGATGTGTGCATAATAAACGTGGCAATACCGCTGGCCTCTCATTTGCTGGCAGCATTTAAAGGGGACTTGGAGCGCCGCCTTCAAATGCCAAAATGTTTGTTACGCCGTATAGTTCTAGGTTACTGAAATAACGAGTTAAGCGTGTAAAACAAGTAAAATTAAGTAAAACCTAGTAATAAGTAGTTAAACAAGTTAATAAGGCACGTTCGGTGAATCAGTCAACTTAAAAACAAAGTGTGTTAAGGTATTAATCTATTAACCCGTCGGACGGTACACCGAATGGCCTTCATGCGTTCACAATTTCTTTATTTTTTCCTTAATAACCTTTACGTACTCAATCAACTAATCCCCTTGGTTAAATTAGCCAACTATTCGGTCAAATGAGCGAAGATTAACTAACCGAGTAATACTCGGATGAGGGCTCAGTGTGTTATATGTATATTGACAAAGCAAAACGGTTACTAGCAACCGAATTTTGGCTGCTTTAACCCTGCAAATTTTCTCAGTGCAGTGTTCTTATGTGACAAGACGTTGGAAAGGACATCAAAGCACAGCGCAAAGCATTATTGACAGTTTTTAGCCACCATATCCCATGGATATGATAATTCTATATTAGTAGCATCATTTCAAGCCTTCACCAACATAAGGGTCTCATTTTTTATTTATTTATTTATTTTTTGTTTGTTAATGTATTAGTGTAAAAGTATTAAAACGCATGTGTTTCTCAAACTCATAGGGAACAATTGTGTCCTCTCCGGATCTCCCCTAAAGATGTCCCTGATCATTATCAATTGCAACATGCAAAAGTTGGACATTCAACTTCATTATTAGAGATATCAGCTTTTGATGAAACAGAAATCTTTCTTTCATTTTAAAGCCCCACGATTATGTCTTTTAGAGGCTAAAGAAGACGATGATTAAAGGAAATGATGATGATGGATGAATTCGTGGAATGGTAATGTTGAAGGAAACAGAACTACACCGAGAAAACCTACGGAGCAAAATCGAAAATAAAAGTATAAGTACTTCACTTGTTCAGCTTAACAAAGAGAGACAAAAACAAAAATAATGAGAACAATTAAAATCAAGCACGTAAAAAGGTAATTAAAACTTTCTTTCCATACAGGATGAAGAAAACACTTTATTAGCAATAAATTAAGTACATAAAGTAAACAGATTGTAGAACCATGAGAAAATTAGAGAAACTGATGTAATGACTGATGTTTCTCGTAACAAAAAACGTGAAATGCTAAGCGTTACGTGCTTTTTTCCTAAAACAAAAAATTTAAACATTTGTGCACCAAGGTTAAAGAAGAAGATGGTATTAGATGCATGATAATATTAGACACATGATAATGGTGTAATGACGAAAAAGCAAGGAAACGAGAGGACCTAGAGAAAACCCAGCCACAAGGTGCTTGTCTACCACAAAGCCCACTTGGTAGAACCTTAGATTGAAGAAGAGGCCCACGTACCAAAGGTGACATTTTGCTTATGTTTTGTATTCAGGCCGTCCGAGAAGTCCCCGTATTCCAAGATTTGATATCGCAAAAACCAATGCTAAACGACGTGACAAACATCTTGGCATTTGAAGGCAGCGCTTGAAATTCCCTTTAAATGCTGCTAGCAAATGAGAGGCCAGCGGTATTGCCACATTTATTTTGTACACATCCACCTTTATTCCCTGCCACCTGATCGCGCTGTAGTTTGTCTGCTTAGCCATAGCCACACCCCTTAGCACTGAGCAACATCGCGTCAGAGCTTGCGTTTTATTCGTTTAGCTGAAATGCCAAGATGTTTGTCACAGGCTTTAATTATATTCAATTTACAGGGTATATTAAATTGAAGACAGCAATTTAACAAGCGGATGCAGTTGATGTTCCCTCATTTATCTTTTGTTTGCTTTGAGTTTGTTCAGTTTAAAGTCCCACTTTCACGTCCGTTAGGCTAAGGGAGACTCATGATTAAGGCAAGTGAATAACGATGGATAGATTGGTGAAATGAGAATGTGGAAGGAAACAATAGTATTCCGAAAAAAACACGGGATTTGAGTTCGAGTTTTGCGTCCCTTTCAACAGTTAGGCTATATGAGACATTGACCTACAGCTTAAAATGGGAACCCAACCACATGAGCTCGCGTCAAAAATTGAACTCGGGTCTTTCACGCCAAAGTTGCGTATGTTATTTATATAGCCACACGGGAGCGCTGACGTCACCTGTGTCGTTACGTCCAGCGATCATCTCAGAAGATTTACCCAGAAGGGGGGAATGGTACAGGTAGCTCATGTTGAACATAATCAGAACTTTGCCCCGGGGAGGAATGTCGAAGCTCCGAGAGGTGCGGGATTTTCTTACCCGATCACTCTGTGAAATCATTACTGCTTACGTCACAACCTTGAGACTTCTTCGAGGAAACGCATTTCTCCCAACCAAGATTAATGTTGCTGAGTTTCTACGCCATTTTTATTTGAAGAGTTAAAGCTACCAAAGTCTAAGTCATATTTTCTTACAAGGAGCGGACATGAACCTGTCATCCGGACATCCGAATCAAACCTAGTCCATTCGATAAACATAACAAAGATATGTTCATGCACAAAAAAATAGCTGCCATGGACAACGGAGTAAGTCCCTGGGGCCCATTAATCCTGTTATTATAAAGGAAATCGTAGACTCGCAGTGAAATGGCTTTTGCATCAACATTGTTCATTGGAAAGTCATAGTTTATAGTTTATTCTCTTCAGCATGAAACAAGCTTTCCAGAGGTGCTATGTATTGGGGCCCATAATGTACTTGACCAAGGAAAATTGGAAGAATGTCGGGAAAATTCCCTCCAGATACCAATACACGCTTTCCCCTCATACTTATTCTGACTATCAATACAAAACTTGGTACATTCGTTTCTTATGCCCTAGAGTATTTTTCGAGATACATATGGATTCTGTGAATTTACCTGGGGCCACTCCAGAGGCGTAAAAAGTAAATGGAAGGGACTTCTGGAGGGAATTTTTCCGACATTCTCCCAATTTTCCTTGGTCAAGTACATTATGGGCCCCAATACATAACACTCTGGAAAGCTTGTTTCATGCTGAAGACAATGAACTATAAATCATGACTTTCCAATGAACTGTATTGATTCGATAGCTATTTTTCACTGTGAGTCTACGATTTTCTTGATACAAACAGGGTTAATGGTCCCCAAGACTTACTCCATTGACCATGATACCTAATTTTTTGTGCATGATGTAACGTTGTCTGCATACACATACAACCGTGGTCCCGCGATTAACATGTCTGCAGATAAAGCCAAACCTTGCCTAATCACTAGACACGATTCCTCTACCTTTACCCGCATATAAATCAACCACAAGCACACTTGGACGGTAAGTAGACCCACCGATTCTTGTTTTGGCAGCAGAGTAAAATTACTGAAATCACTTCCCCCCCCCCCTTTTTCTCTGGTAGCAATCAAGCTTAATTTTTAGCACTTCAGGAAATACAGGCAAAACTCTTATTTTCAACTGTAACAATTTATTATAAACCAAATAAATATATTCAACAACAACAGTAAACGCTCAAAACAAGAAGTAAATTTTTTGAATCAATTTTTCAACTTCTTCAAAAACACATGAACAAGAAATTACTTCAAAAGTAAACATTAATTCCTTTCAGAAATTCTTCCTAGTATTTCATACAATTCCAAATAAGTAAACCATTAATTTTTCCCCTAAAAAGGTATTTTATCTTCCAAATATCCTAAATTTGACTGTACACTTTTACCTTCCCATTTTCAATACTAATACGTGACTTATTTCTCTTCAAAATTTACAATCTTTCCTTCCGGTAGGCTAGGAATTACTAGTAATACGTCTACTCTATCCTTTACTCGTAGGCTCATTCCTGTGTAAATCCAAATATTAAAAGGTGCTCAAAAAACAATAAAGCTCTACCATACTCATAAGTTTATTGGGTCCGAACCGAAGGAATTGGGAAGTTCACGCACTACGACGGAAAATAATGAGAGGGTCGAATAAATTTCAAATCTCCTTCCACAGCCAAAAGCGGTTAAACAATTCGACCTCCCTTCATTCCCCAACACAGTACTAGAATCATACCCAATTCTTCCAACAGGTAGAAATTGTACTCAATTTACCAAGTACGAATATAGAAACACAAAAAAAAAATATTATTCAATTAACGTAATATTCTACAATCACTGAATTTTATATCCTCCAACCAATAAGCAAGTAATTCCTGAAAACGTCTCTAGACTAGAATTTACTGGTTTCTTCCTACCAAACGAAATTTTCTTATAACTTCATATTATTCCATCTACTAGCGTCACCTACCAATTCAGGTCTTCATTGTGGGCGAGCTACGGATCGCTCGCACCTAGCAAGCAACAGCCTGCACCACCACAAGTGCTGCCATCTATTGCCATTCGAGGGAACTCCTCGTAGCCAGCACCTATAACTGAACTGGAAGGGCTTCTAGCGAGTAGAAGTTGTATTACGTAACCCCTACCTTTACATATAATGTACAACATTCCAATCCATCACAATTTTTTTTCAGACGAAAACGCTAATATACGTTACAATGAACATTTTTTTGTTACGTTTATCGAATTTACTAGGTTTGATTCGAATGTCCGGATGACACGTTCATGCCCGTTCCTTCTTAGTTTTCCGGAAATTAACGTAAAACATACTGTTGTAAATTCGTTACCTTTACCATAAGATCATACAAGACAGTTACCTTTACCATAAGAACATACACTGTCATCCTTTGGCAGTTTAACGAAGTTCTGACTTGTTTTCTCTTCACAGATTGATTCATCCAAGTCTGGTTTCTGTGTCTAATTCTCTCTTTTTGAAAGTTCCACTGTGACCAAGCGGTTAGTGTACGCACCTTTGGCGTGGAAGACACTGGTTCATTTCCCAACGGGAGCTCATCTGGTTCGGATTACACTTTAAGCTGTAGGTCCTCGTCTCATGTAGCCTCGCTGTTGAAAAGGGTGCTAAAATCCAATAAATCTTTCTTCTTGAAAAAAATTACTTACACCACTGTAACTTTAACCCGTCCATTTATTAACTGGTAATTATGTAATATTGCTGACTTCAAGTCCAGTTAAATGTCCTTTGATTTTTCAAAATAAATGTTTATTATAAATAAAATTAATCATATTTACGTTCACTTTGGCTGTTAAGGATTAAAATTACACGTACGCATGACAAAATTTAATTTTCTGGAGAAGTAAATAATTTCAGAAAGGAATTAGTATAATTAAACTAAAAAAAGTTCAAATTCATTTTAAAAGAAAGCGAAATGACTCCTTATGGGTCAATCCATACGAAGTGGTCCAGAAGTGGTTGCTCGACCATCTCCGAAAATTATAAAACTTTGAGTGTAACGAACCTTGTGTATGAGAAGGTTAATAACACTATTCACGTTGTCGTATGTACAACTGTTCCTGAATAGCAGCCATCTTTGTTGTCGGTGGAGTGCCATTTTTTTTTTTGCGTTTTGAAGCGTTAACGAAAACTACAGTAGCTCAGGACGTACGTACCAGACAACTCCAAATAAAAACAAATGTTTAGAGGAGAGACTGAGGTACACGGAGAACATAAACTCTTGCTTCTAAATAAATAGCAGAGTAGCAAACCAATATATGAAATTATTAGAAAAAGTACAGAAAATTACACTTTAAAGAGGCTGTAATTTGGAATGGCATAAAGTGGGGGGTTCATAAGTTTTGCGCTGAATACTATTCCATGTAAAAAGTCTGCAGAAATATGCACAGCTATGATAATACTGGCATCTTAGATTTATGGGGGTCCGAAAGTTGAAGTTTGTGACTTTGATGCCATTTTGGAGGCGTAATATCTCAGGAGGGCAAAGTGCTAAAAATTGCTGCTTAGGCCACAAAGTAATTCTGTATGTGAATAAACTATTGCAAAAAAAAAAAAAAAAAAAAAAAAAGAAAGAAAAAAAAAGAAAAAAGAAAGAAAGAAATTCATGACTGATATTACATGGAGAAAAAAGAGAAGTCATGGTGGAAACGCGGAGAAAGGACGCGCGTGACTAGGGATGCGCACGAGACGAGTCGAGACAGGATTTTCCTGACAAAATTCGAGTCGAAACACGGCTCTTCCAATAGAGAAATATACATTTTTCGAGTCGAAATATAACTTTTACAGCACATTTTCGAGACGAGACAGTCACAAATCTTGTCTCCTGCGCATCCCTACGCGTGACGATTGTCGTAGCCAGGAAAAATTTAAATGTTTTGATATATTTCATGCTAGAACTCAAAAACTACGCATGGTTCAGCAATTAGACCCGCTTTTGTTTGTGTTCAGTTGTGCAAAAGCTTGCAAATGGCGTTTGTTTCATCTTTCTAGCTCCATATATGGTCTTTTCGGAGATGGTCGAGCAACCATTTTCCCCATTTTTGGACCACTTTAGATGGATTGACCCTTTTATAAATCAATGAACCGAAAAATAATTTTGAAAAAGATGGAGGGGTGTTCAACTCTGTTAATAATTACTTCTTTTGATTGGGGTTTAATTTTCTGAAGAGTAACTCGTAAATTTTCCCAAACTAAAAAATAAGTTCATTGGTTCCTCTATCAACCGTCTCCGTAATGTCATAGTCGATTGTATTTTTTTTTTTTTTTTTTACATCGATCTGTTGGTAAGATTTTTGTCTCTGGTTTACTGTAATATTACTTTACATTTTACAGCGTAACCTCAAAACCTTATTAATACACTAAAAATAACGTGTCAATATTAATTTCTGATTATTTTCCAGGAAACGAAAATTACAAATTTCCATCAGAACAATGGAAGTATGGTTGCCGTGGATGTATCTACTTCCCATATCACTTTTCTTCTTATATTGTATCAACGATAGGATGCGATATATCATCTCGTTCACTATTTTTGGTGTGTGTTTCGGACTGATTATTCCGCTGGTGTCGATGCCTTTTAGAATCTTCTACAAACGAGGAGATTCGGAGTAAGTTAACAAATAAGTTGTAAGTATAAGTAATTAAACCATTCGATGATTTCACCTCTTAGCATAGAGATTTTGAATAGATAAGTGTTTCGATTTTAGTGATTATTTTTGTTACTCAATTGAAACAATCACTTAAGAACATTATAAATAGTGATGATAATTTTAATTGTTGACAACTCAACAATGAGATACATGCATCTGAGAAAAATCCTTAAAATAAAATTCCGAGTATACTCGTGCTCGCAATGTGACTAATACCTATAAAAATCCTTAAAATAAAATTCCGAGTATACTCGTGCTCGCAATGTGACTAATACCTATAACAATTCTTAAAATAAAATTCCGAGTATACTCGTGCTCGCAATGTGACTAATACCTATGGGTATGGAACTTGTGAAAATAATAAAGAAAATACATTTCAATAATCGAAATAAACACAAAACAGTACTAAAATACCAATTAGTATATTTAGACAATTGTTTATATTTTATGGAGTTTGTGATTGGCCCGAGCTACGGACGAAAATAAACTGGAAGGCTGAATAAATGAGATTACAGTGACATCTACCGGAAAAGGCACGTAAACAACAACTTCAACACCAGTATCTGACGGAAACATACAGAAAAATGGAAAAACGAGTATAATCGTCCTCTTGAAACATACACGAGTTAAAAGAAGTAATACGAGTATACTCGAGATTTTATATTTTTGATAAAAATTAAACACATGAGTATTTTCGGGTTTTTATGTTAAGAAGTTAATTTCAGTTAGAAGGAGAGAAAATGAAATAACTAAGTGGATTTACATTTATTTTTCTGAAACGAAATGATTTAAAATTGGTTGTTTTTGGATTTTTTTAAAAGGAAAACTGGAATAGAGTGATACCAAAGAAGGAACTTCAATTTAGTGGAACTTAGTACTTAAGTAATTGAAACAGCTTATAAATAATACTACACAGTAACTTCTAATGACAATCGGTAATATTGTGGATGACTTCGACCTGGAGAGAAACTTACGGTAATTATTACGATATATTTGAAAATCTGAATTAATTTGAAAACCAGAATATATATATATATATATATATTTTAAATAACATCTCTTCAAAAAAAGAAAGTGGTAATGAATCTACCTATTTCTTTATTTTGGTTTGTCGCATATAACATAAAATTAAGAAGTACTTATGAATATTCTGTGATAAATAATCTTTGACAATTTCAGTTATAATTTTGTGATAATCTCATAGGACAATCTTTGACAATTACAGTTTTGAATATTAATAACTAATATTGTCAAAGAGGAACTCCGCCATAACCTTTCCCAACTCCGTGTTGAGAAAGAAGAAAGATGCTCCTGTAAGCAGGAAAGTGTGAGAGTTACTTTTGTGCGAGTTGTGTTCTATTCACGACGGTGTCAAATTCTAAGTGTGCTGTACCAGGGATCTTCTGAAGTTACCATCATTTAACAAGGACGACAAATTATTCATTTAATGTTTCGGAACAAACAGGGGAGTATGTTTAGTACAAGGGGTCCAGAAGCACGTAAAAAACACAAAATTTACAGGAGAAATGAATGATGCAAGTACTTAGACGTAACATAACGTAGCCAAATCTAACCTAACCTAACATAAACTAACCTAAGCTAACGTGAGCTAACATAAACTAACCTAATATTAGTAGAAATAAGCGAAATTCTGTATTTTTTTGGAAAATTATGCGGGACCCCTACACTAATATAACATAAACTAAACTAACCTAACCTATCCTAAACTAACCTAACCTAATCTAAACTAACCTAACCTACCCTAAACTAACCAAATGTGAACAGAAATTACCAAAATTGTAGTATTTTTTAGAGAAAAGAGCTGGACCCCTTCTGCTAAACATAGGCCCAAACAGGTTAATTATTTGGGTAGTCTGCAACACACAGACTTCAGGATGAAGCATTCAGCACCAGCGGATGTGGAAGCTGGGACTTGTAGTAGTTGTAGGCGGTTAAGGATACAAGTCATGACAGGATGAAGTGTTGTAGCTCCCTACCTACTCACCTGATGCTAACTCTGGCCCTTTTCAGGAGTAATGAATGTTGTGATGTGCTTCCAGCGACGAAGCGCGTCAATTGGCTGATGGTAGATAGACGCTGATAGACCGTTGATCAGTGATGGCTAGCCTACGGGTAAGAGTGCTGAACTGATGTGGGAAAGTACTGACTAATGACAGCTGAAGAGGTTTCAACTTTCCTCCCAGCTTGAGGAAAATGCGGGCCTATTGGGGAACAGAAAAATGTGAAGGTGTACAGTTTACTGCTTAAATGACAAGGCTTGCCAGAATAATTATTAAAATTGCATCTGAATGATGTAGCTCTTACTAATAAGAACTCACCTGCCAATTCTGACCTCTTAATTAGAGAAACAATTCCGATTGCCAACACTGCTTTTAATCTGCTCTAGTGTTTGGTAAAGCAATCCCTATACTGTATTGTAGTGGACATGATTCCGACCAACCTAAAATACCAGCAGTAGAGCATCTGGTTTCTTGACCTTCGTTAATCGGCCTTCAGCTGGACATCACAGTTTTTCCAGAGGTTAAAACCTAGATGTGGGATGGTTTTCACATCTTGCTGAATTTTATTCATGTACACAATTCCAAATTTACGAATTCTCGTATTAGTTGTCGTTTCTTCATCTTTCGCTTCCAGAACCCTTGTAGATAGCCTCTTGTAGTGCGTCCAGTAAGGGAACGTCTCTGACAGCTCACAGTGACATTGCCACTACTCGCGTGTCAAGGTTTTTTTCGGTGCAACTGTAGTGGCAATATAATTAATGATATAAGACAGAGTGATCGTGGTTGGTAACACTGGTATCAAAGTAGGGGCTGCAATGTCCCACCGCATGTGGTAAGAAATGTCAGAGACCATCTCTTATTGGCCGTGCTATAGGAGCCAAGAACTAACATAACTGAGTTCTACATGTTCGTTGTAGACTAACTTAGCGCATGCGGAACCCGGGTAATAGACAGAGCCAATGACCGAGTGTTGCAAGATTTGCGGGCAGTGTCTCAAAACACCTCTCTGTTTCTTTTTCTATTGTCAAAGAATATTTATTGCAGATTATTCATAGCTTTAACTATCGAAGATTGTTTATTAGATTGTTTACTATAGATATTACATAGCATATCATTCTACAGATGCTGTTTCCGTTACCATCATCATAATCATCATCATAGGTATTCTGCCCTTATTGGCAGGTAACTTGCTGCAACTCAGAAGCTTCCATGCTACACGATCATCCGCTAACCTCTTAATCTTCACGTACGATTTTTCTGTTTTGATATTGTCCATTAATTGTAGTCCCCCTCGCCGTCTCCCTCTCTTTCCTGCTACCATTCCCTCTAGCACGTTCCTCAGAATACAGTACTTTTTTAGCCAATGTCACAACCATTTTCTCTTCCTCTTCTTAACAATATCTAAAACTGTTCTTTTCTCCCCCACTATTTCTAATAGTCTCTAATTCGTTCTCCGCTTGACCAGGTAATTCACTCGATTATTCTCCATACCCACATTTCGAAAGCTTCCAGTCGTTTAGACAAGCAAAATGGTGTAGCAACTTGTAGAAAAACCTTTTATATGTATAGCGTTGGTCATAGATATCCATAAAATAATGCATATTTTAACGAACAATATTGCGGAAAATGTTTTTTTTTTTTTTTTAACAAAAATGTTTTAGTTCTGAATGAAATCCATTTGATTCTTTGTTTTTAAAATTTAAGACGAAGTTACCAATAGGCTATAAGAGCAGAAACGCTGTACTAAGTGATGCCATTCATTCAAAATTCTTGTTTATGCAAAAGCTATTTCCTTACAGGGAATACATTTTGTATAATTATATAGTACAGCTTACTATATATATATTTTTTTTCCTTCGCAGCATCGTATACAGAACATTATGTACCGCTTTGGTGAAAATTCTCGGCATCGATGTTGAGGTGCGAGGAACTGAATTGTTACGTCAAAGCAAAGAACCAATGATTTATGTAGCTAACCACCAATGTTGTTTGGATACTCTTAGTAAGTAAAGTATTAATTGTTTACCTAGGTAGATAAGTTTAGGAACTAAAAATGTAAATAACTTTTAATTACAAAGAAAATTTATTTACTTTGTTTCTCATGATAAAGATAAAACTAATGCAGCCCTCTCCTCTCTGCAATTATGCAATGTTCGTCTATTTCTATTGCTACTGCTACTACTAATGAGAGATTATTTCTTAGGGGAGTGTCAATATGCAGGGATTTAGAGTAAGGATGGGCAAAACCGTTTTTTTTATAAAACCCGGAAACCGGTTTCTAGAAAAACCGACATTTCGGTTTTCTCCAAAACCAGTTAGGTTTTTCATCGAAACCGGTTTCGGTTTTCACCAAACTGGTTTCGGTGAAAACTTTTGGAAAACGCATAAAACTATTTCTGTGGAAACAGAATCAGTTTCCGGAGAACAACGAAACACTATTCTGTTCAGAAATAGAATCTTAAAAAAAAACGGAACCGGTTTTGAAGAAAACCGAAACTGGATCCGGTGAAAAACCGAACCGGTTTTGGAGAAAACCGATAACCGGTTTCGGTGAAAACCGAATCGGTTTTAAAGAAAATCGAAAAACCGGTTGTTGTGCCCACCACTAATTTAGAGTAGTACTGCGAAGATACAGGTAACCCTTGTCGAGCAGAAACGATTTGTTCTAGGGAGTGAATTTCGTAGCACCGGGGGTGAAATTTCCCTGGGCCACGCCCTAAAGTCATTACTTCTAATAATGCTTCTGGTATCAAATCATATCTTTGAAAGTACAATTATACTTTTTCCCATGGATTATGGTGACCGTGAAGCCTATGCTCTACACCAATCATTAATCATACACCAATCAGCTATAATGCATCGGAAGAATTCGGTACGATTCGTGGAGCTGCCTTCTGACCACACATTTGAGAAAAGGTGAAACAACAAAAGTACACCAACAAGGTTGCCAAATTGAGAAGAGATGTTGAACGATCGACTAAAGAACAGCACTTAAATAATTATATAACACGAACACTAACACTTATTCAAATTACGGTAGACAGCAATAATAATAATAATAATACAAAAAATACAAAACAACGACAACAACGGTAACAACAAAATAAAGAAAACGAAATGTAGCGACAATCCCAAAACGGTATGCGCATTTTACTTTTAATATAATTACCTTTTAAGTTTACAGATATAGCAATATATAAAACACTATACACTGAAAAACTCGTTGTGGCGAGGCTTTGTACTGATGGACTCTTTCCTAGGTGAGATCACGTTCCGTGAAGTTTTGGTCAGGTAATATTCTATTCAGCGAGATTTTGGACGAAATTTTGGCACGCGAGGTTCAGGCCAGGAGAAATTTTGACACGTGAATTTTGAGGCAGAGAAGTTTTCGGTACGCGAGGTTCTAGCTAAGCGAGATTTTGGTACGCGAGGTTTTCGTCAAGTAAGGTTCTGGCCAGGCGAGATTTTGGCAAGCGAGGTTGCGGGCAGTGAGGTTTTGGTTAGCCGAGATTTTGAGTCGAGAGATTTTGGGGAACGAGGTTACCACCAGGCAAGATCTTAGGCCCGGAGGTTATGGCCACGATATATCGGCCGTGAAGATTTTGTACCCAAACCGGTGCTTGTAATACCCAGAAATATGTATAAATAAATAAATAAATAAAAGTCTAAAACTGCAATTTTGTTTCCTATTTCAGTTCTAATTTATTTTTCTTTATTAATGTATTCTAGTGCTTTCTGCATATGGGAAAGATGCATCCCCTGTAGTTTCGATAATAAAGAAGGAGCTCCTGTTCGCTGGACTTCTTGGAATTTATACTTGGTTCGTAGGATGCATGTTTGTCAAGAGAAGAGCCACTCAGAAGGAAAGAGATTTATTTAATCAACAAATAGATAAATGTTTAACGAAGGACAAGGTGATATATATATATTACTATTTTAAGAATTTTTACAGTTATAGATTACATTGTGAAAAAATAGGGAAATCTTACATAAAAAAACGTTCGCGTGAGCATTACTCTTGTATCGACTTTTTTTTTACATTGCGAGACTTATATGCAACACCAGACATTAATCATCTATGTTCTGAAAGAAGCTACACTAAGATTTAATATTATCATTGGAATGACAAATGTACGTATTCCATATTCGAGTTGTGACGTTACCTCCGGTAGATCTACCGATCGCTGTAAGAATCTGTAAGAATTATAGACGACGGGTGCTTCATTCCTGATATATCGAATTGATGAATAGAACATCGATCAGTATATCTTGTAAAAACATATAAGATACAGGTGTTAACTTGGAATCATATCTACCGATCCCTGTAAGAATCATAGGCGAAAGAGGCTTCATTCTTGAGATATAGAATTGATCAAAATGCGGATCGGTCAGTATACCTCGTAAAAACATATAATATACCAGTGTTAACGTAGAATCATATCTACTCCGCTCTAGGTGACGGAGGCTTCATTAATAAGACATCGAATTGATCAGAAGGCGCAGCAACCTGTACATCTCGTAAAATCATGTGAGGTACGGGTGTTAACTCGAAAATCGAAAATTCTGAAATTCATCTATTGGTTATTCCAAAGACGGTATGTCCAATCTTCTGCAGTGGACGCCAGTATTATAGTAAATCGCAGACCCTTTGCTAGACTTTTATGAGCTGCAATTTTTCAAAAATTCATATAAGATTCTCTAAAAATGCAAATCATATTCAATGTTGAAAGCAGTGAATATAAAAGCACCGAAAAATGAGCTTTTTTTTTTTGTAGTGAATTGACAAAAATAGAAACACCCCTTAAAAATGCAAAAAGAAAAAAGAAAGAAAAATCAATTTTGAAAACAGTGAAAATAAAAACACATACTGTACAAATGATCTTTTTTTATAAATTGCACTTTTTTGCAATGATTTGTTGCGAAATAAAAGGACAATAATTATGCAATTCTGAAATAGTGTACACTTGAAGATCAACTTATTTTTGTAAATTACTCATTTATGGAATGGATCGACAGAAAATATAAACATTCCCTGAAAATATAAAAAAAAATATATAAAAAAATATAACAATCAAATTTTGAAAACAGTGAAGATAAAAGCACCCCAAAATAAACGCCTTTTGCAAATTACACATGTATGCAATGAATCGACACCCCCTAAAAATGTAAAAAGTCAAAAAAACAATCAAATTCTGAAAATAGCGAAAATAAAAGCACCCCAAATGAGCTTTTTTATAAGTTTTTATTTATGCAACGAATCAACATAAAATAGAAACAACCCGCAAAAGAACAATAATTATCCAATTTTGAAATAGGTGCCAAAAACAATATGATACAATTCTAATATGATAATTTGGATCAGTGATATTGACTATTTGGACGTTGCCCTCAAGTAAATATGTAATTGCCATAGCCTATACGAAGAGGTCATAAAGTATGGCAAAAAAAGACAAATGAAATCAAAATTGGCTTACTGGAGGATACAGAATTCATGCTTCTACGGTGTGTAGATCACCAAGGTAATAATATACACAGATGGAGAACTTCTAGAGTGAGGTCTTCGTATTGTAGTTGTTAATATAACGGAGATGCGTACAGAACTTCAATTTAGCATAGGTTCGAATCCTGTTTACGAAAAATGATGTTTTTCTTTGAACAAAGAATCTCCCTTATATATCAAAGAGTAAGGATGTAAGAAAACTACAAATGTGTCACAGTTGTGTAATATAGTGCATTACATTATAAATATTAAACCATATCATAAATCATTCTTCTTTAGTCTCTAATGTATATTCTTTGGTAGAAAGTAACATAAAACCTGAAGTGATAAAACTCTATTGCTACTTCCGGTTTCTCTATTGCCACTTCCATTATTAATTGAGAAAATATGACGCCATAAAAACCAAACTCCTTCACGGGGTGTACATCGACACTGTTTACTTATTTTAATATATAGAAACACAGTTCGAAGTTGTAACACTTAACCCATGCTGGTCTTTCTTTCAGTGTAGTGTCCAGATTTTTCCAGAAGGAACTAGATCCGGAACGAATCCAAAATGTTTTCTACCTTTCAAGAAAGGAGCCTTTTATGCAGCCATTAGGAACCAAGTCTCGATTCTACCTTACGTTGGATCACCGTTCTATTTCATCAAAGATGGCAAATGGACCGAGCGCCCAGGTATGATTAAGTATCAATTTACGCTAAATATAAAAATTAGTATGTATGTTTGTTTGTTCAGTATAACAATCTGTAGCGTAACCTCGGCATATTACTAAGTAACTATATCAAAAAGACCGAAGTCCAGAAGAAATTATAAGTTATTTAGATATCTTTATGCTTATCCCAAGAAGGACAGGATGGTCCGAAGGAGAAGATGAGAATTCAGAGAAGAGCAGAGTTCAAAGGAGAGACGAGCCGAGTTCCAAGGAAAAGAGGAGAGTCGAAAAAGGACAGGAAAGTTCAAAGGAGAATAGGGTAATTCAGGGGAGGAAAGGAGAGTTCAATGGAAAAGATGGGAGTTCAAAGGAGAGGAGAGCTCAAACGAGGAAAGGAGAGTTCAAAGGAGAAAAGATTTCGAAGGAGAAGAGAGTTCAAAGTAGGTCAGGAGAGTCCAAAGGAGGAGATGAGAATTCAAAGGAGAAGAGGAGAATTCAAAGGAGAATAGGAGAGGCCAAAGGAGGAGAGTAAAGTTCAAAGGAGGTAAGGAGAGTTCCAAGGATATGATCAGAGTTCAAAGAGAAGAGGAGAGTTCAAAGGAGAACAGGAGAGTTCAAAGGAGAAGAAGAGAGTTCTAAAGAGAAGAGGAGAGTTCAAAGGAAAAAAGGGGAGTTGAAAGGAGAAGAGGAGAGTTCAAAGGAGAAAAGGAAAGTTTAAAGAAGAAGATGAGAGTTCAAAAGAGGAGATGAGAGTTCAAAGGAAGAGAGAAGAGTTGAAAGGACGTAAGGAGAGTTCAAAGGATAGGATAGTTCAAAGAGAAGAGGACAGTTCAAAAGAGAAGAATAGAGTTCTAAGGAGGAGAGGAGAGTTCTAAGAAGATAAGAGGTGAAAGAAAAAGACGATAATTCAAAACAGGATTTCAAATTAGGAGAGAAGAGTTTTAAAACCCATTTCAAAAAAAAGAATGTCTCAGAAGCGAAGGCATTGCACTCTATATTTATTATGCTTAGTTCTTTATTCTTTCCGTCCAAAGCTGAACACGTTTGCTTGTTCTATATAAATCGAAAGAGTTTGAATGATGTTAGCCTATTCAGTTATTTCGTTTTACATACCATAAACGATCTAGATTAATTTATTTCTCGTTGTTTTATTAATACAAGGAATTATATGTATAGTATATACAATAAATTTGTTATGTTTTTCAAAATACATCTGTATTTCCGCTACCAATTATATTCCCACAGTAATAAGCGAGTGTAAAATCTACTAGGTAGTAAGGATGATTTTATGGTACTGTCATAAGTAATTTCTCTTGAATATAGTGTAACTAAGACTGCAAATACATAAGATACCTAAGTTATCCATTACGAATGTCCTCTAGCGCTTTTCGCACCAAACCAGAGACTAATTACGTTACAAGTTACCTGAACTAGAATTCCGGTTTTTAATGGGGCTGCACATCGGAGAACAAGGGAAGCCAATTGCTCGTCCTGAATTTTGGAAAAGGGTTTAGTACTTCCAGATAAATGTCAAAATATATCAGATTAGCTTATTCACCCACTTACAGTATTTAATGTATTTAGCGTAGTTAATAAAGTTAGTAATGTTTGCTAATAATGCTTTACATGAAGTATTATGTGTATCAAGGTTTTTATATTCGCGACTTCGGTTGTTTATCGGTCCCCTCCTTCGTTGAAAAAAAATCCTGTCTGCGTCTCTACATGACAGTTTTAATTATTTATCTTACTTTTTTGCTTACAAAGATGCCTATCTTCTTGAAAGCATGCTAATTAGCCACTGTCTTCTCTTTCCAAATTCCTGCTTGGAAAAGTGTCGGATATCTATTTTCAATTCTGTTGAATTACCCTTTCCAGCCCATTGATAACATTTGGAATCACTAACTTTTTATAATCATAAATCTAATATTAATTCATGCAGTTTCCCCATGTAATCATTACACTCATTCTTTGTAGTACCATCATAAGTTGGTACTTCTACTCACTTGCGGTGAAGCAAAACAGGGGATCTAGGATCTAGCACCATTGCAACAGGAAATACTGTGAACATGTGTTTTTCCAACACAAAAAAAAACTCGGGCTGGAAAGGGTTAAATGAATTTTTTAGTTTAACGTCCCGCGCTTATGGCTTTTAGGCTAAAGCAGACAAATGATTAATGAATGTGAATGATCATGCAACAATTAGTGGAATGAGAATGTGAGAGAAACGTTCCCGAGAAAACCCACCGATTCCATGTGGTTCACCACAAACTCTTGTGCCTGTAGATTGAACCAAGAACCTCTTATCAATGTATCACTGTGCCCCACTTCAGTTTATTTATTATGTCATGGTCAATCTTAGATTTTGAGTCTTCACACGTTTTGTCAAGTTAAATTGGAAATTGAAACAACTCTGGAACATCTATTTCGGTGCTCTATGTTCAAATTGTAATAAATTTGAAGTGTTTTTGAAGAAATGTCTTTTACTAAATTGTAATCTAAATGGAAAATCTTTGTTACCATCCTTATTATTAATTATTAGCGGGTGAGACTTCTTAAGATATAACTCTGAAAATGATAGTGAGAATGTCCTCTGAACACATTAACACATACACAGATACAGACGCAAACAAAGAAAATTTTAATTACAGAGCAGTCGAGTTTGGAAACAAGAAAATCCATCGTTCCTAATTGAAACACATAATGCGAAGATAATGAAACTTACAAGTCGACTATAGCCAAGTGTTAACTAGGTTTCACTTTGAATTGGAAGCAACTCACTTCAATTCATTCAAAGTAGGAATTTTTTCTGTCCATACCAAGCTTTGCACAATGCAATAAGTTTTGGAATGACTTTTCTAAGTTGTGGACTGGTATCCAAGACCTTGTGTTGAGAGAAACTAGAAGTGCTTGGTGAGACTGACAAAATAATCGGACAAAGTGATTAAAAAAAGAAATTCAATTATTCTTTTCCTGTGTTGTTTATAGTTACCGGTTGAGTTGTCTACAAGTTGGTCAGTGACAGCCTTCGAGTGCTTATTGTGTATTCCTGGTACTGTGTAGACGAAGTGGGTCAAGTAGGACTTTCTTAATACATGCACTACACTTACATCTCTTTCTTGTACATTTACTCGTTCTTACTTACACTTTTTCCTTTTTACATTATACATTATACTTTTTTTTCATTTTTCATTGTACTTACACTATCTGGATAACTAGCTCTCTTTCATTGTCTCAACTTCTCTCCCGATTTTGACTTTTTCCTGATTTTGACGTTTCCTTTTCCTGATTGTGATCTTATAGGCACTTTAGTTTTCATTTCAAAAGCCCTTCTTGTAAGGTATACATATGACAATTTTACATTTATAGCCTACATGAATTATGTTCGAGGGACCTATTTAACCGTTAGTGGTTTTGGAGAAAGAATGTCTAAAAGAAACGAATGTTATATAATTATGTAGTTATTTAAGCTCTTTCAAGAATATGAAGAAATGGCCAAAGTTTACTTGATGGGAGCCAGCTTTTTTTTTCTTCGAAAAATGTTATATTAGGTTAGTTTAGGTTTGGTATTTTCAATTAGCAAGGCCCTCATCATCTAAGCATTAACCAAAGAAAAATCAGTATTGTTTCCTAATTAGCGTACTGTGCACATAATTGTCGATCCTCATCAAGTCGTATGGTCACATCTTAATTACAATGGAGTCCAAACCTAAGTCTTAAGAACGCAGGCCTTAAGGAATATTTAATAACAAATATTTTTTTCTTTTTTTATGTTCTAGGTAAACATATTATACGAATTCTTCCACCAATCTTAACGAAGGGGATGACGGAAAAAAATATGGACGAACTGATGACAACAGTAAGAAGAGTGATGGAAAACTGTTATTCGGAATTATCGAACGAACTCAGCTATTAAAATACCGACATCAATGATTACTAAAGCAAAGGATAACTTATATATATTAAATACCCGATATTACAATAAATGGCAGGGGTTGGTTGATTTCCTTTCGTTGCCGGAGCTGTATGAGACGTGGCTTATAAGTTAATGGGAAGTTGAAGCATGTAAGGGTCTACCGTGAATTCAAGTCTTCCATACCGAGAACATGTGTGTCAACTATATTGTTCTATAGGAAACCGATAAACTGTACTATATTTGAAAGACAACATAAAAACAAAAATCTGCGTACAAAGTTTATCTATGGAGGGTGGCTTCTCCGAAGATAACTAAAGTTTGCGGACACTCTTGTTCTCGACAGTTCTCTCCTTGGTCAGGGTTATGCTCGATGTGGTAGCCACGAGCAACTGTCATCCTTGTGCATTGTAATTTTCGCTATAGACATGCAGGAGAAAGGTGAGGGAGTGGAATTTCAAACCAGATTCCTTGATAGGCTTTCCAGAGGCCCCTAAGGAGTCTTATTAAGAGTTTTCATTTCAGCAAGCTAACCGCGCAGAGTCCACTGGGGATGAATCTAGAGACTTGCAAAGGGATGGAGTAGAAACAGTAGTCTCAGCCTTGATTTGTAGATTGTACCATACTGAAATTCATTCGAAGTAACAGGTTGCTTTGAGTATATTGATCTACATTTTACGGGTATCAGTGCCTTAAATTACGGGGTATGAGTGGGTAAATTAAATAAGGCACCATGACTTGTGTCCTGAAGTAAATCGCATTCGTCTTGACCTTAGAATGTACATGATGGGTTGGCAACTGCCCAGGTGACCAGAAACCTTGAACCACCATAAAACCTGAAAAGTTCTCATGATATTCCCAAACAAAGTAGTTGCGCTCTTTCGTATCAGTTGAAACGTTAAAAAATGACACTTGGTTTATTAGTATCGTTGAGGTAGACCGAAACTCATCGCGAGTGACAACCCATTGTCATATTGTCAACTGCAAGGTGCTGTTTATATAGCTTTCGTGCGTTTGTGAATCTCTTCTGACCACACCTGTGCGCTAACTTACGACTTTTCTTTTTATGACGTATCTTCTGTGATGACAGGAATAAATGTATTCTTTAATTCAGTGAACTCTTTACTGTAAGGGTGTTGCGTATTACACGGGGGTGCCCAACTTCGTGTACATTTCACACCTTTGTCTTGATGTCTGCGGCCAATATTTTTACAGTTCTGGATGACCATTGCCACTATATACCTGGTGATATTGGCAGTTCTTGTACTATACACAATAGTTAGTTATCAATACTAGTTATCAATAACAAGTACAGTGTCGCACTGTACCGAGTTGCATCCTACAGTGTCGATACGTACCCTTCACAAAACCGTGTTACCTTTTTCGACATATCTGCAGCTCATTGCAACCACTTCCACACAGTATTATGGTTGCCTTACTGGATCATTCGACAACAACGGAAACACGTTTCCTAATCATGTCATGTGCCCGTGAGCAACTGTCAAACCTTCCTCTTCTGAAGTGAATCAACCATCTGCAAAATATTAAGAGATATCCAACTCAGTAGCATTCATACTCAAAGAAACTCAAAACATTTCAATATCAAACTACTTTGAACTATATTGTTACCGAGGACTATATTGTATACTGTTTTTCTGTGTAACTTCTTAGTTTGAAGTAAACTATAATATGCATTTACTGTGTTTTTTTTTTACCTTGATAGGATAGACAAATATAAAATCAAATGAATTGATAAAAGAACTTATGCGATACTTACTAGGAATGTAATTGAACCTGAACCCATAAAGTAAAGGTGGTGTATATATTTCCTGAAAGCTTGGGTCAAGGTAAGATCAAAACCAGGTTACCAAAATTGGGGAGGTTTCATGCATTCCGCTTGGGGGCAGCACTTTACATTCATTGTTATTAAAATCTTTAAGCGTGTTCAGAAAGTCCATTGCAATCTCGAAAAATCTGGAACGGTGAGACAAATATGAAAACAGAAAAAACATATCTTTCATCATTTCAAAGATACAATGTATCAAAGTAAAATAAATTGTCCGGGATTCCCCCGCGCGGTCCTAGACGGGATCCAACTCAAAATTTTTAAATGTTCAACTTGCATATGGTATGAAAGTTGGTGTTGAATGAAAGAGGATAAATCGAGTCTCGATTGTTTATGATAAGCCTGGTCAAAATAGCGGTAGGTCAAAATATCAATACAATCTTCATTGCAAAGTCTATGGCCACTCCTATGAATCTGAAACGGTGGGATAGGTTCAAAAAATGTCAACAAACTGCTTCTATTAATTTCGCAGAAAATAAGACGAGCTCCTAAAAATTTAGTAAACAAACGGAAAAACAACACCTTAATGAAATTTCTCAATATTTCTTCGAAAGCAATAAAATGAGAAAATGTAACAATGAGTTAAACTTTTCAAAATAATGTGTAAATGTATATGCAACTGTGAGAATACAAATTGCGATTTTTTTTCCTCAAACGCAAAAATATTTGAATATTTAACATGAGTTATGGGGAGCGAACATTACAGCTGCCCATGCCAATTCCCTAACCTCTATTTTCCTGTACCGATTTTTTCCTGTTCTTGCAATAGACCCTAACTGTTACCACAATAATATATACATTTACTGTGTTATACATATTATCCAACTTATTAAAAGGTAACAAGAGTTTTAGGAATGATCCAAAAAATGGATCAAAAGATTGCGATCTTGGCCGATAGTTAATTTTTGGATACGGAGTTACTAAATCGATTTTTTTTTTTTAACGGTATAAGCATATCATACTGAGTTAAGTGATAGTGTGAGTTGGGTACACTATATGCAGTTCTCCAGTTTTTTTTTACGGTATAAGCATATCATACTGAGTTAAGTGATAGTGTGAGTTGGGTACACTATATGCAGTTCTCCAGTTTTTTTTTTTACGGTATAAGCATATCATACTGAGTTAAGTGATAGTGTGAGTTGGGTACACTATATGCAGTTCTTCAGATATAAGACCTACAAGAAAATTTTTGCCTGAAATATATTGGATTTTTTTGTCCAAAAACAACTTAAATGATATTAAATAAGTAGGAACACTGCTTAAAAGCGTTTAACAATAATAGCTATGATTACTTATTTCAGTTACTTAGATTGACGGCTTTAAAATTTTGATCTCACTTTCAATTTCTTCTGATTCCAATCGTTGTTTTCTCCTTAAGTCATCTCATTTTTCTTTTCTAGTTCTTTTAACTTAACCATTTTCGTCGGTTTAAGTACTACCTGAGATCTCTCTTTTTCTCTTTTCTTCCAAAGCCGAATCGTATCTTGTTCTCGTACCTTTTACAAGAAGTTAAAGAGTCCTGGATCTGAAGCACTGAGACATCTAATTCCACATATGTAGGCCAAACAATCTTCCAGTTGTCGTTGAGATACCGAAGAAGCCTCTTTGAAATTTTCGACCAATAAACTTTTGTTAATAGAAAAAAACAGACTCTACACTTGCATTTCCATGTGAAATAATCCATGTTATTTTCACAAGACACCACAAGTGTTTGAATTCACTTTTGTCACTTTTTAGAACTGTTTTATAATACTCATCAAGATTGGTTTTGCTTTCATCTGAATTCAAGTAAGACGCCAACACACTTTTAGACGGTTGAAGCAAAGATTCGAACTCTTTCTGAACTAGCTCTGCTTTAACATAACGAGACGACTGATGGGGTATTTCCAAGAGTTTCGTCATGCTTGTCCGGGTAATTGCAGGTTTATGCAACAAAAACCTCAAGGTCAATGCATGAAATGGCACGAGTAAGAGGATATCTGAAAGGTCATTTTTCGATTTTTTTTTTCAGTAGTGCCTATCAAAAATTTTGGACAATCACTCAAGAAACTGCACTTGCTTACTTCATTTACATCTTCAAGCTTCCTAATGTATCTTATTTTGTGCCCCGAATCCTATATCTACATTTTTTGAAGCTTTCAGATTACTTTTAACTTCTATAGCTTGCCGTCAGTCGTTTCATTGGACATCGGCATTTAAATTTTATCATATATTCTTTAAAAAAAATGTTTACAGTCTATTACGGTGTGAAAAAGCATTGAGTAATAGCAAATTACCCTCCATTTATTTAACAGTACTTCTACACTATTATGTTCCCAACAGAAAGAAATGTCACCATCATGGGCTGAGTTATGGGGGGCTTAGGGAGGCATTGCCCTCCCAACTTTTTGAAAAAAAATGCCACCTATAAAATGGCCACCTACCAAGACTTCTGAGACCGACCAAAAGGTCTGCCCCCCCTCCCACTGCCCCTCCAGCAGACAATTCCTAGCTCCGACTATGGCCACCATTTATAACGTGAAGTGTTAAAGATCAAAATATCTTCATAAATTACGTTCTTAATATTAGAAATAATGTTGTGTACAACCGTACATGAAGTGGTAACAACTTTACTTAACAAGTTTACATACTATAAATACAACTCCTAAAACTCTACGAAAATCCTTTATTTATAGTGCTTCTTTCAACAAATAATTAGTAAATTATTGGCTTATTTTAACAAATAGGTAAAATGGACAATAGTTTCATTTTCTGAGAAAAATCCCCAATTTTCCCTGATTTCAAGGTTAAGCACCATTTTCCCTGACTTTTCCCTGACATTTGACCTTGGTTTCATTTTCCCTGACTTATCCCTGTTTTCCATATTGGTAAGAACCCTGAAGACGTTTTGTGAGCGATAAAAATGTGCATAATTTTATACCGTAGTGCTTTTTTCAAGTGAACAATAGTCTGGCAACTGTACCAAGTTGCTGGTTAAGAGAAAATGACAAGAATATGATGTGTAGGTGGCCCCTGGTGGGGAAGACGACAATTAAAGTAAATGTTATATTGTGTACCTGCATTGGTTTCTCCCCAATGACTATAGTTAGCGTAACACATGGGTTACTGTGTGTTAAGGGGCCTCATAAACCAAATTAAAGTACCGCTAATTTTGTCATTTTTGTGTAATCAAACTGAAAAAATAATCAAGAAATTGCTTTGTAGGAACAGCAGTGTGCATGAGATACAGTTATCACGAGTCGGCTAACTGTTGTCGTTAAGCAGAAATTTGTGGAATTCGCATTAACGAAAGCAGTTAGCAGACTAGTGATAACTGTGTCATGCACACTACTGTTCGTACAAAGCAATTTTTCGATTATTTTTTTCAGTTTGATTACAGAAAAACGGTAATTTTTAGCGGTACTTTAATTTGGTTCCTCCGAAACCTGGTCCTTGAGACCCAGGTATTTATTCATCCGGCTGCCTGCTTACGGATTTGTGGTCATAAAATCCACAAATCGCTGACCAACCTGTGTGCGACATTTTGGCGACAGCAGACACGTTACCGCTAAGTGGGCCGCCGGGAGAAAAAGTGTAAAGTCATAGGCGGGTCGCTGTCGATACTGGCCCGAGCCTCGCTGTTTGGCCGCTCTCGTCCAGCCAGCGGATTGTCAATGGGGAGTGTGCTCCAACACTATGATCGCTGACGCCCCTTCTCCCTACGGACGCATTACTGCGCGGGCCACCTGCTTCGCCTTATCCTTACACAGGTTAGAACAATTATTGCTTTTAGTGGCCATCTAACACAGGTTGGTTCATGTTCTTTGCTCTGTCGTTTTCTGTGTGTGTGGACATGATATGTCTGATAATTTCCAGTATAACGATTAAGCTCTCCTAAAGTGAATCTGCACCCAGCACTGCTACTATTCCTACCAGGGGTAAAAGTGGATCTGAAAAGGAAGGGGGCGATAGGTAGCGACATGACATCACGCCGTCCCCCTGCCTATCTTTGCCCATTGTATTTTTTAGGAAGTGGAGGGACGCCGTACATATATTTCGGATTTGGGAACGGCGTCTCCGCGAGTTCCCTCTCACTTTTACCTCTGGTTCCCACCCAAAAAAAGTAATTTATAGAGCATTTCTTGATGAAAAACTACTTAAATCATAAATTCAGTATGGTTGCTTAAACTGGGAAGGCTCAATATTTCTAGTAGTAGTAGTAGTAGTATTTGGATTGCTCTAATTTAAGTTCCGATTATTGGTTGGTTTCATAACATTTCACGAACTCAAAAACTTCTAATCATTATCGGAGCGTAAACAGAAAAATGAAACCCTGTTTGCCCAAAATTGTGAATTAAGTTCCAAAGTTGGTAGTCCATTTCTATCAAAATTCTGAAAATTTACCAGGAAGAAATAGATAATTTGCCCTTTTATGTGCCTGATATTATGTAAGAAAAGCGAAATTTGTGTTTGTTTTTCTTAATAAGCAGTTATGAATATGGAACTATTTGGCAAGTGGACGGAACTACTTCGCGCAATGTTACGGTATGGTTGAAGTGTATGGAAAGTAAAGAGCATTTCTCTTCCGAACATGGCTGCAGATTACAGAGATATTCCCCGGCGTCGGGATGTGGCGCCCCCATCGCCCAGTTCTTCGGAACTGCAATCAGCCACTGGTCCTCCAGGTTGGGGGTTGTGCCGGGCCGATCACCCGGCATTTAAAACCTGCGATCGAGCGTAGTTACAAATAAAAGCCTCGGATGTGGACTGCTCTTTTAGAAGACAACCTTGCAATGGACTGGTTTTGATTGGATTTTCTTGGATGACGCTGGACCCGGGGCCGTGGGACGGAGGAGTGCAGCGCATGCGCACCCAGCAGGACCGGACGGAGTGATGCCCTGAAAGGGAATGCTGGGAGTCTGCGGTGCGGGAATCTCCAATGAACCATTGGTTCCTCCCCTTACACGGTGGGACGTGGGTCCTCTCAAAAGTACCCATCAGTCGGCGGTGCAAGTGGCTCTGCCTCCTTGTCATTTTGACTTGGTGTCACAGCTTAGCTTGCTGACAAGGGTCATGCAGGTAGGACCTGCCAGCCTCGTTGGCCGCTTCGAACCATGACGGGGAAGCTGAGAGGATTTTGGGCTTCATTTAGTTATGGATACGCATCAACTACCCACCCAGGACAGAGAAAGAGAGGAAAAGCTTGGTCTTGCACCAAGATATTTAATTATTAAGGATAGATCAACAGAAACCGCTGGAGCATTAAGCAAATTGTCACCGTTCCTAGTACATCGTCAAATTCATCACATTGCCACAGGAATGTTTCCTCCTGGCCATATACGCAAATTACGGAATGGGACGCTCCTTGTTCAGACGACTACAGACAAACAGTCAAAATTACTCCTCGCTAGTACGCAGTTAGGACCTGTTCCTATTCTGGTTGAGCCTCATCGACAACTAAACACTAGCAAAGGAGTCATCACTTGCTTTGATTTGAGAGAGTTACCAGAGGCGGAAATATGTGCTGAACTAAAGGATAGCCATGTGATAGACGTCCATCGTATTAGTACAAAGAGAAATGGTACAGTACAGCCCACAGATTCTTACATCATAACTTTCGCTATACCTGACCTTGCAACGCATTTGAACGTTGCCTACCACCGTTTGAAGGTCCGACCGTACATACCATTACCCTTACGGTGCTTTAACTGCCAACATTTTGGCCACTCAGCCCCTTCTTGCCATGCCTCTGCCATCTGTGGCAATTGTAGTTCTGCAGCTCATGGTCCGGCCCCATGTGTGGCCCCATCGAAGTGCACTAATTGTAAAGGTGACCACCCAGCTTGGTCACGTGACTGTCCTACTTTTCTGGCTGAGAAGAAGATCCGTGAATTGATGGTAATCGAGAAGATCTCCGCTGCTGAGGCTAAACGAAGACTACAGCCAAAAGTCAACTTCGGCACCAGTTTCTCTTCGCTTCTAAAGACCAGCAGATCCCAAGGTACCCAGACAGTCAATTCTGCTACCCAAACTGACGTTGAGGTTCCCAGTGCGTCAGTCTCTTCCAAGGCGTCCCGTACCACTACTTCTGTGAACCCAGGACTATCTCGCACGAAGCACCGATCATCATCTGCTTCGCAGCCTAAGCTTCCATTGACAGATCGTTCGCCTCCACGAATTGTTAAGCCCATTCCTGCTTCTCAGCCTCCTGCCGCTCCGGCAGCTGGCTCTATCTCGTCTGCTCCTACTCCCTCCATAACTCAGTTTTTGAAGCAGTCAAACAGCCAGCCTCCTACCAAACCCCTCACTAAGAAGGAACGAAAAAAACAGCTCCAGGCTCAAGCTTCCAAAGCTGTCTCTCCCTCTTCCACTGCTTCTTCTACCAAGGCATCGAAGAAATCTTCACGCACCCAGTCTTCTAGCCCACCTGGGGCGAAGAAACAGAAGCATACGTCACGTAGTCCACCTAGTGATGACGAGTCTCTTATGGATGATATGGTGGAGGAGGAGCTCGATGATTTTACCCTTGTGGAAGGCCGTGGAAAGGGCAAGAGCAGTACCTCGCTTCTTGTTCTCGATGCTTGTTAAACATGTCCCTTCTTCAATGGAATTTAAATGGCTATTCCACACACTACGAGGAATTTAAGCAGTTATTGACATTGTTTCATCCTACCATATTCTGTATTCAGGAAACGCATTTTACCTCTACTAGCAACTCAGTTCTCTCTGGTTACACTGTATATCGTCATGATCAGCTTACTGCAGGTCGTGCAGCAGGTGGTGTAGCAATTGGGGTCTCTGATGCTTACCATTCTGCTCTCATCCATGTGAATAGTGCTTTCCAGCTTATAGCTGTTCGTGTCTTCTTAAGACAACCTGTTACTTTTTGTTGTATCTACCTTACGCGTCATGACACCTTTACTGCTGTTGATCTTGAACAGATTGCTCGACAGCTTCCATCCCCATTTCTGTTTGTGGGTGACTTTAACTCGTACCATGCACTGTGGGGCTCTCCTCGTACTGAGCCACGAGGTCAAGAGATTTCCACTTTCCTTGACAACACTAACTCATTGCTCCTCAATGATGGCAGTCCCACACATTTTACTACTGCTACTGGTACCTACTCTCATTTGGACCTCTCCATTTGCAGTCCTCAACTTGGTGCCCATCTTACTTGGCGCGTGCATGATGATCTCTGTGGCAGTGACCACTTTCCTATTCTTGTGCATGGTCTTCCGCTCATCCATTCTGCTCCGTTCACTGCCTACAATCTCCGTCGAGCAGACTGGGATCATTTTTCCGTCACTTTTCATTTCACTTTAGACCCACGTTTTACTGTTGATGATCATTGTGAGGCCTTTCAGCAGAGTATCCTGGCAGCTGCACACGACTCTATTCCTATCTATGCTGGTTCCCGGTGTAAACGCACCGTTCCTTGGTGGTCAGAGGAGATTCGTGACGCTATTGTGGCCCGACGTCGAGCACTACGTACTTTTCATCGTGCTCCTACAGCTGATAATTTGGCTCAATTTCGACTTCTTCGTGCTCGAGCCCGCTATCTGATTAAGCAGGCTAAGCGTCATAGCTGGCGCACTTATGTTTCTTCTCTTACTGCTGGCAGCTCCATGACAGCGGTCTGGTCGCAAATTCGTCGTCTACAGGGACATGTTTCCTCCGTTGCGGTTCCATCCCTTATTATCGATGGTGTAATGGTCACTGATCAGGACAGAATTGCTGCTGCATTAGGTCGTCATTTTGCGGATGTATCCAGTTCTACTCACTACTCAGCTGGATTCCTCACTTACAAACAACGCACCGAACGTACGCCACTTCAGTTCCGCTCTGCAACCGCTGAAGCTTATAATCTGCCTTTTACTACTGCTGAACTTGTTGCTGTTTTGGATTCTACGAAGGACACGGCACCTGGTCCTGATGGCATCTGTTATGCTATGCTCCGGCACCTGCCTGACGATGGCAAGCAACATCTTCTTGACCTGTACAATCGCATCTGGCTTGCAGACTCCTTCCCCGATGCCTGGCGTGAAGCATACATTATTCCTATTTTGAAACCTGCTAAACCTGCCACGTCCAGTGGAAGCTACCGCCCGATCGCCTTGACTAGCTGTCTGTGTAAACTTTTGGAGAAGATGATCAATACCCGCTTAGTCTGGTTTCTTGAACACCATGGCCTCATTTCCAATCTTCAGTGTGGCTTTCGGCGCTTCCGTTCCACTACTGATCATTTGGCGCATCTTGAAAGTGCTATTCACGATGCATTTCGTCATCAAGAACATCTGATAGCCATCTTCTTTGACCTTGAAAAGGCCTATGACACCGCTTGGCGATATGGCATTTTGAGGCAACTCCATCTCTGGGGCTTACGTGGCCACTTGGCTCTCTTCATCCAGAATTTTCTCCAACAACGTTCTTTTAGAGTCAAGCTTGGAGCTACTCTGTCTGCTCCGTTTCCACAAGAGAATGGCGTTCCCCAGGGTAGTGTGTTAAGTGTCACATTATTTGCTGTAGCTGTGAACAGTGTGATGTCGCAACTCTCCCCTACAGTTAATGGGTTGCTTTATGTGGATGACTTTACTATCTACTGTCGCTCACGTGACCTCCGTACTGTTACTCGCCAGTTACAGTTAGTGCTTAACCGTCTTCACCGCTGGACTTCCACTACTGGCTTCTGCTTTTCTCTCACCAAAACACACTGTGTACATTTTTGTCGCCTACGTCAATGTGCTTACGATCCTGACCTGTTCCTTGGCGGTTCTCGATTGTCCTATGTCGATCATGTTCGTTTTCTGGGCTTGGAGTTTGACCGCAGACTTACATGGGCTGCTCATGTTCGGGATCTGAAGTATCGCTGTCTTCGCTCCTTGAACTTACTACGTATGGTGTCTCATCTTTCGTGGGGTGCTGACCGTGTGGTGATGCTGCGTTTATATCGTAGCCTCATCCGCTCCCAATTGGACTATGGCTGTGTTGCCTATGGTTCTGCTCGAACTTCCATCCTCCGTCATCTGGATGCAGTTCATCATCTTGGCCTTCGTTTGGCGCTTGGAGCTTTTCGAACCAGCCCTATTCCTAGTCTCTATGTTGAAGCTCATGAGCCATCTCTTTCCCACCGTCGAGACTGCCTGCTTCTGCGCTATTACATCCATATTCAAGCCTTACCTGACCATCCTTCGGCCTTTGCACTTGAGGCTGGTGCTCGCTACGCCAGATATCACGCACGACCCACTGCTACTCGGCCTTTTGGCATTCGTGCTCTAGACCTTGTGGCTTCATTAGGACTGGAAGTTCCTGCTATCTGTCCATTGGGCTTCCTTCCTATTCCTCCGTGGACTGTTCTTCCACCAGTTGTCAGTTTTCATTTACTGCAATTTCAGAAGTCTCTCACCAGCAATCAACAGTTCTGTCAGGAATTCTTCTCTTTTCTGGAGGCGTACCGTACCTACGATATCTTCTACACAGATGGTTCCAAGTCTAAAGATTTTGTTGGCTGTGCCTTCGTCACGGATGATCATAGCGCTGGCTTGAAGCTCCATCCTACTACCAGTGTGTTCACTGCTGAATTGGTTGCTATCCTGGAGACTCTGCATTATATTCGTCGCCGCCATCTTCGGCAGGTTCTTGTCTGCTCTGACTCCAGCAGCGCTTTATGTAGTCTTACCGACGTGTCAACTGCGCATCCTATCGTTCAGCAAATTCTCCTCTCCTGCCATTCCTTACATCTTGCAGGTTGTGAGGTCCAGTTTTGTTGGGTGCCTGGCCATGCTGGTATTCCAGGTAATGAGCATGCTGACCGTGTTGCCAGAGACGCTGCCCTTACAGGACCTGCCTATTCAGCACCGCTCCCCAGCTCTGATCTTCGTCCTGTGATCGATCGTCTTCTTCTTCACCGCTGGCAGACACACTGGGATGAGCAGATTCACAATAAGCTGCATGCAGTGAAGCCCCACCTTGGAGTCTGGTCGACGAGCTCCCGATCATCTCGCCTGGAAGAGCGGACTTTGGCACGCCTTCGTATTGGACATAGTCATCTCACCCATGCACATCTTCTGCGACGTATGCCTCCGACTGTGTGTCGTCACTGTGGTCAGCCCCTGAGTATTCGTCACCTCTTAGTGGAATGTGTGCCTCTTGCTCCTGAGCGAGCTCGACTTGGATTACCAGCCGATATGGCAATCTTGCTTGGAGATGATGAATCCATGATCCAGAAAATGTTCAATTATTTGAAGAATCTGCATGTTCTGAATGCTCTGTGAGTGCATTTCTCGCGTTTCTTTTTAATTAATTTATTTCTGATTTTATCTACTATTTCTTAGCTTTCATGATTTTATGCTTGTCATAGCATTTCCTTGCTTTTATTCTATTACTGCACTGTTATATTCCATACTAATTATGGGCTGCCCTACGTGTGTTCACCTATTGCCGAGCTGCCCCGGCAGAGAAGATTAACCTGTCATTGTGTACTAACCAGTCCTAGTCTTTGTGTATTGAGTTTGCACATTTTCTAAATGCTATGACATTTTACTTCATCAAAGTCCTGCCAATTTAGCATGCTCCAGATACCTCTTTTATTTTATTTTTTCTGCACTACTATTTTTTTTTCTTCTTGATTGTTTTTTTGTTGTTCCTGTCAAAGAAGGGTGCAAAAGACCCCGTTGTCGACGCGCCCACCCAAACAATTTCAATCAATCAATCATTACAGAGATATTCCAATTTGTATCTCTATGCAGGGACGAGAAATTACACTATTAAATTTAACAAAATGAGTCTAACTTTTCCTAACCATAACCTAACCGGACCCTACCCCATCCTCCTTATGCTTACCTTACTCTACTCTACCCTACCCTACTCTGTTATACCCTTTTTAAAGGGGGTCCTAAAAAATTGATTATTTTTAAGGTAATAGTATACATGAGAACCCCCTGTCTTCCGTGCGCGAGGATACTTCATATTATATATTTATACGTTACCAAATTAAATCACTGTGTTGTCTTCATTATATGTGCTTAACATTCTATTTTTACTTTCTAGAATAAATTTTGTTGATTTCGATTCGAAAAATGTTAAATATTTTTAAATTTATATCATGATGCAGACCAAAATCCTTGTTGCATATAATGTAATGCGCTATAGCATATAAAGTACAAGGGCAAATAGGTACGTTCTTTCTTATTTTCGTATCAGTGGATAAGTAAATGAAAGTGGGTTTGTTACCCCCTTTCTAAGTTCGTAGATACTCAATGAATAATCCCTAAAAGTATGAGCGTTCAGCTTCTTCTGGAACTCAGACGGTCTTACGTATACTATATCCATTTTTAAGTTTTCGTAGCTGTTATTACGCCTTTGGTCGAAACCCAGACGGACGACCAAGTTCGGAATACATGTCATAAATTGTCATAGTTCTAAAAGTAAAATCTAACTGAAAGTTATGGTTTAATATTTTATTGAGTAGTTGAGGTTCATGAGAAGTCCGTTTGATGGAACACTAACTTAAGAACAACAGTCTGATTATTTTTTTTCATTATCCGTACACTTCTCACTTAAGTATTTTCGTCAAAGTACCATTTCTGTGACTCTCCGCCACTGCATCAGAATCACCAATAAATACGCCATTCACAAACACCTGTGGTACTGTAGTTATGCCACTAATTTTCCTCAATGCTTCTTGAATCTGTTGTCCTTTCGATATTTGATCCAGTTCAACAGTTTTATACTCTTGGCCAATTGAATCTAAAATTTTCTTTACTCGAAAACAGAAATAGCAATAAGTTTTTGAAAATATGACCACTTTATGGCTGTGAATTAGTTCACTTATTGTATCTGCAATTTCATCTTCGCCAGGAATATCTTGTTCATCAGACGCTGTGCTTTTCATATCTTCTTTCTCTTTCTTATTGTATAGCACCGTGGTAGGATTGTCACTATTGCCATCATACTAAATATTTGCATATGTGCTAACGTTTTCCTAAGAGAGATTAAAAACTATTCGAACGTGATTAAATTTCGGAATGTAGTCTTGAGTATAAAGAAGGGAAGAGAGAACTCAATTATTGTGAATGTGAAAAAATACATAATGAATTCTCTCTAATAAAATTGCGTACAGCTTAAGAATACGGGATCAAATTGACACAACATTTAAAATCACATTTCTTTATGAAAACATTATCCTAACGCATTCTACACTCCTTATTAGTACATACCCTTCTACCACACTAGGCACAGTTGAAGTTGAAGGGTGAAAATTGAAACAATTCTTTAAAAATTAAAATTGTTTCACAAATTTTCTTCCAAATCTTCTATATACCTACTTTTTGGCGTTTGTATATGAAATATCAATTTAGTTTCTAAACATTGTGATAATTCTGTTCGAAAAGAAAATGAATAGAAAAGGGCGGGAGAAATACATAAATATTACTGGCGATGAAAATTGTTATTTGAATTTAGATTTTAGTTTAGCGCCCGTTATATTAGCGAGGCTTTACAAGGTCGGTTCAGAAGATCATGTTAAACATTTTATTGTGAAGCGACTGTACGTTACAGTACGCTATATCCACCGGGATGGATGGTGATATATGTATAAGTCAACCACGAGTGAGTACTTGCTCAGTTGGCTAGGAGCTCTTGGAGGTGAAGAATAGACGATTTTGTAAACTTCTGTTTCATCTCTTGTACAAGTCGCGACGTAGTGGTCACTGAAATAAAGATATGCGATAAATTTTTGTGTGAAACTCTGCAAGTCTGCTGCAGAAACTTTTCCAATAGTTCAACACGCGTTCGGTATGATTGTTTATCGAAAAGGCAAATCTTCAGACGAGACGAGGCGTTTTTGCAAGGCATGGAGAGGTTGACGATGAAGCCCGCGTTGGGCGCCCGTTAACCGTCTCAAACGACGAAAATGTGACTCGTGTGGAAGAACTTTTGTAAACAGACCGTCGAATGAGTGTTCGTTTAATGGCTGACATGTTAAATATTTTAAAAACTATCGTTCACGAGATTGTGACCAAGGATTTACATATGAAAAAATGTGCGCAATTTTTTTCCCAAAGAATTTTGACCGACGACCAAAAGTCTCGCTAAGTGGAAATTTGTAGAGACGTTTTGGAAATGTGTGAAAATGATCCTCACTTTATGGGCAATGTTATCACAGGTGATGAAACGTAGATATTTCAATACGACCTCGAAACGTAAAGGCTAAGTGCGAAGTGGCACACCTCGGCATCCCCTTGCTCCAAGAAGGCTTGAAGGAGCAAATCAGAGACCAAAACTGAGCTCATTCTGCTTTTTGACATCAGGAAGAACGTCCTCCGTCAGTTTGTACGTCTCAGCACAAGCGTTAACTCTATATTTTACGTAGAAGTCCTCAAGAGACTGAGAGCAAGAATCCAGCGCATAAGACCAGACGTCAGCAGCGATTAGAAACTTCATCATGACAACACGCCAGCCCACACTGCCTTCGTCGTTACCAGCTACTTGCCCAAACCTAACATAGCATCGCTGCATCAGCACCGAACTTGATTCCCTCGTATTTCTTTTTGTTTCTCCGTTTGAAATCCCTTCCGAAAGGACTTCGTTACAGAACAACTGACAACATGAAAGTAGCTTACGAAACAGCTTTAAACACACTTCCTGAGGCCTTCCGGAATCCCGTTGATAAGATGTACCGATTCAGGAGGACAATATTTTCAAGAATTTTAATGTACAGGTAATTTATTCGTATTATTAAGTAAATAAATATGTTTATTTCATGCTTATGAATTTGGTGACATTATTTTCTGGACAGGCCTTCCATGGGCGGCGATTAGGGGGGGCAAAGGGGGGCAGTTGCCCCCGCACTTTTTTTAAGTAACCAATTAATGTATATAGTTTCATTTGGAAATGTAACGATTTTGTATTGTTACTGATTAATAGGAAAAAATGCTGCCATATAATATTTGCTGTTGCGTGAATACGTATTGGTTGTCTTCCCGTGGAGTAAAGAAAGCTACAGTAATTGCGTTTTAATCGCCACAGAAAATAACCCCAAAAAATAACCTATTGGAGCACAATTTCAACATACTTTCATTTCTTCTTACAAGGGCTCGATATGTTAGTGAGCCGCTTTGAAGCTAATCGAAAGAACATCATGCAAAAAAGTAGGGCCTATTTCACAAGTTATTCTTTAATTGCACAAAAATTGACAGTTCCTAAAATGTCTTTTCTTCTTTCTAAAGTAAGGAATATTGATTAAAAAGAGCGTGATAAGAAACAACTTCTACTTTTCCATTGTTTTGTAGTGTAATATACGAGTGAAGTGTTGTGTTTAAGGATGTACGAGTGTATATACAATAAAATTTAGTAAATTTAACATAATTCTAGGTTTTAAGTTTATTTTGTATAACTGAAGTGTGGATTGTAAGTATTGTTGTGTTTTGATGTGTTCCAAGAAAGTGAAATCTGCACCTAATGGCAACGAACATATTTCAAGAAGTTGCAAAAGCAAATATTTCTTTAAATGTCGTAGCATATGCTTGTAGTATTTACTGTCTTTCATTTTCTAAGAGTAATAACATACATTTAATATCATGTGTGGAATTAAATATTAAGTTTTTCATTAATCCTCAGTTTCAATATAACTTTTGCAAAACAAGCATCATTATTCATTACTATGATTAATATTATCCTTTCTATTTATTTGTTTTGCAAATTTATTAAATAATCTGATCACACAATTTTCCAGACAGAATTTTAAGATGTTCATGAGCAAGGAATCAAATCTCTTCTTACACTTTCGTTGTTTAAGAGTACAAAGGGCTAGTATCTACTTGCGTTGTTCTTCTCAATTTACTTAATAAACTATTATATACGATATACGGCATTTTAACTGAAAATATAGTATCCTATTAGTTATACAACCTTTCGTCAAACAAAATGTTAGAAACAACCAGGAAAACTAACATTTATATACAAATATTCAGATCATGTCTTGCCCCCTCACTTTTAATGTCCAACCGCCGCCACTGAGGCCTTCGTACTATGGACCTATAACTTAAATGAGAATCAAAGCCGAATCTCCTTTGCCAAATGTTGTACAATAGACTAAATGCAGAACAAATGAATTGAGTGCAAACAACAATGATTTAGAACAGAAGACAAATGAGGCGCCATTGGTTTCTTACTTTAGAAAAATCAATGAAATATATATTGAAAATGAAAGGGAGTTTATGTAGTGTTCATTGATTTGGGAAAGACATTGGATGGATCCAGGCACGTAGCCAAGGGGGAGGGACCGGGGGTCCGGACTCCCCCCTTCGAGACCAGAAATGAAAAAAATTAAGGAAGAGTAAAACGAAATAAAATGAGAAAGAGAAGAGAAAAAAATGAAAAAAAAAACTACAGAAAGCTTTTGGTTACTCTTTCTTATGAGGAGATTTGTATTACTTGCAATACATGATGGCGAGGTGAGTGGGATATCCTGGAAGTCAGGGAATTTGAAATTTCCGGAAGTTACGCAATTCTTAGAATTTCTGCTACTAGTCAGGGAGATTTCAAGCTTCTGAAATCATAATGCCGGTTGTGTAACAGCGTGAACATTTTTGATCATAATTTTTCGTCATCGCATCCTTGCAGTATCAAACATGCCATTTCAAAAACAATTTTCTACTATTCCTTTAACCTGTCATTTGGAACAGACAGTAGTTGAAGGAATAATAAAAACAAAAATTTATGTGAAAAGAAAGTTCTGTTAACATTTGATTCAATAGAGAAAGGAATGCAGATATTGTAAAATATTTTATAAGTCATTATTAAGTTTGTACACTCATGTCCAAAATTATTGTCGCATGTCTATAAATATGTTGTTGTAGGAATATAATTTGATAATGAATTCGCCGGGTATTTCTTACAATGTTAGTATGTGTATAATCGGCAAAGACATGTAAGTGGCAAATTTTGTCAATAAAACAAAAAAATAAGGACAATAAAACAAAAATAAAACTTTTTTTGTCCATTTAGTAACATTTCGTTTTACTCACTCTAATTTTCGTATTTATAATTCTTTTCTTATGAAATTTACCACAAATAGGGTCTATACATTTCCCCATTATACACATGGTATCAGTATTAAAAGTATCCTGCAAAATCATTATCAAATTATATTCTTACAAGAAGACAGTCATAGATATGCGACAAACATTTTGGAGATGAGTGTACTATATCTTTTATAATAGTTGAGATAGTAATGAAAAGAAAATTGTTATATTTGAATGAACAGAGGAAGAACATAAATATTGTAAAATCATTTTCAATATATTTTTTTTATTTTGCTCGACATTTATTCGTAGTTTGTTATTAAAATACTTACCAACATATCCTCATATTATTGTCCTAACAAACCAATATATGTTGATAGTAAAGTAGTTTAGATTGATTAGGGCTTTAGTGTTTCATGCCACACACCCCACCTACGAAATCCTGGCTAAACGAACCAGTATATGTTCCAGTAAAATAGTTTAGAATGATCGAGCCTCTGATGTGATGACCACTGTATTTCATGTCACAACATATATTTTATGTTACATATATATGTAACAACTAAAGGAGGTAAGGAGTTTTGGAACAAATTTAGCGCTTTAATTATTAAAGTCCACACAATGTTATTTCATAAGGTAACCAAGAAAGTTCTGTCGCTTTTTGTGGAGGTCTGTGTTCAATTGTCCCTCACAAAATGAACTGAATTCGAAGGAAGATAAGGAGAAGGGCAGTTGTTGGTGTGGGTATATCCAACATACTACCCTGGTTGTGACAATTCAGTTACACTGTAAATTTGCGTAAGGACGGAGTGAACAAGGGATATGCACAGAGCCAGGCACGTAGCCAAGGGGTGGGTCCGGGGGGTGCCCCCTTCGGGACCAGAAATGAAGAAATTAAGGAAGGATGAAAAAAAGAAACGAGGAAAAGAAGAATCAGCATTAAAAATATAAAGCTACAACAAGCGTTTAGTTACTCTTTCTTATGAGGAGCTTTGTGTGGAGCAAACGGGGTCTCAAAATTAAAAGGGATATTATTGTAACGGAGCATTGCGAATTCCATCTAGCTCCATGCTAATCTTATGGACTCCAAGGGCGCCGATTTCTCCGTAAATTTGGGAGGGGGGGCATTCAGATGCAGAAGGTATATATATATATATATATATATATATATATATATATATATATATATATATATATATATGAGGATTTTAAGACAAATTGCATTCAAATTATTCCAAATATTGTATATTCATAAATACAATACAGGGGCCCACATGAGCTTTGGGGGGGCCGGGCCCCCCAGGATCGGCTCCCTTGTGGACTACTATCGATAAACCGGTACGATCAGATAGACTCTCAGGTAGAACTTAAGAAATGCCTACAATCACCAATAATATGAGTCTGGCAACATTGATTGAAGTTACACTTATTAAAGAAATTTTCAGTTTCGCGGACTGAGTCCATTTTATAGAATGTCTTTACTGCCGAAAGAGATCTCATTGCTACCCTTGGCGACATTAAACGAAGATAAGAAAAAGAAGAAAGAAGACAAGAAGAACCGCAGTTCGAATGACCTCAAAAGACTTATCTTTCTCAATACTTTTTAATATTATTTTACTCAAGATTTTTTCACAGTTTGTTATTAAAATACCTACTAACATATCATCATTTTATTTTCCTTACAAACCAATATGGGTACGTTGCCAGTAAAATAGTTCAAATTAATCGAGCCCCTTGTGTGTAATCACAGTATATAATGCCCCTTAATATATGTTGCCAGTAAAATAGTTTAGAATGATCGAGCAACTTGTGTGATGACCATAGTATTTTGTCACGGACCCCCCCCCTATTACAAAATCCTGGCTACGTGCCTGACAGAGCGTTATACGAGCGTGTATATATACGAGTTCAAACTGGAGTCAAACGCCACTACAGCGGGGCGGAAGATATACCAGACCTTTGGTGAGGGTTCGTGACTACGCAGACACTGCAACAGTGATTTAACAAGTTTAAGGACGGTGACGAAACACTCGAAGACGCACCACGTGCTGGAAGACAGACATACGTTCAAAATGAAGATCTTCAGGAACCAATTGAGGCGAACAGTGGCCAGACATGTGAGGAACTGGGACTATAATTCAGTGTGAGAGGAGAAACCATTCGGCAGCACCTCCATCAACTTGGGAAGCACTACAAGTTGGGTCGCTGGGTCTCACATGATTTGACTCCGGGCCAGAAGGGAACGCGAGCAGGCACCAGTATTTATTTGCTGTCTCGTTTGATGAACGAGTCATTTCTGAAGAGGGTGTTGACATTTGGTGAAAAGTGGGCTCTGTACGAAGCTCTAAGGCGTCGTCATCATTAGTTAAAATGGCATGAACCGGTTCCAAAAAAAAGCTGAATCTAGCACTGCATCAGAAAAAGTCCTCCTGTGTGTTTGGTGGACTGCTCGCGGCATCGTACATTGGGAACTGCTACCAGCTAGTTAGAGCATCAACGCAAATGTATACTATCAGCAGTTGAGCACTATTTAAGGAAAAGTCAAAATTCTGGAGCCAGAACTTCTAAATCGCAAAGGGATCCTCCTGTTACAAGACAACGCTAAGTCTCACGTGGTTAGGATAACACGGGACACCATTCTACGCCTAGGATAAAGAACACTATTGCATCCGCCATGTTCCCCGGATATTGCACCATCAGATTATCACCTGTTCCATTCCTTGGACAATCACCTTAGAGGACGCGACTTCAAATCCCTAGTAGAGGTGCAAACTGCACTTGATACTTCTTCGCTTCACGCCGCACCAAGTTCTACTGGGATGGAATCCATGGCCTTCCAGAACGTTGGCACAAGGTCGTCAATAGTGATGGAGACTATTGTTTTTTATCTTCCAGGTACGTCTTAGATGTTCGACGGTGGTTGGTGAAAAAGCGATAGAACTTTCTTGGTTACCTTTTTATTATCATATCATTGTTCAGCTACAGGGTGCCTCAAAGTTCCGTCACCCCTTGATAAATGCTGAACTGGGTCAACTATGCAAAAGCACATGAAACAAGACGTAGGCCTGCATCCATATCGACCCCGTGCAAGAATTATCAGACGCAGACATGGATTGGAGAGTGAAAGCATGTATGGCACTCTTTCAGACGTTCGTCACAATATCAAAAAGCGGCAAAGTGATCTTTACTGTTGAGTGTGCAATTTACAGGAGTTCTTGCATACGGAATGTGGTATTTTGGTCCAAAGACAATCCACACTTTTATGAAGAATTGGGACAGAATCTCCCCATGTGATGATGTGGACAGGCGTGGACAGCAAACAGGCATATTTATAGATATTTACACTTATATATATATATATATATATATATATATATATATATATATATATATATATATATATATATATATATATATATATATATATATATATATATACTGCTTTGGTCAGTTGGAATTTTATAACCAATTCTGAATTTACCAAAGCCGCAATGAATAATTCACAAGCAGATGTGTGTTTGGCCCGTTCTTTTTCGACGATGTGTGACGGTCAACACCGATACTGGACATGTTACACAACTGGTTTGTTCTTCTCTTGGAGAAGCACATAATTAAAGAGACATGTTGGATTCAGCATGATGGGGCGCCTGCCCATTATGCCCTCGATGTACTCGAATGTCTTACGGAAGTCTTCCCTGGGCGTTGGATTGCTCGTGGTAGTCCGGATCTGCAGCACCATTTGCCTGGCCGCCACGAAGCCCAGACTTCAACACCTGTGATAATGCGCTATGGGAGTTCGTAAAGGGCATCGTTGCACAAAACCGTTACGATACCACTGCCGAACTGACAGAAGCTGTGAAACAAGCTTTCACTCAAGTTACACCTGCAATGCTCCGCAAAATGTCCCACAGAACCTGGCGGCGTATTATCCTTCGTCATGAGAACGACGGTCGACAGACTGATCCTTTGGATACTTAATATTTCCTCTCAATAAAACTTCTCGAAAGCGTTGTTGTTCATGTCATTTACTTTTTTTAGTATACTTATTTAAGTACGTTTAGTGGTTCATGCTACCTATTTTCAGGGATAACGGGACTTTGTGGCCATCCTTATTAAATTTCGTTCACATGTATATACTACCATTCTCAAGCAGGTTACTGGCTACAAATTGAGATTTCATGCTATATGGTCATTAGACAAATTATTTATATTGACGCTCGGCTTGTCCGTACACGCCAGTTGTAATGTTTTCTCCCCTCCATTATTTTCCCTCTACAATACCTTCTGGTATATCTCTGAAGACATTTCTTTCTTCTCGAATGTAGAAAGTTTTTTTTTTCATATTGTGCGGTTACCAAAAGCTATCGTCTGACAGGTTGCTGCATACTGTAAACAAAACAAAGAAGAACTTGTTCGCAAATCATTGTAAAATTTTGTCTTACTGTTTCTAATCTACCAAGGTCATTAACCACACTTTGATAGTACTTGAATGTTGAGTCTTCTGTCATAATTTCAAGTATTACTTTGAAATTACACTATATGAACCATCTTGTAACATTTCTGTGATTATAGAATTATGACTTATCCAGTGTTCTTAGTTTGCCGTCAGAACTGCTATCTCTGTTGTTGCTAAGCCTTTGGCAACAGCAACTCCAATGCATCGTATGCTCTGTCCAACTGTCAGACGCCAGCTTGCCTTAGTTGCACAGTAATTACTTCCAATATTGTCCTTTACTCCTTACCATTCGTAATATTTCATTATTGTCTATTCATTCCACTAACTATTGAGGTCACACTGTCTTATTGGTTCCTGGTGTGGTTGTCAAGCAGTCTAAGGTTATATTGATGTTCGAGAGGCGATGCACCCAGTAAGTTCGAGTCTCCCTGAAGATCATTTTTTTAACTTGCTTGTTTCTGTGTTCGTCAGGGTCGGATCCAGGATTTTCTGAGAGGGAGTGCACCATAACTACCGAAACAACCAGTCTGATTGAAACTCTTCAAAGTGACATGTGACAATATTCTTTCCACCTGATACATAGAACAGGGGAGGCTTAAACAGGGTCACAAGTGATATGCAGGAAAAATTGTTCTCCCTTCCTGGCTTCTGTTTTCTTTCCTAGTTGACAAATGATATATTGCTTTGCTTGGTGACTCCATTTCCTTCAACCTTCAGAAAATCGACATAAACCATTGCTTTTGGAAAACCCTCTCTCTTTTAAGCCCCAAAAGGAAACATGAGAGCAGAAAGTTTCGGAAAGTGTTGCTATTTTCACTTCTCATTTTAGGTAGTGTATATTTACAACGGAAGGGGGTGCACGTGTACCGGTGCACCCCCTCCCCAAATCCGGCCCTGGTGTTCGTATTCCCATCGAACAGAGTAGAAATTCAATAATTGACTGGGATTTGAAGAGTTCGGGCTACTGACCAAAACTCTTCTCAATATTCATCTTATCTGCCTGTGTATTTGTTCGTCCATGAGGCCAAAATCTCCTAAAATAATTGATGAAGCATCACCAACTTTGACCAGAACGTAGAGGGTTTAATGTTAAGAATGGCCACTAAGTTTGTCCAAGAAATAGAAAGTTAAAAGTTAGAAATCACAGCCAACTTTGGCCAGAATGTACAAGGTTAAATGTTAAGAATCACCACTAAGTTTGGCCAAGAAATAGAGGGTTAAAGGTAGGAATATCCACCAACTTTGGTCAGAATGTAGGGCGTTAAATGTGAAGAATCGCTAAGTTTGGCCAAGAAATAGAGGGTTAAATGTTAAGAATCGCCACCAACTTTAGCCAGATTGTAGAGGGTGAAGTGTTAAGAATCGCCACTAAGTTTGACGAAGAAATAGACGGTTAAAAGTTTGGAATCACCACAAAGCTTGGCCAGAATATAAAGGTTTAAATGTTAAGAATCGCCACTATGCTTGGCCAAGAAATAGAGCATTAAAGGTATTAATCACAACCAACTTTCATCCGACTGTAGAGGGTTAAATGTTAAGAATAGCCACCAACTTTGTCCAGAATGTAGAGGGTTAAATATTAAGAATCGCCGCTAAGTTTGACCAAAAAATAGACGGTTAAAAGTTACGAATCACCACCAACTTTGGCCACAATCTAGAGGGTTAGATGTTAATAATCGCCAATAAGTTTGGCCGAGAAATAGAGGGTTAAAGGTAGGAATATCCACCAACTTTGAACAGAATATAGAGGGTTAAATGTTAAGAATGCCACGAACTTTGGCCAGAATGTAGAAGGTTAAATTTTAAGAATCGCCACCAACTTTGGCCAGAATATAGAGAGTTAAATGTTAAGAATCGCCACTAAATTTGTCCAAGAAATATAGAGTGAAAAGTTACGAATCACAACCAACTTTGGCCACAATCTAGAGGGTTAGATGTTAATAATCGCCAATAAGTTTGGCCAAGAAATAGAGGGTTAAAGGTAGGAATATCCACCAACTTTGAACAGAATATAGAGGGTTAAATGTTAAGAATGCCACGAACTTTGGCCAGAATGTAGAAGGTTAAATTTTAAGAATCGCCACCAACTTTGGCCAGAATATAGAGAGTTAAATGTTAAGAATCGCCACTAAATTTGTCCAAAAAATATAGAGTGAAAAGTTACGAATCACAACCAACTTTGGCCACAATCTAGAGGGTTAGATGTTAATAATCGCCAATAAGTTTGGCCAAGAAATAGAGGGTTAAAGGTAGGAATATCCACCAACTTTGAACAGAATATAGAGGGTTAAATGTTAAGAATGCCACGAACTTTGGCCAGAATGTAGAGAGTTAAATGTTAAGAATCGCCACTAAATTTGTCCAAGAAATAAAGGGTGAAAAGTTACGAATCACAACCAACTTTGGCCACAATCTAGCGGGTTAGATGTTAATAATCGCCAATAAGTTTGGCCAAGAAATATAGGGTTAAAGGTAGGAATATCCACCAACTTTGAACAGAATATAGAGGATTAAATGTTAAGAATGCCACCAACTTTGGCCAGAATGTAGAGAGTTAAATGTTAAGAATCGCCACTAAATTTGTCCAAGAAATAAAGGGTGAAAAGTTACGAATCACAACCAACTTTGGCCACAATCTAGAGGGTTAGATGTTAATAATCGCCAATAAGTTTGGCCAAGAAATAGAGGGTTAAAGGTAGGAATATCCACCAACTTTGAACAGAATATAGAGGATTAAATGTTAAGAATGCCACCAACTTTGGCCAGAATGTAGAGGGTTAAAGGTTAGGAATCACCACGAACTTTGGCCAGAAAGTAGAGAGTGAAAAATTAGGTACCAACACCAGGTTTTAAGTTAAAAATTAGCACTTCTCATTTAATTCTCTACTAAAAGCATAAGTAGCAGAAATCAACCACTTCTGGTTGTAACGTTGATCGCTATAGAGTGAAACCATAACGAGAAGTGGTTTTCTGTAATCAACTCCTTCACTCTAATCTATTAGGTAGTCCTGGAACTCACGTAGAACTGGAAACCTGTAAATTCTGGTTTCAATATTAATTGACAACATAGCACGCCATACAAACCAAATTTCTTAGCATCATGTACACGAGACGCTACTAACTCTTTTTTAAAAATGATAGAGTGCTCCCCATTGGTGTGAGTAAACCTTGCTTTCATCCCAAATCATGTGAGTTTGTTTAGGACCACATTGTATTCATGGATTATCAGCTTTCATTAATTATATACTATGTGATCAAAAGTATCCGGACACCTGGCTGAAACTGACTTACAAGCTTCTGGCGCCCTCCATCGGTACTCTTGGAATTCAATATGGTGTTGGCCCACCCTTAGCCTTGATGACAGCTTTTACTCTTGCAGGCATATTTTCAATCAGGTACTGGAAGGTTTCTTGGGGAATGGCAGCCCATTTTTCACAGAGTGCTGAACTGAGGAGAGGTATCGATGTAGGTCGGTGAGGCCTGGCACGAAGTCGGCGTTGCAAAACATCCCAAAGGTGTTCTATAGGATTCAAGTCAAGACTCTGTACAGGTCAGTCAATTACAGGGATATTATGGTCATGTAACCACTCCGCCACAGACCGTGCAGTATGAACAACTGCTCATTCGTGATGAATGATGCAATCGGCATCCCACTTCAACAGTGGGAAGTAAAAAAGTGCTTAAAGCATCAATGTAGGCCTGCGAGGAGACAGTGCCACGCAAAACAACAAGGGGTGCAAGCCCCCTCCAAGAAAAACAGTACCACACCATAACAGCACCACCTCCGAATTTTATTCTTTGCACTACACACGCTAACAGATGAAGTTCTCCGGGTATTCGCCATACCCACATCCTCCCATTGGATCGCCACATTGTGTACAGTGATTCGTCACTCAACACAATGTTTTTCCACTGTTCAATCGTCCAATGTTTACGCTCCTTACACCAAGCAAGGCGTCGTTTGCCATTTACTTGCGTGATGTGTGGCTTATGAGCAGCCGCTCGACCATGAAATCCAAGTTTCTCACCTCACGCTTAACTTTCATAGTACTTGGAGTGGATCCTGATGCAGTTTAGAATTCCTGTGTGATGGTCTGGATAGATGTCTGCCTATTACACTTTACGCCCCTCTTCAACTGTCGGCGGTCTGTGTCAGTCAACAGACGAGTTCGGCCTGTACATTTTTGTGCTGTACATGTCCCTTCACCTTTCCACTTCACTATCACATCAGACACAGTAGACCTAGGGATGTTTAGGAGTGTGGAAATCTCGCGTACAGGCTTCTGACACAAGTGGCACCCAATCACCTGACCACGTTCGAAGTCCGTGAGTTCCGCCGAGCGCCCCATTCTACTTTCTCACGATGTCCAATGACTACTGTGGTCGCTGATAATGAGTACCTGACAGTAAGTGGCAGCACAATGCACCTAATATGGAAAACGTATGTTTTGGGGGGTGTCCGGATACTTTTGATCACATAGTGTATATAGCTTAAGAATAGGACATAATACTGGCGCTAAGATTTCATTTAAGTAAAAATTCCAACAAATTTATTTTTTTATTATTATTTTAAACCCTCTTACTAATGTAATATATAAATACATAATTGTGTTGTTCAATGTGGAAAAGGTGAAAATAACTTGACTACAATCAGTTCTATTACTCTGACTATTATTCTATTACTATTTCCATTCTTATGGCTTAGAAATTACAAGAAATTACATACATCTAAAAGAAAATACGGTTGAATCCCTTTCCAGGGGGACACCTTTCTTCTTTTTTTCATACCTGTTATTCTTTAATCAAGGGATTAAAACTGTTTAGTTTAAAATGTTCTCTATTCACTTTGGAACATGCTTTTTGCCTCAGTGTTTAATGTAGAAAAAATGAAAATGAAATGAAATCTTTAAGTTTAACGTCCCACGATTATGCCGGTTAGGCTAAAGGAGACTGATGATGAGAGATAAGTGAAATGGTGGGATGAAGAGAGTGGGAGGAAACGGGAGAACCCCGAGAAAACCCACGAGCACGGTGTTTGTTCACCACAAAGTCCACACGGCGCGAGCTGGGATCGAACGAGGGACCACTGAGCCACCGCGCCCCCATGTTTAAAGTAGATGTTTGTTCTTTAAGAAGGACGAAAGAAACCCGTGTTTTGTCACCCAGATGACTTTTTTTTCTCGTAGATGAAAAGACCATGTACGGATGCAGAAGGCAAACTATTCGACACAATACTTTCTTCGCAATAACACGGGTAAAAATTCACATTTTATAGAAGTGCTTCTTGTGTTTCACCACCTCTATGATTATGATTGAGGCAGAACTGAACAAGGATGCTGTCTCCAAACTTTTGAATGAATTCAGAAACAGGTTCTCCCTATGTGGCTGTTAGAAACTAGTCGAAAGGTCGAAGGTTGGTTGATGATTTTGAGTTTAACGTCCCTTTCAGCAGCGAGGCTATATGACACAGGACCTACTGATTAACGTAGAATCCGAACCACATGAGCTCCCACCGGGAATCAAACCCGGGTTTCCCACGCCAAAGGCGCGTACGCTAAGCGCTTTGTCACGAAGGAACTCTGAAAGATCGAAGGAATAGGACACGCTGCTGAAATTGACGAGAGTGTTTTTAGAAAGCGGAAATGCAATAGAGGACGCATAACACAGATCCGATGAGGAATTGTAGATATTCACAGGGAAATGCGACAAACTTTTATGGTATAAGTTGAAACGGATGCTACAACTTTGTTGAATGTGATTGCTGACAATGTTTTGCCAGGAACTACAATAAAAATTAATTGCTAGAGCGGGTGTAGCAGGTTGACACTTTTAGGATACCAGCACGATACTGTTAAGCACAGTTTATATTTTGCCATCCGTAATAACAGGGCAACGCAAACACAGAATATACAAGGATGTTGGTTTCGACTAAAGCCTGACATAAGGCGGGCGAATTGGCAAAATGAGCATGATTAGAACAGAATCGTTCTTCTATGAGTACATATGTCGTAGCAGATACCGTACAAACGAAGAATTTTTTTTAAAGAATGACTCTTGTACTGTTGAGTATTTCTAACCACGATACTATCGACTGTGGCAATAGCTAGGCTGGCTAAATTATGACAATGGAAACTACTCAACTAATTTCCATATATTTATACGAGTATTTGACAAGGTTCAGCAGTATTTGTATATATTACACACATAAAATCATGGATGAAATGGAGACTCAAAATTAGTTCACAGCTTTTAAACAGATTCACAGCAGCCAATGTAGAAATAATTACTATAGACAGTCGTACGCCTGCATAAAGGGTGAAGAAATAATGAGAGAAGTAAAGTTTTTTTTAAAAAAAATATTATATATTTTACAAGAAAGTTTCATATGATGATCTTGATGAAAGTCAAGTATTCATCATGGTGTCTACCTGAAAGAGAAACGTATTAGTCTTACCGCTTGAGACAAAACGAGATAAGATCTGACATGAGATGTAAGCTCAAGTAAGGGATGTGAAACGACTTGAGCTGAAAGAAACCTTCGCTCTGACAGGTACAAGGAAAATGAAGAAAAGTGTCCCCCTTGAAAATGGATTTAACCAAATATGCTAATACTGAAAACTGTTCAGAACGTATGAATTTTCCTTACTAGTGTCATTTAAACAGTATGATACCATTAGAATTTTATGTTATTAAAATATAAAAAAACAGTGACATTCTTGTAACAACCTTTCCAGTTACATAGATATTCAAGTATTTACGAAATGGTTGGGACAGTTATTGGAAGTGGCATTTAGCTGTCTCGAAGAGCTCCTGGTACTTAGTTTCCATGGCATCCTTCACTACTTTGATAAGATCATCAACGTCTTCAGTGGTAAGTCCTTCAGTCGACACTGCTGGAAGGAAGTTAATCGTCACTTCAGCTGTAAAAACAGTAAGGAAATTAGTAGAATTCATATTTTAGTTCCTGATGTAAGCATTCGGGACTAAAGCTTATGATTTCACTAAAGGTTTATGTGAGTGTGTTTGTGTGTGTGTAGTTGATTTCTTGCTAACTACTGGCCGAGGTAAACCAAATTTACAGGGCAAGTAGCCCATCGTCTAAGAAATACAGGTAGCCATATTTGATAGCCTAGCTCGGCAAATGACAGCTCGGCTCACCTTATATGACTACCTTATTTCTCAGTACCTACTAGCCAAACGTGATTAAAAATTGGTGGGTAAGTAGCCCTGTAACAGAGATTGAATTCCATCTCGTCATTCCTGTTTTTCAAGCGACCTTATGTAAGATCCAGCGCAGCTATTACGTAACTGCGAAACTACTAAACTTGCAGAGTCGTTTTTTGTCAACCTACTGAGATACTAGGGCAGCACGTGGAGAACGATATTGTGAATTGTTGACCCATGAGGCCACAACCAAAAAATGAATTTGTTTAAAAACTTCAGAAAACGAGAAAATGGGATTAGGGACAGGATTGGACTAGGTACGTGTTTATATCGGACCAAGAGAGGACAGCTCTAGAAAAACATCGATGGGATATTAAAGGAGAGACCAGATTCTCATCTCCTCAACTACAATCTTTCTATCAACACGTAAGACTCGCTGCTACTATTTTTATAGAATTTGAAGACTTCTATTTACAAAATTGATCATTTATATATTGCTCTAGTTCTATAACTGTCAATTTATTTCCCGTTACATGAGTTTCGTGCTACCTCAGATCTCAAATCTAACACTTGCTAATTTGAATCCATGTTATATTTGCATATCTTAATTGTAACTGGTATTTACGTGTGCCTGGTACAGACTACAACTCCTATTATATGACCCCAAACTCTGTAAGTAAAAATTGTGTATGAATCTTAACTTTAACATTCCAAGCTAAGGATACCCGCTTCATTTATCTCTGCTATTTCTTTTTCAGAATTTTATTCAATAGCGTGAGGATAACGCAAAAGTTTAAAAAAGAGTAAGAGATTGAGCTGGATAGTATCTACAACCCAATATTAAATATACCAATAGATTTGTACTTCTTACAAGCCAAAAAGTTGGGTACCCGGTTTCTCACATCTAAATTGATTAACATTCAAATTTCTGCACTGTACAATAGCTCTTGAAATATAAATTTGAATTATCTACACACAACATGAGTGATATAATACATCCAACAGAAAAAAAATAAAAATAAGATGTCAAAAGGAAGTTACCCTTCTTCTCTGTCCATCTTCCATTTTGTAGAAAAGTATATGGTGAAACCACAATTGGTACAATTGGCACTTGATTCTTAATAGCAGCATAGAAACCTCCTTTACGAAAAGGGAGCATCTTCTTCGCGGCTGGTCCTGCTCGACTGCCTTCAGGATGAAGCAGGACATAACACTGCGGGGAATTACATATTATTTGAGAAATGTTCAAGTCAAAACGAAACTGAATTTTACAAATGTAAAAAGGAAAGTTCACAGAGAACAATATTTAATGCTTATGTGAAACAGCGTCTGATATGTAAAACCCACGATGAAAACAGAATAATGAAAACCAGCTGTGAATTGTGAAAATGTTCTAAAAGTGGCTCTACATCCGTAAGTGACAATCTCGGTCCTCTGAACTCCCGTTAACGACTAGAACTCAATTCTCTGAAAATGTTAAGTTCTAATTGACACGCCCATAATTTGACCAGATAATATCTGATGAACCATAACGATATAATCAAGTACTTTTATTAAACTGGGCACTTGTATAGGCTGTTTTATTTTTCTTCGGTTTCGATCAAACATAGAAGTGAAGAAAATATTTATATTAAGCTAAACTAAAACACTAAGCTCCGATATTGAGCTCCTTGGTGTTATAACTCATTAATGAATATGGCGGACTAAACGGATTTTATTCTCTTACTGACCTTTCTTTGTGTCTTTCTAGATCGTCATTTGCAGCTTCTAACATTAAACTACTTTCTCAATTGCTTCACAATGTTATGGTATCGTGAGAAGGAAGCCGTTTAAGTCGGCCCTTAATTGCTGAATTTTCGACTCATATAAATTAAATTTTTGCTGCACTGTTAGCGTTTCCCCTGACCGCTTTCATCCACATCTCCTTTCAGGCAAAGTGCGAATATTAGGCATTAGTCGGGAGTGCTTGTTTGCTCAACAACACCAGAGGAACATACGCACACACACACGTATATATATATGTATATATACAGTATATATATATATATATATATATATATATATATATATATATATATATATATATATATATATATATATATATATATATATACTGTATATATAGTATATGTAACACACCAAAGGGAGTAAACCTGATTTGAAAATAGTTTGACAACCGATAAATTACATTGCTGCTTAGAATGAACATATAACTGATTCAGTGGCAATCTTTGCAAATAAAACAAAATGACATTGAATTCGAATGTAAAAATTGTTGAACTTCTGCAAAATCTAACTACTACAAGCGTTATACAATTTTAAGTGGTATATTTAGCAATACTGACCATTCATAACACTATATTTGAGTCTGCAATAAAACAAAAAAAAAAACTCATTTTTACGTGGTTGTTTAATATATGAAACCTACTTTTAGTGGGCTTTGAAATTCAACTCTAATACATTGGTTTAGCAATTGACTTTCCTTTTATAAATAACTTTTGCTTCCTGTTTAAATAATTTAAAAAATCGTCGCACTTCAATAGGTGAAATATTTTATGTGCTCTTCTGATTGGTACTTTGTCATCGTACTTACGAACTTGCTGAATAATGTGCTTGCGTTAGTGATGCCGATGCAATGCTCTAAGGACAGAACCTTAGGAAGGTTCCATCTACTGCTGTTTTTTCAATACGAAACTTACACTTTCTGGCGTGAAAACAAAAAAAATGAAATGAAATCTTTGAGTTTTACGTCCCACGGTTATGCCGGTTAGGCTAAAGGAGACGGTGATGATGAGTAATGAATGAAATGGTGGAATGAAGAAAGTGGGAGGAAACGGGAGAACCCCGAGAAAACCCACGCACACGGTGTTTGTCCACCACAAAGTTCACTTGGCGGGGGCTGGGATCGAACCCGGAACCCCTAGCACCAGAGGTGAACGCTCTACCACTGAGCCACCGCGGCCCCCGTGAAAACCAAATATTCCACTTTAAGAAATCGGGCGCCGTGATAGTCACTTACGGAGTCGTTCATAGACTGATTGCAGAGACTGGTATTGGCACAGACAAAGAATATACAGACAACAAACTCCGCATAAAACTAGAAACTGCATGACAATAGCGCCTTGAACATACAACGATGGAACTGACCAATCACAGACCTGTGGCTATAGTTTGGCGGACAATTCGAGGACTTGCCTACAGCAATGCACAAAGCACTAAATCTGATTGGTTAAGCCTGATCACTTTGCACTTTACAATCTCTCAGAGTCTTAGCTTCTTGTAGGATTGAAAATAACAGAACAATAAGATGTTTGTCTGAATATCACACAGCTTGGTCAGTTAATGACACAGTAGTCAACTTTTAGAATGAGCTTTGACTTCCAGAATGAAATATTAATATGGAAAGAAAATGATTAAGTCTATACTTTTGCAGAAATATGTAAATTAACAATTATTTTTATAAAATTGCAAAAATTTTGGATCCTTATTATTGATCACATTTTGCTGAGTGCTCTCACTCGGATTCAAAAATGGACATATACTCTCTAACTATTTGATTTCACGGGATTAATAGTGACAAAACGTCGAATTTTGATATAATTGAAGTTTTTATGATCCAATATTCAAAGCTGTGTTGACTAGTCGAAGTATTTGCAAGTATGTGGGTCAGGGGCGGCCTTAGGTGGTGCGGGGCCCAATTGAGAACATTTTGCGGAGCCCCAGGTTTACAACTAACTTGAACCAAGGTCTGTACAACCTTTCTATATATATTGGTACAATGAAACCTGTTTATGTTGGCCGCCATCGGTTCCATTGAAAAGTAGCCAACTTATACAGGTGGCCAACTTTTAGAAAATAAGTGTGATTGGTGTATTTTTAGAATAGGATTTCTAGTATTACTTCATTGTAAAAGCAATTTGAATAAGCAACGGCACGATAGCTAAGTTAAATAATGTATATAGAGTGTCGTGGCTAAAATTTCGACCAAACTATTTGCGGTGTTTTTGCAAACACCTATACATCCACGACAAGTTCTAATCTAGATACGTTTTTAAAATTTACTTAAAGCAGTTGTTATACGAGTTTCACCAAGATTTATTCCTAATTTTTCTCCTTTTACGAATTCTGTGGAATAATTCTATTTCTTAAAAACTTAAAAGAACACAGATGTTAAGAAGTGTTTGGCTCCCTTCCGTTTCAGACATTCTTCCCAACCCCTTACGACCAACTATAACATGATAGGATTCTTTTTTCTCTTTTAAAATAACTTCTCTTTTTTACTGTGAATCATCTCGCCATGTACAACCGTTGCTGCGACCTTAACACTTGGGTTAGTCCATTCCCTATACGTCGCTATTACTCACCATATCTGATACCAACGTTACCAATCCCTCTTAGAGTATTACTCCTAGTATTAAATAAGAATCTATATTTAACGTTGACTCAACTCGCTTTGGTACAGCTGCCGAGTCTGACCTTTGAACTGAAGGCTGGTGGTGACTATGCGTCATCCCCTCTGGTGTAATGTTGTGCAATATTAACTGCTTGTAATGGGAACCCATTTCTGTATTCTTTTTTATTTTTACTATGCGTATATTTGTGAGGGTGTGAGCATTGGAAAAATTATCAAAGTCACTAGAATCGACGCGAGCCTATTCTACGTCTTATGAGATCATCCCCAGCCTATTAGATTTCACCCAGTGGTCCAAACCATTACCTCATCGATAGCCAATCAAATTGTACAGAATCATCCCTAACTATTGCACCATCTGATGCAATACTGACACACCTAAATTCGATCCACATAAAATCTCGGAACTGAGATCTCTCGAGGTCAGTACCGACGAAGTCCGTTATGAGCATGTAACTCGTGCTCTAGTCCCTCCCTCCACGGGAGGCAGGACTCTGCAATTCTTGTAGAGTTAAGATACTTTGTAGCTTACTTAGACAAGAAGTCGGAATGATACCTTTGTCTAGGCATGTACTTGTAAAGGTGTGTTTGTTAAATTCCTGGACATTTTTGGTCTTGTTTAGTTAAGTACGTGAAATTGTAAATTGAGTTTCCAACTCTATAAGTGTGAGATTGCAGCTACCATGCCATCTCTGACAAGTGGACTTCTATTACCGTTTGGGCCGTAAGTACTGAATCATCCTCTAGTCCACTCAGAGGGCCGTTTTACATTTGTTAACTATCGCCCTAATCATTCTGAACTATTTCGCAACTTAAATGATTTATCTCCGCACCGATTCTTTGTGGTCATCTAACAACCTTCACTTTGTCGACTTTGATTTCTACCAGAATGCCACACCTACTCCTAAATTAACTGATCTTCGGAAACCTGTGAACTTTGATCTTATTTTGTGATTTACTAGCAGTACTACAATACTCCTGTAATTACGGTCTGTAAAGAAATTGGACTCTTTAATAAATCATTCTGCAACACATTCGCTCTGTTGTTAATATCTTCATTGTTCAGACAGACTGACATTTAAATCCCCAAACCTCATCGTGGTTACATAACTGGTAACGCCTCCTCCTTGTATTAAACGTTGCGAATTACGTGATAAACCACCTTCCGGTGGGCTGTCATGAGAGTTGCTTCTACAAGCTATCTGGTGTTCCTAAATCCTGTTGACTTCCGGGGATATCTTTCTCCATCGAGGGACATCACATGGGTAAGTTACACCGATATCCTGTCTCGACTAAGACGCATGCAGTTGACGTCTCCTCCGCATCCACCTACAGGTAAGAACTAAACATCTTTTAGCCAATCCGCTCGAGCTACTAATAATCACTGCCAGTCTCCTTCTTCAAGACTCGACTGTTACTGTGTATGTTAATTTCGTCTACGATAATAAAGTGTTGTGATTCAATTAGTTGTGTGTCACCAGTGAATAGTTTAGGAGAGCTTTCGAAGGAAAGTACCTCTTAACGTAGATCATGTGTTCGTAATATTGATTTCCATCTTAACGTTACCGTCATCCTATACTTGCGTTCATCAATCTTGTGATTGTGATCTAATTTTGTAAATGATTAAGGGGAGTCGCTTTCTCAATTGGCCTATTATTTGATGTGTAATTTAATAATTCTTAAGCCTTTTAATTTAATTAATTACGTTGATAATGTTATTTTGCCCTAACTGTTTGGTTGTTCAATTACCTTACATCCTCAATTGCCCATTTGCTTGAACCCAGTCATTTGTAGCGAAGGCGCACTCATACATTGTTGTTTCGTCCGTCTCATTTTGATGTAACTAGTGATATCTGGGGTGCGTTTGAACTTCCCTCCTTTCTTGTACTAGACCTGGAGATGTCTCCTATCACCACCCGAGTGGCCCACTTTATTTCTATTAATTTATTATGTGTTAATTTACTATAAATGTATATAATGTGATAATATGGCGGGCAAGTAATTTCTAAGTATCCTTTTCGTCATCTTGTGTTATGAGTTCCGCCCTGGTTCGATGCTTTATTGCGCTGCTCTCAGATTGAACGACTGACTTATTAGGCCTTAGTCTCTAACCTTAGAATCATAAATCACATCGCTTCTTGTTCAGACCAATGCTATCGGCGTGACTCTTAGAGAAATCATCTAAATTATTTTTATTGTGTTTGCCACGTTTGTATTGCCTTACGAACATCGTAACCAATTCGAAGCGACAATTCGAGATTGAGGAAGCGACTATTCGACGAGCTTCTACCTTCCACGCAAGTGATAGAAGTAGTGTTATTAACATCAAACGCTAAAAATTCCTACTGGTGGTACCGCTCCGGGCCCAGTTCCCCTGAGTGATTCCTGAGAGGAAAACAAACAAAAGCGTTCCAATGAACATAGGGCGAAAAACACGTTGTTTACGTGTTATAGGCTGCCGAAAGCGTAGGAATGCAAACTTCAAAGTTAAATATTACACAAATTACTGATTGTAGAAGTAATGCTGCATGATATCTTCAAAAGATCCTAACCTGATCTATCCAAATTTGCAGTTTTCAGATTTGTGCAATGGCGGCCCAAGGAATTCCCCAAAGGACGTTAGGGATTCCCGGCCATGTTATGACGAAAATTGAGTGGAAAAAAGCATGTAAATTTAGAAAATTCCTTCACTAATCAATTTCTCTCGCCGAGTACTACAAGAATCAGTGAAAATCTCGCGGGCCCTTTTTCTTCCCCATTTTGAACTGGTACATGAAAATGCTATTTTCTCCACGTTTGCCTGCGTCGATTTTGAAAATTACTTCACCGATCGATTTCTTTCGTCGAGTTCTGCAAGAATCAGTTAAAATCTCGTGGGCCCTTTTTTTCTTCCCCCAAACCCGTATTTTTACATTGTAGCGACGTGACGTTTCCAGTTAATTCTTGTACTGTACAACATGTTTTACTAGTACTTTCCTTAGGAGGTATGCAACCGCGCACAGTAATAATAACCTCATCCGTCATCTTTTAATCTGCTTGTATGAGTACTGATCTGCCATGGAGTATTATTTCCAGGCAGTGAGACGTCCTTTACATGAATTGTCCACTCAATTTTCGTCATAAAATGACCGGGAATCCCTAACGTCCTTTGGGGAATCCCTTGCGCCGCCAGTGCACAAATCTGAAATTGCAAATTTGGATAGAGCAGGTTAGGATCCTTTGACGATTTCATGCCGCATTCTATGATCAGTAGTTTGTGTAATATTTAACTTTAAAGTTTGCTTTCCCACGCTTTCGGCAGCCTATAACACGTAATGAAAATTCGCTATGTTTATGGGAACTTTTTTGTTTGCTTTTCTCTCAGGAATCACCCCTCCGCTTTGGTGCAACGAATTTAGCGCCATACTATATATATATAGATGGCCCTCTGATAATTTTTTGGGCCGTCCATTGCCCCCCCTGAAAAAATTTCTAGCTACGCTACTGACTATTTGGTACACTGAATTATTCGGATTGAAAACATAATAACACAAACAACCATAAAATAGAAACGTTTGTTCGCAGGTTATTGAAACTGATGTAGTACACTGAGTTATTTAGATTGAAAACAAGAAAAGCAAAATTATAAATTGAAGAATTGATATGTAGTTTATATGATTTTTTTCGACAGTGACAAATATTTTCTGTAGATACCGATCGAATAAAATAGAAAATCAGTTATTATACAAATTGATGGTGGGTCATTCTAAACGTACTTCTTTTATTCTTATTGGTACATATGGACATTTAATGAGCTACAAGTGTTTCCCTCGGAGCAAAATATGTTTTGTAAAATCTTAAGGGAATTTATGTCTCAAAGCCCCCGTTACCTTTCGACAATCAATCAGGTGCCAATAAATGACAATTGAGATGGCTATCTTCAACCTTGAGAATTTTCCGAAATTACTAAAGCTCCCCACTGATGAAAGGAGCTGATATAACTGATGGTTTTACCAAAACAGACAGGGTAAACAAATACGTACAACCATTTCCTGAATTACTGTACGTGCTTTTTCATATTCACATTTTCCTTCACCACCCCTTTATGAGGGTAGTGTTCTGGCTATTGACTTCCAAGAAGAAATCGTGCGAATCTGTGCTTATTTGTGTCCGGTCACAAATACAGAACATCTGCCTCTCATATGGGAATACGAAAGAGTTAAGAAAAATAACAAGATGGTATTTTACGTGGCCAAGATACGCAGGTAAGTTTATCATTTTCATCATAGGGTAAACATTGCTTCAATGTGGCCAACTTCCAAGATAGACAGGTGGCCAACTTAGAGAGGTGGAAAAGTTCACAGGTTTTACTGTATATGTATAGGGTGTTTCAAAACAACACCGACAACGTTTGGGAGGAGATTCCTGACACCAAAATAAGACAAAAAGTATAGGCCAACCTGGGTGCACAAATGCTTCCTTTTGGAGTTATAGGCTGCGAAAATATGAAAAAGTGAACTTTAAAGGTCCATAGTTCCAACGTAGTCGGGTCAAGACTTCACTTAGGAACTAGTGTGTGCCCTATCCAAATATCCCAGTTTCAGATTCCTGCGATACGTCCGCAAAAATTTTATAGAGGTAGTTGATGAGTACTTCAAATTAGATGCCCGTGTCAAACTCCCTCTATAAAAGTTGTTGGTTTGAGTATAGCAGTATTACGCTCTCCCTGCTGGTCTAATGGTCTATTGCCCTTTATAACATATTTCCATATGCAAAATGTTCTGATGAAAACGATTATCCTGTTCATTGCTTACATCAGACTTTTTTTTTTTTTTTTTTTGAAATATAACAAATGGAAATGCAGAAAAGGAATGACTTTTGAAATACAGATTTCACCCTTGCGCCTCGCAATTTTTGAAGAAGGTTCTGTACCAGTATTTCATTGTTTTCTTTTCTTATCAGTAAACCTATCGATGTCGAAAGGTAGTTTCTTGACCAAACTTGGCATTGAAGTGTGGAATATCAAGGAACGAGCGTAAGCAAAATTTAAAGTGCTTCCGTCCATAAAGACGGTCGCAGTGGCCAGAAACCTGATTGATCAGGATAAGTCATAACAATGTATTGCAAGTTTGAAAATTTTATTTTATTTGTAAAATGGGTAAAGGAATGAAAGACAAAAGCACATTAACCGACACCGGGAGGAAGTAGATACCTATTTAAGGGTATGCTTATCATGGCCGCCATCTTGAAGTCAAACATCTTGTATCTCACTCGACTTTTTTTTAAAATATGAAGAGGGTCACGTAATATGTCAGATTGGGCTACAATTTTACGAGAAATACAATGGTAAGTCAATGTTTCCATAAGTTTATATTTGTAAGGCATAATGAAATGCACGTTGATACGAATTCGTTGGTTCAAAGATTTGTTAACAGCTGTATCTTTTTGAAAAGAATTCAAGTCAGGAAAACCTAACGTACTCTAGTGAGAACATCGTAGGTAGCTACTTATGAAAGGTATAATCAGCTTGAAATTGTTACCGACTGCCGACAAAATGAAATGGTGATGAGATAATCACAAACCTTAAGGAACTTATGGAAGATAGATAACACATTTTCCATTGGATTATTCGAGTTAGAACACAAAGCTTTATAAGAAGCCACACATTCAGTACGCAATTGTGTGCATTCGGTTTTTCTGACTTGATTTTTTAAAAATACATCCACGGGATTTTTCGCAGGAGAGGGCAAAGTTTGTCCTCTGGTTTTGTATCTTTAATATATAGCTACAATAAGAGAAAGAATATGCAAAGAAGTCGCACTGAGGCTGATTTATTTGATACCATCTCGGTATTCACGGTAGTATCACATGACATAATCAGAAAGAACGCCAGGAACTTTTACTTCGTGGGATGTTCATACTAAAGGATGATGTGCACCCAGAATAATGATATACATTTTTACAGAAACTCAAACAAAACAATATTTTTACCCCCCAGGCGTGTATGTAAGAAAATTTTGAGGTGCGTTAAGGGAATTGGGAGTGTACAGAATATTCCCTGGACATAGTATCTATTTTTACAACAGAAAAGAAAAAATAAAGAAATAAAGAAACTACTGCAGCATTAAATTGAGAATAAATTTGCTTTTGTCCGAAAACTTAATGCAAACTATTAATTTATTGGTTAGGGAGAGGCCATACCCTCCCTTGTGGAGTGCATGGATGTACCTATGTTGCTATATGTTGTGTGTGCTTGACAACCGATCTTAACAACGGCATAGCCATTTGGACGGGGACCCACAAGCATTAGGTGCCCTGCTAGCAGAATGGCATGTGTTAGTAGCAACATTTAGTTTTAGGGATCACACTACATTTGATTGCTCTGGGGCCTAATATGCTGTTAAATTAGAGTGACCAGACGTATTGATTTTCGCGGAACAGTGCTGTTTTTAAAGGGCTGTCCTGATTGTTGCTAAGACGCGTAGACAATCGAGAAATGTCCTTCTTTTTCAAAATGTCCTGCGAAATGTCCTAAGTTAACTTAGGTCTATTTGTAATATTTTAATGTTTCATTCTTTATTCACATTTTGAACAACAGGCATTGTTTTTCTGAATGATGTACCTCTGTGTTTTCCAACACTCCTCAAGAGATTATTGTTAGGCAAGGAAAACAATATACTGTCAATTGTTCTGGAATACACTGTTTTCCCCGAGAAGATCATATTGAGATATCAGTAAGGCAGGTACGAGACTTAACTCAGTAATTGAATCAGATAATGTCCACATCAGCTTGAAGTACATTAATAAATAGTCAGGCAAGAAGCAAAGAATTCCTATCTGTCTGATCAGATCAAAACGTAAACAAGTACCGGTATGCTACTTCTGAAAGAAATTAAAGAATAGACCAGTGGCCAAATGAGGGTAGATTTAAAATGGAATGAATTATTCAAGCATTTTGAAGAAAATTTTATTCCATATTCCCAAGTACTGTGGAGTTCAGTATTTGCTTCCCTGCCACAAATGCTCCGACTTAAAGGGTATTTTTTATAATGACTGATGAGAAATCTTAATTAAAAACTGAAACTTTTAAACAGCTAATAATAATCAAATGTTACTATAATTTTACCTGTAGTGACTTCCATGACATGATTTTGCAAAACAGCAAGTTACTGCTTGTTGTATATTCAAACAAAAAAGATGTCACCAAACACTGTACTGATGTTTAATTGGTAAACTGATGTCACATATTAATGAAAAGAATTTGTTAACGTTTTTGATAAAAGTTTGCAAGATAATTGATAAATAACCGTTAAGAAAAGAAAATCACATTTTTATGCTTCATCAAAATATGCTTCTACGTACTGAAGTTTTCTTTTTCATTAAAGTAACTCCTTTATGTTACTCTATCAAATTGTTCTAAATTGTTTAATCAATCTTGTATTTGTCATTTATGAAAGTAGGCCTATTTGGAGTTGTATTGGATTCCTTGAATACTTTTGTCGAGAATTTAAAAAAAAAAAGATTAATTAACTTAAGGTTAACGCTAAATGAAATAAGAATGTGTATTGCCGACGCAGTAAACTATCATATACTATAACATTTGTGTTCTACTTTTTGCTAGGCAGAATCTGGTTACCCTATGATAAAACGGCACTGGAGAGTAGAATAGACGGACTAAGCGCGGGGCCCGATAGCTAGCAATCGGTCCAATCGGCTTAAGGCCGGCCCTGATGTTGGTCATAGTTTTTTACCTTGTTCCTAGAAATATTCCTTTTTTCTCATTTTTTTTTTCGAAATTGTAGTTTAGAGATCAATGAAGAACAAAGTTTAAAAATGTTCCATTATTCTTAAATACTATCATTGCATTGAAAATTCTCGACATTACATCTAAAATAGACCCATCTACGAAAGTAGTTTAAGTTAACCAGAAGTCTGCTTTCCTCACCTTGTCTTGAAGACTTTGTGTAACTTTGGTTTCAAAATCTTGGATCAAGTTTATTGCGCCTTTCTTGCGTAAAATTATATTTCCACACAAATAGAGATACAACTGTCCTAGGCCAAAGAACGAATTCCGTCGCATTACCTTCTTTCCTCTCGCCATCACAGACCCAATCTTTATGTCAGCTGCAAGAAAAAGAAATTTTGATCTTAAAGGAACGAAATGAAAGATATAAATTTACGGCGAAATTTTTTTATTGAAATGCCGTGAGATATATTCTTCTTAGGGCAAATCCTACCATTTTCTGATATCTGTCTGATATAAATATCCTCCTGACATCTTTCCGATAAGTGTTCTTCAATGTCCTGATAACTATCAGGTGGCTAATGAACCCTATCAGCTTGTTGTTACCTTGACAGGAAGTTCAATTGCCTGTTAACAGCTATCAGCTACTTGTTAGTTGTCATATAGTGAATCATGGACGAAATCGAAGAATTTTTGATTCTGTCAGATGACAAGGAGGAGATTGTTCAATATATAGCGAGGCCTAGAAGACCAAAAATCATCAGACAACGAATCAATCACTATGATAAATGGACTGAAGAAGAGTTTTTTGTTCGATTTCGATTGACAAAGACAGTTGTTGTCAGCTGCACGAGGAAATTGCTGACAACATAAGAACTCAAACTGATTGGTAACTTTCAGTTTGAATATATGCCAATTTTAGTATTGCTTCTTAGGTTGTAAGGACGAACAGCAACATTTCTATGTATATGGTACCAATGCATATGTAAATGTAGCCTAAAAAGTGTTTATTACTTAAGTTTGAGTTTGCCTTTACGTTAGTGTGCCCCTAGACTATAACATGCATAACAAAAAAAAATACAGGTACTCATTTCTGTTTCCCATGTTTTCAGTAGGATAATTTAAACAAGCACACGGAAAACGCACTTGACTTTCAATTGTGTTCACTATCAGCAACAGAAAACCAACCAATCAAATGCTCCGTTATAACCTTGCTTAGGGTTAACTATCTGACAGAGTATATATCAGGCACAGTACATTGTAGAACGATTCACGAGTTAAAGTAGCTGAGAACTTCCTGATATCTAATTCTGACTGATACAAAATCAGAAAGAATATCAGAATATTGTAGGACTGGGCCTTATTCTCTAACCATGTCGGTCCCGGCGTCCCCCACAGGGGAAATAAAATATGGCTATATTATTATTTCTTTACAGCTTTAAAATAAGACTGGCAAGATTGAAAACTGTTTACTGGGGATGATCCATTTATGATCATCTCTTGTAAACAGTCTTCAATATTGCCAGTCTGAGTTTAAAGTTGTAAAGAAAGAATAATATCGTCATTTTTTATGTCCCTTCCGGGGGACGCCGGTACCGACTAATGAGAAGAGTGATTTTTCGGTTTGTTTGAAACTACCTTACTTTGTACACATTTTCTCAACTACTTTCATACGCGCTTAATCGAGATGAGATCCAACGATTGATTTGATACTGAGTCTAACGTCCGTTTCGGCAGCGAGGCCATATGAGTCCAATAATTAACTGACCAGGTTATGAGATAGTGCTGATAAAGACTGAGCCTTATCAAGAAAAACTTGGCCTACGAAGCTGAAATTAGCACGGATACAGGGCAAGATATGTATAGACTATGTTGCTAAATGCAATGTTTTATAATATTAACAGCCTTGTCATTTTCATTTCACAAGTGAACATAGCTGCACCGCCAGCAAGCTTCAGTCCAGAGAAACATAGGACCGTCATGAAGTTTCTCTTCCTCCAATGGAAAGGTGCGAACCAGATCTACAATGAAATGAAACAAACGTTGGGTGACTGTCAGTCGTCATAACTGTCAAATGCTGGGTGTCAAACTTCAGAACTGGTGAGTTTCATGTTGAAAGTGCGAAACCCAGTGGCAGGCCTGTATCTGTGTCTGTTCCTGAAAATGTGCAAGCCATCTAGCTTATAACAATGAAAGATGGTCGAATATCAGCCAAAAGGATTGCTACATCCCCATGACGTATTCGTCGGAGGACCACCGACGGGCAACTAGAGATATCTCGACTATAATTGGCGGCCCCGCAGCGACGATCCGCGGTGGCCCCAGTTCCATTTTGAAAATTATACCACCAGCGGCTCACCAGCGGTAGAGACGCGACGAAACGCCAATGAACAACAAAATTACTCCCCCAAAATATGTTAAATCGCCTATATGCATAATTTGTTACATTAAGGAGAGTCTAAAAACACTTAAAAAGTAAAAATATACATGCGCGAGGGTAGGCGCAAACCCGGTAGGCGCAACCTTTGGATTACTAGGCGCGTGTTCTTCCAACTTGGCCACGGAGACGATGGAGAAAACGTCGCTTGTAGAGGTATAAATCATTGAGGTATTTCTAATTTAGCTAATCAGAGTACTCCTGTAACCGTGTATATTCGACAGTAACCGTTTGAGATTAGATAAAATCCGTTCGCCATGTATAATAAAATGACGCGCGTCTATTTGCTTTATTTCATGGTTCTCCCATATTCACTTTCAAATAATCAGCTACAGTCGTCATCTAAATTCATACAATTATACGCACTTATCTCAAGATTTTTCACTTCATGATGTAGAGGCAGGGGTTATTCTTGGATGTGATCTAGATGTGAGGAAGATTGCAGCAAAGTGGATCCTGCACTTCTGACGAAGGAATAATACCTCCTCACACACGGCATTTGGAACACAGGGCACATTTGCCACCCTAGGCTTTCAAGTGTTGCCTCATCCCAGCTCTATCCGATTATCACTTGTTCCGGAGTCTCAAAAACAGTAATTTCATTTATCTAGATATTATTTTTCTCCGTAAAGTTTCGTGTATGGGCATCTCATTTGGATAATTTTAATATAAACATTATTATTTCAATGTCATTCGTAGGTTATTACTTGGATATATTTTCTGAATTTTCCACCAATCCGAAATCTGGTAGGACACCCAGGATCATCCTTCGTCCCGATGAGATACCCATATCCTGCTAAAATATGGCTTCATCCAGTTTTTACTATTTTTCTTTCCTTTTGTATTTTCCGCCGTGAATTTTCTGCGTTTCTATTGGGAACGATATGCCACCTTAATGATTTGGCGCGTCTTTACCTCGTATTTGTTGTTCAACCACCGTAGGGTTAACAGCACGTACGTCGCCGCTATACAAAATTTAAAAAATGTTGAGGAAGAGCTACTAAAACCAGGTAATGCTAAGTCAAACAGTTAAATAAACAACCTAGCATCAAAAGGAGTTCTTAATTATTGAGAGTTTTCCCGTGAAACTAATCCAAAGATATGAAACATGAAGTCTTGCCGTGATCGCCATGTTTCAAACAGTAAACATCAAAGAACAGGAGTGAAGTGTTAGTGGATTGGCTTTTCTTCTCTGTGATCTTTTAAACTAAGATTTGGAGATTTTGAAAACGTTCAAAATTTTCCCTTTCCATCCACAATTCAGTCAGGTTGCTGTAGCCTGACCATGCATAGTTTTTTGTATGTATATTATATTCGTAATTTAGTGAGTCAGACATGGAGGTATACGTGTTTTTTGTATGTATATTATATTCGTAATTTAGTGAGTCAGACACCTGGTCCAATTATTAACCTTCTTTTTGCGCATTAGAGCCGATTGAAAAATGTGTTGGTATTCAGAAAAGTGTACGTGTGTTTAGTGTAAATATGTAGAATTTGATTTCGAGTAGAAATATGTATTATATGTGTAGTTTTAGTATGTTGTGAGTAGATGTAATGTATGTGTGAGAGTGTTTGATAATTTATTTAAAGACAATGTATTATTGAATTTTCAATTACTCATCTCTTCCGGCCTAACCTAATAGGTAATTCATCCCTAAATCAAATCCGTCGTTATTCTACATATTTTTCTCGTGATCTTGAAAGTGTAATTTGTTGGTATAGTTGTAATAGTGCACAAAACATTTTCCCAGAGCAATTGGGAGAAGTTAATTTTTGTTCGTGCGAATCTTTCGATGTAGCGGTCAGTGCTTGAGAATTTTATTCAAGTTTATAGTCCCTACTCCATAATTCTTATTGAATAATGTGAATATGGGTCATAACAAGTAGCTTAAGTATTTACTCATAGTGACGTATATAGTTTGGGGGCATATTTCAGAATCGGGTATCTGGAAAATGAATCTCTACGATATGAAATGTAAATAAATGTAAATAAGTAATTATATATTAGAATATAGTCAGTGTAATTGAATAATAAGACACCTTAATGTACATATTAGCCCAGTTTACTCTTTTGCCACGAGTTAGGGTCGTGATTAATCAAGGATCTTATAAAATAGAGGATCTGCCCTTACAACAAAATCTTGAAGCCATACGTCACAGTTTCACCACCCCTACTTTGCTCACTCCGCCCAATAGGATCGGAATGTTTTGAGCCAACAATCATGGCGTAAACGAAAGTAGCAAATCAGACGATGGTGGACACGAGAGTAGCCAGTCAGACGTACCGATACTCGGTTGCTTTTTGGCTTCACCGATTTAATAGGATGAAGATACATATAGGCAGATCCTCTATTTATAGCATCCTTGTGATTAATATATACTTGTATGAATGTTTGTGCATGATATCTAGTGGTTCAAGCAGAGTCCACAACGTCGAGAGTTCGTTTGGAAGGGAATGTTGTATACATTGTTGACTATATTTACACTTTGTAACTTGTTGGGTAACCGTATGGAAGGAATAGTTTTGCTGGAAACGATTAGTATTTCGTAATCTTTTATAAAATTTTCCCCGGTTACACGTATTAGTGACTCAATAAACCTGACCTGTGAAAGTTCGTATGTATTAATGGTATATTCGTCCTGACGATGTGAGTACTGCTAGTTTATTAAATATTTTCGTGCTCTTTAAAAGGAATTACAGAACGGTATAACCAATTAGTGAATTATGGTGCGGTATGAGTATACGTGTGCTCTCAACCTTCGACTTGCAATAGTACTTGTTTGCATTTTGAGATTTTTTCTTCAATGTTACCTTACGAAATTAAGTAAACCACTGTTTACATAGGTGACGGGATGGGTAAAGCTAATAATATATTAGGTTTACTACAGTAAAAGTTTAATTTCCCCGTACCAGACTGCTAAGTGTTCCATGTCCATGAATCTTTATTTCCTTTACTTCTAAAGATATAGTAATTGAAATTAATTGGCACCTCTTGATCTCACGAATTTTGGGGACTGGGAGTGACTGGCAACATTTGGCTTATATTAACTTGCCATTACAAAAATAATTATGTTTTTTTATAATTTTTGGCTATCCTCGTTTAGATATCTTTTCATTTACTGACTTCTAAACTATTTCTCTTCGTATCTTAGCGTTTTCGCCTTAGTTTTTTAAGGAGTCGGATTGTTTTGCTATAAATTTCTACATTAAGAGCTCTGGTGTAAAGCAGAACCTCTCAGTATGTTTCAACCGGATACGGCGACAGTAGAGCATGTTGGAAAGGGGAATTTTTTGTCACTACTCTCTTTCTAATATCCCAGGACACAGACTAGTTGCGGGATCCGAGTGGACATTTTAGGCCTGTATGGTGAAGGTCGCCAATTTTTCGGCATAGAAATATCTTTGACTTGAAATCAACACAATGGTTGTACATTTTTTATAGTCCAACTACTCCATTGTTCTAACTTTTATCTTCTTTCTGTCTGCCTATCTTCTTATCTTCCGTCTCAAGATTTAAATTTTTTTCTACCTACCTCACCTCTGTTTAATTTGTCAATTTACATAACCATTTAGAATTTCTAATTCGAACTTAGGGATTAGACATTCGTTTGGATTTACACAAGATGTTGCAAGTTATAATTTGTATGGTTATACACTTTCTTCATATATCGACGGACAGTTTAATATTGCTATTTCACCCACTGTAGTAGTGGACGATTGTCCGGTAAATGATTTAATTATGCTATCATTTTCTCCGCGGTGAAATAACATTGAAATATTTTACATATTTTTTTAAACATTGACATAGCAAGATGAAATATTTTAGGCTCCCCCACCGTCGCGGACATTGCTTTCACTTTTGTTTTAATACCATACTATAGAGATGGATCTTTTCTTTTTATGTTACATGGGCCCATGAATTTATTGCTAACTTCTTTAAGTTTATCATTTGTATTGTAAACTGCAAAGTTTTCAGTATTATAAGCCGATTTACAAGTCTGCCTGCTACTCATAACACTTACTATTTGAATCACTAAGGATTCAGTAAAACGTAAATATTTCTTTTGTGGTTTCGTGCGCTTACTCATACCATTTATCGAGTTTCTTCTTTCTTCGTTGTATGTGATATATTTGTGCAAACTTGAGATTATATTAAACGGGATAATTAACTAGGAATTGTAGAAAATGAGTAAATATATGTATTTTAAGTATGTAATGAAAGTACGTGTTATACTGAAGAGTATAATAAAATAATAACATACTTCGGTAGATAAAGGGTTCCATTACATTCCCGAGCGGTTGCGATATAAAATACGTTCGTTACTATAGTCTCATGAATTCGACAAATATAAAATGTACACGTAAATTATACCGCCTTGTACTTAAATGCTATCCTTGTCCTTGTGATGTAATTTAACTTATATGTGTATCAAATACCTCATTGATTGCATGGTGCATCTATCATAGTAAAAAGGTAGATTATCGTAACTCATGATTAATAACAAGTATATCCATAAACATTGTGAAACTGGAATCCTACTATGTAGTCATATCCCTATTTCCTATTTGTTACGTGTGAATCTCAAAAGACTAAATAGCGTTATTCATCTCAGTGACCGAGATTACAGTTTCTAAGTGACAAGTAATGTCTGCAATATAATTCCAAGTTTACTATCACAAGTCCACCCTGGGCACCTATCATAATTAAAAAATCCTATGGATTCGTTGTTTTCTAAATTATACTAATGTGACTTTGATGTTGACATCTTCGTGTGATAGTGATTTTGACTATATAACCAACCAAATTACGAGAATAATTAATGTATGTATTCTACTAACATTTCAGACCGAATATGTGTTAGTTTGAAAGAAGTAAATAAGCATCTCAATATATGTTGAAAAACGATATCGCGTGCATGGACATCAAATGAGTGAAATATGGACACCATAATAAATGATACTATCTTAAACTACGAGAGGAGAAACTCGTTGATTGAAATTCTTAACATAATAAACCTATAATAAACTAGATTCGATCTCGTGTCACGAATGTTTAACTTTAGCAACCTTTTAACATTTTTTCTTTCATCATCTAAATATTAATAAATATGTTTTGACGTTATATGTACACTAATATACGCATGTATATTTGCATGTAACTAATATGTTTTCTTTTGTTTGTATTATCATTGAATGTAATAAATGTTACAAAACAGTAGTTAGGCGATATTTTCCTTTCTTAAAGCAATATTTAACTCATTTACCTGTATCAATATATTGTCAAATTAGATATGAATGTATGTGTGAGTGAGTGGTAGTGATTTAAGGTTCAAAGCAAATTAATAATCTTTGTTATGTGCATGTACTAATGGAAAATATGTTGACATATAAAGTCATGACCTAGGTCATGAAGGTGACTGATCTCTAATTAATCCAAATCGGCTCTTAAAAGGAAGCCGAAGCAACGGAATGAAATTAGGGATGATAACAGTTTGCCTAAAAATTTTAGGAACAACAATCTATGGAAGATGTGTTTATCTCCAGAGTTTGTTTGTTCTTCCTGGATAACTCAAACGTGTTTGGTCCGAAGTATGAGTCAGTAAATTAACGAAAATTATTTAATAATCAAAAACAATAAATAAAACGATTAACTTAGCACTTCTCATTATCTTGGCCGGGTCAGGGTAGCTCCAATTTATGCACTTACGAGGATCCAGGTCAGAATTTTTGGATTAATATGTGTCTACTATGAACAGTTCAAACTCGATTCTTGAGTAATACAAGGGTCGTTGAAAGTTGATCGGGATTTTCGTACGTAAATAATCGATGAATAGCCGGATCATGATGAAACTTGCGGGTGACGTAATGTATTCTTTATCGAGTAACTAGCGCCAGGCATGCCGTATTTGGCGCATGCGCAACAGTTGCAGCGAGCATGGCGGCAAACAGTGTGTCTGTCACACCAGTGACAGTCTGGTGCAGTCACACCAGTGAATATCGCACGTGTTGAGCAAATGATTCTTGAGAAATGGCGAGTAACAGTGCGGGATAATGCTGCCGAGATGAACATCAGTGTCAGGAGTGTTCACACAATCATTCACAACCATTTACGCTCCCGCAAAATCTGTGCAAGGTGGGTTCCCCGTAAGCTGACATTTGATCAGAAGTGAACACGCATGATGGTCTGTGAACAGATTCTGAATCTAGACAGGTAGCTTCCAGTGATTACCATTTGTTTGCATCCCTTAAAGACCATCTGGGAGGGAAGAAATTCACGACAGATGAAGCACTCTGTAACGATATACTCCAGTGGCTACAACAACAACCAAGTTCTTTCTTCGTCAAAGAAATCAGAGAGCTGCCACAACGGTGGCAACGGTGCCTTGTGGAAAGCTGACATAATTTGGTGCTTCTTGTGCTATATATTTCCGCTGAAGAAATAAAAATCCCGGTCAACCTTGAACGACCCTTGTAGAATTGGGATATAAAGTACCTTTAGTACCTATTTAAGTTTTCGTTTCTATTTCTTCTTTCCCCTCTCTCTTTTATAATATATAGAATATTCTGTTAATATATAGAATATCCAATATCGCTTTGCTGTAACATTTCCTCTTGTATCTCAATATCTCTGTCATATTTCCATCAGTAGACCTTTCTAACCGTCTTTCTTCATTCTATTCTCCTTCTTCTTCCTCTTCTTCCTTTACTTCCCTATATCCATTTCTCAGTCTTTCTGTATTTTAAATTAAAGCTGAAAGGAAGTCGTGACTGATAGTTGTCGCTATAAGCACGGTCAATAAGTTTAGTCCGTTTTCTCTTTGGAAATCCGATATTGAATAACCATTAAATTAATACATTTAGAAAATTAGATTTAACAATTAGATTAGTTTGTTTATCGAACTGACATATTTGATGATTAAATATTCAGTGTTGAGATGGCGACAACCTAGATTGTCTTCCCAATAACGACGTTTCAAGTTAGTAATAACGCAACTTTTGCTCTTCTCTAACTTATTTCCAGTTTTTGAGGTTTGGTATGGTTAGTAAACACTGAACTATAAATAGCATTATTGTGTATAAGAAGCCAAAACAAGAAAGAAAGAAAACTATTAAAAAGGGGGGATAGTAATTTATTTACTCCGTCTTAATAAGGAAATATTATTTCTGCCGGACCGTCACACCAGTCCTTTCAACTCCCCAAAAAAGTTGAACTGAGGAAAAAAAGGAAAAAATTTGTGATATACCTTAAGATATTGTTAGGTTAGGTTAAGTTAAAAAGCTGGCGTGTCGCTCCGGCAGTAATACCAAGGAAAGTTTCATTTTTCATCCAGGGTTAGTAATAGTGTGATTATACAAATGGTTATTAATTAAGGGTTAATTATGATGCCTGTAATAATCTTAGAACTAAACTAAAAGCCTAGTTTTCTTTTAATTTGAAATAACTCATTTCCTATATTCGGTCAGTTCAAAGTACAAGACAATCTTTATTCAAAATACAAGGAAAGGAAATATCAACTTTACAACGAAAAGGAGTTCACAAAGAACATTTATGCGAAACGAAAGGTACAATAGGACGTAGCGTGGTATCTTTCTTCCGATATTTACACACTGGTATTACATGGTATTAATAATAGTTTATATAGCGCATCGTATAAAGGGGAGTGAAATTCAGACAGAATCCTGGTCCACCTAATGATGCCGTCAGAGGGCATCCCTTCTGCACTCCGGTAAGCTGAGATTTTACACAATGAATTCGGTCTTTAAGCAAGTTGAGTAAATGTTAAAGCATCTAGAAAAAATAAGTGATGATTTCTGAAAGATTAACTGTACTAATCTATAAAAAAAATTAAAATAATATCGCGCATAGAAACGATAAAAAATATAAGAAAACAACGTTAACACCTAACGTAATAACAAATAATGATGTAGTTTTTACAAAGATAAAATGAAACTATACCGTTATTCATAAAAATAAAAATAATGCACAAGGTTATCAAAAATGAAATTAATATCTTATGTATAAATAAAAAGAAACTCTTGTGTATTTTTAATAAGATACACAGAGATTATAATCATTCATAAAATATGAATATTGCTTTTCTTTACAAGAAACTGAAGTTTTACGCAAAGAATTGTGGGAAAATACTAAATCAGGTTACTTTTTAATGCAAATCAGCTATAAATAATATATAGATCTTAAAATCTTAAAAAAAAAAACATCAAATTTCAGTCATTTTCAAATGTATGCACAAAAAGGGCCAGAAGCTGCCAGAATACTACTTGTGAACGTAAGTTATAAACGAATAAATAAACTTACCAAGACAATCCAATATACTTTGATGGTTCATCACTCCAATAAAGGGTGGTTTTAGGTCCGTTAGGTTTAAACCTACTACTGTAAAATCTAATCTTAGCATCTTCATCACAAATGTAACCAGAGGCATAGAGTATCTGTAAAAAATAATCAAATACCACATTTATAGATAAAGCAAAAAAAGTCACCTTCGTCTTTGTTTGTGTCTAATAAGTCAAGTCAAGAAGTCAAGAATCCCGAAGTCAAGAAGAAACAAAACTGAGCAAATGAAGCTATCCAGTTGAGAAGCTTTTTTTTTACCTTTATTTCCGTCACTTTACCGTTTACCAAATTTAATCCTAAAAATAGTAATTATTATCTTTCCTAGAAAACAAGTATCATCAATCATCAAATTCAGACTTTTAAAATATGAAAGTTGTCCTGAAGCATGTTCTTGTATTTGGTCAACTATCCGTCTTTCTTCTGAGACATGTAATTAAAATCCCATTTAGAAACCTCAAAGAAAGTATATGCAATGTTTGATCAAAATCAGTTTATTTTTAAAAGAAAGTTACATCAATGAGTCCCACTTGATTTGACTCCGGACCAGAAGCTAACGCGAGCAGATACCTGTGTTTCTTTGCTATCACGTCTGAGGAAGTAGCCATTTCTGGACATGGTGTTGACATGTGATGAGAAGTTGGTCCTCTACGAAGCTCCATGGCGCTGTCATAATTGGTTAGCATTCCATGAACCGGTTCCGAAACAGCCGAAACCAGCACTACACCAGAAGAAAGTCATTCTGAGTGTTTGGTGGACTGCTCGAGGCATCGTGTATCTGTAACTGCTACTATCTGGTCAGAGCATCAGTGCAACAGTGTACTGTCAGCAGTTGTGCCTTGTTCAAGAAAAACTCATAATTCAGGGGACATCACTTCTAAATCGCAAAGAGGTCCTTCTGTTACAGAACAACGCTAATTCCCACGTGGCTAGGATAAGCCGCGGCAACATTCTACGCCTTGAATGGGAAAAGCTATTGAACACGCCATACTCCGCAGTCATTGCACCGTTCGATCATCGCCTGTTCCATTCCTTGGACAATCACCTTAGAAGACGCCACTTCAAATCTCTAGTAGAGGTGCAAACTGCACTTGATACCTTCTTCGCTTTACGTTCCACCAAATTCTACCGCGATGGAATCCAAGACCTTTCAGAACGTTAACAGAAGGTAGTCGATGATGATGGTGACTATTTTTGATCTTCCAGGTACGTCTTAGGTGACATATCAATTCGAAAGTGATGGTGAAAAAGGGAAAGAACTTTATATTACCCTGTATGTGTACTTGTTGCTTATGTGGTCGAGGAGGGGACATAGTTAGCCAATTTCTTGAGTTTCATTTTTTTTTTTACGTAAATTAGCATTTTTTTTTTCTGGGCAGTTCCATATAAGACAAGATATCTTTTCACTGAATTGGTCGAGAATCATTTTCTTAGCCTCCAATTCCACCTGCCTTTGCCATTTCATATGGCCTTATTAATTGGCAGACGCTATTGCTTCTTACCCGTTATGATCTCTCTACTACTTTTTTTCCTGTGATTTCTCTCCTCTCTTTGTAATTGGCCTCTGTTAGAGTGAGGCAAGGCTTACCTTTTATTAGCATAATGTCTAAAATAAAAATTTAAATCACGCTCTATTCTTTATCTTTTTCTTTCTATTTCTTATTGTTTTTATGTCCTTTTTTTTGAAAACAATGAGAAGATACACAAAGGCATACACAGACACACATACATACTCACATTTGAGCAGGAAACGCCTTTCATAACCTGTAAAAGTATAAGCTGAAAGCAGAAAAGAAATAATTAGTAAAAATATTTTGGTAATAGTATACATGAGAACCCCCTGTCTTCCGTGCGCGAGGATACTTCATATTATATATTTATACGTTACCAAATTAAATCACTGCGTTGTCTTCATTATATGTGCTTAACATTCTATTTTTACTTTCTAGAATAAATTTTGTTGATTTCGATTCGAAAAATGTTAAATATTTTTATATTTATTTCATGATGCAGACCAAAATCCTTGTTGCATATAATGTAATGCGCTATAGCATATAAAGTACAAGGGCAAATAGGTACGTTCTTTTTTTATTTTCGTATCAGTGGATAAGTAAATGAAAGTGGGTTTGTTACCCCCTTTCTAAGTTCGTAGATACTCAATGAATAATCCCTAAAAGTATGAGCGTCCAGCTTCTTCTGGAACTCAGACGGTCTTACGTATACTATATCCAATATTTTTTTAAAAAGTATTACCAGCGTCTTTTTCTTCTTTAAATAGTTATCTCCCGAGTCCGAATTTATTTCTTGATGTTATTTATATCTGTCTTTCCCACTAAAAAGAAAGTTCTTTGAAAGGAAATCGGACTTCCAGATTTCCAATTTTTCGTTAGTTCTTAGTTGTGAAAAACAACATCAGAACTGTTTTGGTTTATCTGAATTTCTCTCATCAGGTTTGTAGTCTTCTTATTTTCACTCTTCTCCTTTTAAAACTCTTGTTATATTGTAAAATCTTGTCACTACTAGTAAAACAATAACAAGGCACTATACACTAACACTAACTCAAAGAAAAACGTGAGGTTTTAAGTTCTGGAATTCTCATCACAAATTAGTTTTATTTTCTTATAATTCTTTATTTCTTCATATTTATAATGCAGGGTGGAGGAATTGTTAATTTCTTCCTCTTTCTTTATTTCCACAAGTTCCTTGATACGTGTCTTGCAACACATTATATTTTTTTCTAATTTCATTTTATCGTTTATTATAGTTTGTATATTATCCCCTTTTCATTGGTCTCTTATTTCTCTTATTTTGTTATTTGCTATATAATTATTGCAATCCCAGAAGACATTTTCTTGTGTTTGTACTTCATTACATGTACATCTATCGTAGTTAATTATATTTAGTTTTCTCAGATGAGATTTATACAGGTCGAGAAGCCTGTTACCTCGTTGGAATCTGTGTTCCATAAGATTTCCATCTGTTGTCATCTTCTCAACAGTTATTAATAGCTTTTAATTACATATTTTGGGGAGATTCTCGACATTTGACAGTTCTTAATGATATATTTACATTTCTGTTGCATATGAATGAGTTATACATCTGTTGCACGTGTTCTCTAGATATGACACATTAAAATGAAATGAAATCTTTGAGTTTTACGTCCCACGCATATGCCGGTTAGGCTAAAGGAGACGGTGATAATGAGTAATGAATGAAATGGTGGAATGAAGAAAGTGGGAGGAAACGGGAGAACCGGGAGGAAACCCACGCACACGGTACTTGTCCACCACAAAGTTCACTTCGCGGGAGCTAGGATCGAACCAAGGACCCCAAGAACCAATATGACACATTAGGATTGAATTATTATATTACAATGAAAACAGAAGAAGCGGATCTGTTGGATACTGAATTATGCTGATAGTTCATAATTATTTTCCTGTGTAGATTCTAAGCATATATTAAGAAGGGTGGGTATTGCTTTGTGAAGAATGAATAATGTGTTTGACGTAGAACGAATGATTACCGCTGTTAGAATACTTAAGAAATGCTAATTTGAGAAACAGAATATAAATTGCCTTTAGAAATGAAATATGCAGATCACACATGTACAAGATGTTAATATATTTTTGTTTCATTTATATTCGTAACATTTTGCATCTTATAGCCCTACTTCACAGTACGGCAGCGGATATTGGTCTTTGGAATGGGAAACAAAGTTGAAAGATTTTGGAATTTTTGTGACTCGTCGCAAAGTTACTACAGTTATATAAATACCGATTCATTTGCATGATCTGTACACTTATGGACAAGAACGTTGTTATGCCCCACTACTGGCATTAACCGTTCTATTATTATTTGTTACTTGTGACTTAGTTTATTTAATCAGAGAATTAGTTTATAAGTTATTATGTTTATGTAATGCATTTCATAATAGTTTGTTTAATTTACCAAAGTTAGAATTTCTTAGAATTTCCTAAGTTATTTAATTTGTTATGTTATTCTTTATCTGCACCAAAATTACACCTTGATTAGAATATTAATTAATAAAAGATTTAATTGTCCGAAAAAGAAGAAGAAAGATTTAAGATTTAAATCGATAAATAAGAAAGAAAGATTTGTAAATGTTTTGAATAGAGAATTAAACCAATGTGAATTATTTAGCAATTATTAAGCAGAGCAATTTTATAAGGAAACTTAATATAATTACTAAACGTAACACTATCACGTAAAAATAGTTATTTTACTTTATTTATTTGATAATTGTGATGACAGGCCTAACTGAAATCAAAATGCTGCGCTAGAAAGCTCTCTCTAGGGGCTTAGGCCCTTTTTTATTACCGTAGGCCACCAAAAGTAAATAAACATGTAGAAATAGTAATCAATATATATTTAAAACTTTAAGTCAAAATTCCTGTATTTTCGGCTTCTGTTCTGTATAAACCCAATATGTTTAGAATGCTGCATATTATCTTCTTGTAACAGATTTTATCATACATACATGTCGGCCTATTAACCATAACTAATATTGAGGATGTTATAAATAATTTACTTATGGATGAAATATCTTATTCGACTGGAGATAAGCAGATTTCAGAACTTAGTTATGCTGAACGTCATTCTTTTAGATTCGAATCTTAACATGTGAAGTTGGGCAAGGTTGAATTAGTTAATTGAATATTATGAAATATGAAGAATATATGTAATAATTAAATAAGAATAGCAATTGTTATATTAAATGAGTGAATAATAGGTATAAATGTAGTTTCAACCTTGTGACAAGATGTAGAAACATGATGATAATTGAAGATACTAAGTACCTGTTCGTTCTGCTGCGAAATGTTAAGATGATATCTCTGATATAATTATGTTGTGCAATATCATGAAACTACATAGATATCAATAATTTCGTCGCGCCGATACGTATCTAATTGAATAACTGTACAAGTAGAGAACACTTTTAGTAACTCCTATGTGCAACAGAGGTGTAAACTGCTTTAAAATATATTAATTGGATGTGGTTCATCCAATTCTAACAATTTCATATATCAAATAGGAATTTAATAATTTTGTGCAAACTATATTATGTTGTAAATTTTCCAAGAATCTTTTGTAATACTACCGTAACATAAATCAGTAAAGCTATTGTAATTACATTTGGATTTCTTTGAATATATATATTAATGTAAGAAATTAACGATGGCGTCATTCACAGAAGTCAACCAGTCGCGGTGTTCATTGTCCCGCGCGATGTGATTATTTTACAGATGCGGTTACACTCAATATCCTGACACTTACCTGAATTTTCTGAGAAGACTTTTCCACGTCAGAACGCGTGATGGCGACCCAGACAATATTAAATACATATGTGTTTAACCATAGTACAAAGCGCAATAGCTAGGCAAAGCGCATGTCATCGTATGAAGAGCAAGTGTTAACTTTACGAAGCACTTAACTTCATATAGTATTTGTGAAGAATTATAAATATTTAACACAATACTCAACTGTATTGTTTTAACGAGATACATCATAGCAATTCTACTTTCTTGGTTGGAAGAGAGGAAACATGTGAATGAATTGCATAGGCGATGATCAAGCGGAAACAGGGGATGAAAAATCACTTCTACTTTCTTTGGCGCAACTGAATAAGGTCGCCAAGGGTTTTATGTTAATTTTACTTGTTTCGTAATGTTTTGAGAGGAAACTTATATCTTTGAAATGTCTGCAGAATGAAATTTATATTGTATTATCATAGCTATCAATGTGTTATCATAGCTATCAATGTATTATCATACTTACACAATGCGAGCTCAGCGCCATGGCTATGAGATTTTCTTCTTTATGAGAAGCGAGCAGGAATTTGCTTTTGTTACTGTGTGAATGTGGGACCTGTGGAACAAACAAATCTTAAATTTCTTTCTTCGTCCGTTACGGAATATGTGTTATATATAAGGTGGAATAGTTGGGATACTCTGATTAAAATATATTTAATATTTCATATTGCTGAAATGAAGAAAGTAGGAGGAAACGGGAGAACTCCGAGGAAACCAACCTACACGATGTTTGTTTACCACAAAGCTCACTTGGCCCGAGCTGGGATCGAACCATGGACCTCAAGCACCAGATGTGAACGCTTTACCGGTGAGCCACCACTGCCCTTGTTTGTATTGTATTTTCGAATACAGGAAAGAGATAAATAAAGTACACATTTATAATTTGGTGGAACGAGATTGTGGGAGGAAACGGGAGAACTCCAGACACAATGTTTTAAACTGGAAATACGCTGTGAATGAGCGAAAGCAATTTCGTTTCAGAAGTGACTTACTTTATGATCAGTGCTATTTAATGTTTATAAACGAGGAAACAAACTTTCTGTAGCAGTTAATGGAGAATTATCCTCTTTGAAACTCTTCATACAAAAGTAGATATTTTATTTAACTTAATACATACACGTAAAGAAGATAATGTACGTTAGGAACAATTTTGACGTTGTCTAAACAGTGTAGGTAGAGACTAGTTTTAAAGCAATACAAGAGACGGACAATTATCCGACAGCGCAGTTCGTGATATTAATGGTGTGCTTGGTTTATTAGGATTAGTCTTATATGCAGATGGAAACAATTGCCTTAAATAAGAGATACCACTTTGAACGTATGGTTCGGTTAAATTACTTTACTCTAGACCTCTCTTAACATTAAGTACAAAGTAACCAACACCATTGACGATAACTATTAGCATGATTGTGAACTATGAGAATTAGCATGAAGGAGAGACATATACGTTTTATGTATATAATAAAGAGTATGTATATTTGACTTTGGCACTTGAAGATTATGCAACCGATAATTTAAGAATGTTTTCAAGATTGCATATGATATTCCCAGACTGCCTGATACGATTTTGTATTTTACTTCAAGTGTAATGAATGTTTGTTTGAGCTAAAAGGGTATTTTATTTATAGATGTTTCTAAGTTAGAAAAACAAGAAAATACTCTTTTAATGAGTTACGGCCGCTAGAAGGGAAATAATTTAATACCTTCTATTACAGGTAATAGCTAACATGTCCTTTCTTTTCCAGTTGGAGTAGGTGTCTCTCACTTTAAACTTTCATAATAAAAACTATTTTGAATTTCGACAATGTTAAACTTTATTGAAATTGTTACAAATGGCTAAGGAAACATTATTTTAATGTTTTAGTTATCTGCATATACAAAGTAGATATATTTGTGAGTGAATAAATGACATACAGTTATAAGAGATCAGAAGTGTCGTACTTACGAAATTAGATTTTCCTAAACCTTAAGCCATTAAATTGTGCAGTTTGCACTTATTGAACTAAATTTGGCAATTTAAGACGAACTGTTGTCTTGGTCTTTCAACCATTGCAATTGTATTGGATCGAAACACTGAACTTACTATTTTCTGGAAAAATTTTAGTTACTGTTTCATTGGTTCTTTGATTGATTGGGGGGCTGTTGTTTAACGTGGAATTTAAGCCGTTACTATTGGTTGTAACAAGAAAGTATGTCTATTGGGAAGTGTGGGCTTCCTTTCACGCAGACGAGAAGTTGGCTGTGTTCAAGATAGCATTACGAAAACGAATGTTTGCACAAGGAATTGAATTACCATTGCTCACATCAACATCTATTTTAACTATACCTGGGACTTTTGATTGATAAGTAAATTAGTAACAAGTAGTAACAAGTATATTATATTTTCAACTGGTGTTGAGAAGTTTTTTTTCATATTAGGTTATCGACTAAATTTTTGGATTGATTTTTAATTTTACGTTTATATAAAACCAAGGTTATAAAGAACGGTATATTAACAGTAATATTGGTTCCAAACCACAACAGGGACAACTCCAATTTAGTTGGTGAGTATATGAACTGTTATGGAAGATTGATTCTCATAGTATACAGCATTTCTTTTATATTATCGTAAGTTAAGAGAATTATATTATAGGACTATTGCCCTTCCGTAAAATGTCTCGAGTCGTCGATTCGTGATATTTTGTGGGTAACGTTGAAAGTTGAATGATTGGGAAATGTTGAAATGAAGAAAGTGGGAGTAAACGAGAATACCCCGAGAAAATCCACAGAGTGTTGACCATCACAAATTGTCATGATCTGGGATTGAACTAAGAGTCCTCGTGCAGAGGCTGCACTCTACCATTGAACCTAACTTTCCATTCAAAGAAGTATCTCGTACAGTTATTACTAAGAATGTTGTCTGATATATTTCTGGTAGTTTCGTGCTCATACTGTTAAATAAAATATTTTCTCTACTAACGTAACAATGGTGAAATGATGAAAGTGATGATGTATAAGAAATAAGAAATATTGAATGGTCGTATAAGATAATCTCTAATGTCAAAAGTGGAATAAAATTGACGTACTCGCACACAAATCGTGTTCAAAAAATCAATACAAAAACGTTTCATCCATGCCTGTATCGCACTTAAATAATGCAACTAGTTCGTTCGTTCGTTTATTATAGTTAAAGTGGAATGCCTGTTCTGATGATATTTCAAATACGTACTAACAGTCCAAATAAAGAAATATTTCGTCTTTTGAAAGTTCAGTTCTAGGGAGCAAAGTTAGTTATGTGATATTTGTTTCGTGAAAATGGTGTTGTCCATCCCATGGAATTGTACATCACAAATTCAAATGTTCAGAGATTGAACCATATAATAGCATTTTACAAACACTACTTGGTTCACTTTTCCAGTTTTAGCTATTGGCATAAGCATACGAAGCCATCATCTGAGAGAAATAATCCTTTTATTACTTGGTGGTCACCATGGATAAGTCTCAGCTTGAGAACAAAGGCTGCTTTCCTTAATTCTTTTGCCTGTGGGAGTTTCCAAGTTTAATTCTCCTCAGCTTGTTTTTATTTGTGTTTAAAGTTTTACATTGCATTTTTTTAAAGAAATCCAAGATGGAAGACAGCGGAAACACTTATTCCGAAAAGAGTCTTATACACCCATGTAATAGCCCTATAATTTGAATGCAAGTGTATAAAGCTGTGATATTAAAACTGTGGTTCGTTGACCATAGGTATTGATTCAAACCTATCGTTCTGATCCTCTTAAACATTAGTCCGAAAAGAACAAAATTAAATTTATGTGACCTGTGTATCAATATTATACTAAGAATCTCAAACATATATTGATACTACTATAGTATTATAAAATATTCTTCAATGCCTTGAAAATCCTTTACTTCGTAGAGACTTTCTGGTTCGATCCCAACTCTCGCCAGATGATCTTTGAGTTAATTTACATCATGCGCGTTGGTATTCTCAGGATTCTCTCATTTCATACCACTTTCATCAATCGACCTGAAGTAAGACTTTTATTGTTACCAGAAGAAATCTTGAAACAAAATCTAAACCTTCAATATGAATTATTTAATGATTAATATATGCTATGTTTGGAGCCACGAAAGAAATCATGAATAAAATGCGTCATATACAAGTTGCACTAATTCAATTTCTCAAATAATTGAAAACAGGTATTTCAAAGAAAGAGTTGTACATTGATAGTCACATCTTATTAAATGATTGCAAAGAACATGGGTTTTACTCGTAATGCAAAGAAACAAACTACATGGAAGTTCGTCGAGATCGTAATACTGAAAATTATGAATGCGTTAATTATCAAATAATACTCTTCAGGAAAGTGGATAACACACTTTAAACAGATTGAAACTAGTCTAACCAAATGTAGTGTCAGAAAACAATTCAACGAACATACAGGTCTCTTTTCGGTTTAATAGAAACACCTGGACTTTGAAGCACATCAAATGTCAAGATTGAAAACGGTCAGTCGATAAGCGTACCCCCCGGGCTCTTGTGGTTGTTGTGTATTAGAATAATCACTGTTCTATCTAAGGAGCAATAGAATGATACAGTGCAAGCTAGAATAGGTAAATTCTATTTTCAAAGAAGGAAATGTGTTAAAGGTTATAATAGTTTAAAAGTTCACAACAAAACCACATCAACGAAGAAAAAGAGTGGTCGGAAAAACATCAGTCACAGGCAAGTCCTGTGAAGCATTTAAGGCAAATTGTCACTACATCCAGTCTGAGGTTGGAATGGTAGTAAATTAAATCAACTTGCGAGTTATTTCCCACACTCTCATCAATCGTGTCTTACGTGACATGGATATAAAGATTTAGAATACAATGGCAAAGCCGTTAATAAGAAATCATCTCGGTTTAGCAAAGCTCCAATGGTGCTGCGGACATACAAAAATGGGCCGCTGATTATGAGGGAAATTCTGTAATTTAATGGGTCAATTCATTGTTCACCTCATTTCAAATTCTTGTTTATTTATAGTAGAGTCCCTAAAAGAATATGAATCGTGTTGTCTCCATCCAACCATAAAACATGGCATCGGCTCTGAGATGTTGTGCTATACAATATCATGATTTTCAGTAAAACCTATGCTAAAGCTTACCGGTTGCGTCAGTGCATATGGTTATGTCCACTTTAGTGGAACATGTGCATCTATTAATCCAAATCTTGTTTTCGAGTAATGATGCCATATTCCACGATAATAATATGTCCATTTACACAACTGGAGCTGTTGCGATGTGATTTGAGGAATATGTGGATGAAATTAAACACCAACCAATTCCCGGGCTTGAACATAATTAATCCTATGTTGGGTTAGTTTTGAAAAACACGAGTCCGGTGTAATTTCCGCCTCAATCCTCTCGTAAAACTGAATAATGCAATGCGCACGGTATAGTGTAATATTACACTCCCTACCATTAACGATCTCTGTGACTCTATTCCATATCGCATCAGAGCAGATCTGTGAGCAAAGATGAATTCCAAACACTTTTTTTTCTAGCTGGAATAACACTACACATTTTTCTTAACTTTCCTGGTACACTAAAATGCAGAAAATGTCCTGTTACAGCAGTGAGGAAATTATACTACATATTGTTTTTAACTTTTCTGATAAACTTTTCTTTTCATTAAAAATTGTATTATAAATGCGTTTAAATAGTATGAATAGAAACACTTACCTATATACATAATAAACTAACAAATTTTAAATACTCAGTTTTCAAACTAAATATCAATGTAATTGCACCAATTGAACTTGCAATTGTAATCCATTTTAAACATTTAAGAGAGTTAACATATTACTTTCCACCGCTGAAGACTTACAAATAATTGAATTGGTCAATTACGAAATAATCTATGCCGTGTTCTTCAAACTGCTAATCATATGTTTCATTAAATTGTAACCTACAATACTAGTCTAAAACAGAGGTAAATAATAGACCAATACCTCACTGTATCCAAAAACTGACAAGTACAACATTATATCAGGTAATTAATCATAAAACCCTCGTAGTCTTATAATACAGTTCTCTTGCAGTTACGATAATGTAAAAGAAATGCTATGTACTATGAGAATTAATCTTCCATAACAGTTCATATACCGACCAACTGCATTGGAGTTGTCGATATTGTGTTTCAGAACCCATATTACTGTTAATATACCGTTCTATATAACCTTGGTGTTATACGCAACATAAAATTAAAAATCAATCCAAACATGTAGTCGATAGCCTAATACAAAATAAACTCTTCTCAACACCAGTTGAAAATATAAGTTTCTAATTCACTTATCTCTCATAAGTCCCAGGTACAGATAAAATGGATCTTGGTGTGAGCAATAGTAATTAAATTCTTTGTGCAAACATTCGTTTTCGTAATGCTATCTTGAACAAAGCCAACTTCTCGTCTGCGTGAAAGGAAGCCCGCACTTTCCAATAGACATACTTTCTTGTTACAACCAATAGTAACGGCTTAAATTCCACGTTAAACAACAGCCCCCAATCAATCAAAGAACCAATGAAACAGTAACTAAAATTTTTCCAGAAAATAGTAAGTTCAGTGTTTCGATCCAATACAATTGCAATGGTTGAAAGACCAAGACAACAGTTCGTCTTAACTTACCAAATTTAATTCAATAAGTGCGAACTGCACAATTTAATGGCTTAAGGTTTAGGAAAATCTAATTTCGTAAGTACGACACTTCTGATCTCTTATAACTGTATGTCATTTATTCACTCACAAATATATCTACTTTGTATATGCAGATAACTAAAACATTAAAATAATGTTTCCTTAGCCATTTGGAACAATTTCAATAAAGTTTAAAATTGTCGAAATTCAAAATAGTTTTTATTATGAAAGTTTAAAGTGAGAGACACCTACTCCAACTGGAAAAGAAAGGACATGTTAGCTATTACCTGTAATAGAAGGTATTAAATTATTTCCCTTCTAGCGGTCCTAACACAATTAAAATAATATATTCATGTTTTTCTAACTTAGAAACGTCTATACATAAAATACCCTTTTAGTTCAAACAAACATTCAATACACTTGAAGTAAAAATACAAAATCGTATCATGCTGTTTAGGAATATCATATGTAATACTCAAAACATTTTTTAAAATATCGGTTGCATAATCTTTTAGGTGCCAAAGTCAAATATTCATACTCATTATTATATACATAAAACGTATATGTCTCTCCTTCATGCTAATTCCAGTAGTGCACAATCATGCTAATAGGTATCGTCAATGGTGTTGGTTACTCTGTACTTAATGTTAAGAGAGGTCTAGAGCAAAGTAATTTAACCGAACCATACGTTCAAAGTGGTATCTCTTATTTAAGGCAATTGTTTCCATCTGCATATAAGACTAATCCTAATAAACCAAGCACACCATTAATATCACGAACTGCGCTGTCGGATAATTGTCCGTCTCTTGTATTGCTTTAAAACTAGTCTCTACCTACACTGTTTAGACAACGTCAAAATTGTTCCTAACGTACATTATCTTCTTTACGTGTATGTATTAAGTTAAATAAAATATCTACTTTTGTATGAAGAGTTTCAAAGAGGATAATTCTCCATTAACTGCTACAGTAAGTTTGTTTCCTCGTTTATAAACATTAAATAGCACTGATCATAAAGTAAGTCACTTCTGTAACGAAATGCTTTCGCTCATTCACAGCGTATTTCCAGTTTAAAACATTGTGTCTGGAGTTCTCCCGTTTCCTCCTACAATCTCGTTCCACCAAATTATAAATGCGTACTTTATTCATTCCTCTCCTTTATCCGAAAATATAATACAAACAAGGGCAGTGGTGGCTCACCGGTAAAGCGTTCATATTTGGTGCATGAGGTCCTTGGTTCGATCCCAGCTCGGGCCAAGTGAGCTTTGTAGTAAACAAACATCGTGGACGTGGGCTTCCTCTGAGTTCTCCCGTTTCCTCCTACTTTCTTGATTTCAGCAACTTGAAATATTAAATATATTTTAATCAGAGTACCCCAATTTTTCCACCTCATATGTAACATATATACCCTAACGAAAGAAGAACGAAATTTAAGATCTGTTTATTCCACTGTAGTTTGAAGGTCACACATTCACACACAAACAAAAGCAAACACCTGCTTATGAAAATTCCAGAATCTTCTTTCAACTTAGTTTCCCATTCCAGCGACCAACATCCAGTGCCGTGCTGTGAAGTAGGGCTATACGATGCAAAATGTTACGAATATAAATGAAACAAAAATATATTAACATCTTATACATGTGTGATCTGCATATTTCATTTCTAAAGGCAATTTATATTCTGTTTCTCAAATTAGCATTTCTTAAGAATTCTAACAGCGGAAATCATTCATTCTACGACAAACACATTATTCATTCTTCACAAAGCAATATCCACCCTTTTTAATATATGCTTAGAATCTACACAGAAAAACAATTATGAACTCCAACATAATATAGTATCCAACAGCACCGCTTCTTTTGTTTTCATTCTAATATAATAATTCAACGTGTTGAACAACCTAATGTGTCATATCTAAAGAACACGGGCAACGGATGTATAACTCATTCATTTACAAGAGGAATGTAAATATATCATTACTAACTGTCAAATGTCGTGAATCTCCACACAATATGTAATTAAAACCTATTATTCACTGTGGAGAAGATGGTAACAATCTACTGAGATGTTTTTTTTTTTTTTTAGGAATTTCGTTCTGAATTTTTATCTGGCTTTGTATTAAAGCAATGGCTACTATATTACATATTAGGTTCATTTTGTCAACATAGAGTGACTGCAAGGGTTGCCAAGGCCCTGCAACTTCTATTTTTTTCATTTAAAAAAATGTTTCTTCTTCTTCTTCTTCTTCTTCTGCGAATAGGGCGGGAATTGCACAAGTGTAACCTCGTTGGAATCAATGTTCCATAAGCTTACCAACGAGTTATTCATCATTACCGTGTGATAATTAGGGGATCCCCATGGCCCCCCCATGTAAAAGTCTACGATTTCGCTCAAATCATTGCCCGGTGTATAAAGGTGTTTGAAAAAGAAATCCCTAGTTTTAAGTATAAATTTAATTGTGAAATGAATGAAAACTTACTGCAATGAGTACATATCATGAAAGAGAATTCCTTCAAACTTTATTTAATGTTGGTAGACTTCAACGTGGAATCCATTTGTGGTCCTGCACACGTCGAGACGATACTCCAGTTTTCGCCAAGTATTCACCAACATTTCAGGTGTAACTGTCCCAACCGCCGCGACGATTCTTTCCCGTAAATGACGATTAACTATTCCACTGACACGAAATCTAGCCACATCAGAAAAGAGAATCTTGATTAAAAAATTTACATCATCATTAATTCTGTGTAGAAAGTCAGCAGCAAACTCATACCTTTCGATTTTATCAGTAGGTTTAATTTCATGTAACAGTTGCAATTTGTAGGCACTCCTAGGCAACCTTTAGGTAGTCATAATTGTAGACTACGTCTGGCCAATGACTTCTTCGAGCTCCGAACACACGAAACACGGATCTGTTCAACAACATCTTCAGAAGTTCTCGGTCTACCTGGTGATCTTGATTTTAAAACACCACCGGTTTCCTTGAATGACTTTAACCAATGACAGATAGCTTCTGCTGTAGGTGGTTCACCACCATACTGACGTCTAAAATTACATTGCACTGTTCTGACTCAGTTTTCACAAGCCAAATAAAAAACTGATCTTTCTGTTGCGGGGTACACATTGTTGCTGAGTTGCTCTGCACTGCACGCCTGCCTGGACTGAACTGAAGAAACAGGAAAAAAGCAGCACTAGTGCCGTCTCACGGTCAAGCAGACTTGCCAACTCCAGGAGAGCCAAACTTGTTGGAGAGTATATGAAGCAAACACCACAAACTAGAATAGTGTATGTCACTTTGTACAGATTGTAGGACACATTGAAACTAGGGAGTTCTTTTTCAATCACACTGAAAAAGAAGGAACCGTAAACCTTTCTTCTTGACACAGAGTACAAGACATTCATATTAGGGGAGTTCCGAACTTACTTAACAAAGCTCTTGTGAATTTTCCGTCTTCCAAATACACACATTGTTAGTGTTTACTTCTCCACTTGGATGGAATGTCGTCTCCTCCGTAAAAACCAGGTCCACCGAAGAATTGTCATCCTCAGTCATTGAGCACTTGCGTATCAGTACAGAGCTCTTAACGTGCACAACTCTCTCCCTCCCTCCCTCCCTCTCTCTCTCTCTCTCTCTCTCTCTCTCCATGTCCTATGGAACCCGGAGGTTCAATGCCGCGTTCACAAAACCTCTCCACTGACTTCTATCCTTAGCCAACTGGATCCAGTTTCTACGTGCTGTTTCTATTATTGCAAGATCCGTTTTAATATTATTCTTCCATCTGAGCCTAGGTCTTCCTAATGGTCATTTTCCGATTGAATTTCCAGTTAAAATTTTGGAATATTTCTGAAATAGTGCTTTTTTTACAGGATGATGAGGTTGTCAGCCCTGCCCAAACCCCCAAGCTGGAAGACCACTCCTAGTCGTCTGTCCGCGACTGCTTATTCAGTATATTCTTAGCTAACCTCTATATCTAGAGGCCTTCTCCTCGATCCGCAACCTGAGGACGCGCCATGCGGGTGACAGGAACCCACGTTACACGGTCCCGTGCACAACTGTCGTCGAAAATTAGGACCTAAGTGAGACTTGTTTGATAATAGTTTTTCATGGATAGACTTTTACGTAGAATACACCATCGCATTATGAGTAGAATTTCAAGCTTCTGGATCCAGCGTGAATCAATTACTACGGATTTCTTAAGTAGGATGCATGAACTCGCTTCATAATGTCTTCAAACACTGAAGATATACCACTGTTTTCTGCACTTGCAAATGGAACCTCTTTCCTTAAACTGTGAGCTCCACTTCTAACAGGGGCGGGTCCATGACGGACTTCTGGGGAGTCGGTGTTTTGTAATACTGCTACTTAGAGCTACTTTTAAGAGCTCCAAACTCTGCGATAGGTTTTATTTATATATAAAATAAGAAAGTTTCCTCTTCTGGGGACGCGGTCGCCCCCCTGTATCTGCTCCTGCCTTCTAATGGAACTGTCAGAGGTTCATCTTTTCCATAACGCGTACAGAAACAGTGTCACAACTGTAATAAACCTTTTTTATTATGTCTTATTCAAGGACACAAAAACCTATTTCACTAACAATATCAGTCATATCGCACAACTGCAAGACTGTCGCCTGGCTTCAGAATCTAGAAACGGTGGTATTCAAAGAAATGACGAACAAAAATCTGTCGAGGATATTATAAAATAGAGCATTTGCCCTTACAACAAAATCTTGAACCCGTACGCCACAGTTTCGCCACACCTACTCTGCCCACTCACCCCAATATGATCGCAATGTTTAATCCAACATTCGTGGCGGAATCGAAAGTAACCAATCAGACAATGCGGAAACTAGAGTAGCCAATCAGACGTGCCGATTCTCTACTGTGTTTTGGCTTCATTGATTTAAAAGGATGAAGATACATACGGACAGATCCTCTATTTTATAACATTCTTGAAATCTGTTCAGTTATACTACACTTGCATGCGTTTCAGTTAACTAAATCAAATACAATAATGAGGAAACCTTGGTGTTCATTAAAAAAACCCTTATTAAAAAACGAAGGACAAAAAAACAATGCATGATTTCCTGCAAACGCTTCTCTATAAAAACTTCTTCACTATCTTATATATCCTATGAATGAAGGAGATCGAAGTCTACAAGGGCAGTATTTAAAGATGCCATCGCAGCTTCGGACTGATTGAACTACTAAGAAGAAACTTAGAAAGCCTCGGTTGGGCTGACTTCCACAGGATTCGAACCCAAGATGTCGCAATTGTGAAACAAGTGTGTTTATTACAAGTTTTAGCATTCTTACTAAATGAGAGTATTATTTTATAAATATGTGTATAATGACGTTGACAAGAGGTAACAACTTCCCTGGGGAACTTACTTGTAAATTACAGGTTCCTCCTTTGTTTGCTTGTTTGTTTATTGGAGTGTAGCGTCCCCTTTCATCGCCGTTGCTATATGAGATATGATCCTACGATTTAAGGACGGATTCGAACCACCATAATATGTTCACCTCCTACTGGAAATTGAACCCGGGACCCCATACTAGCCACGAGACTAATTTCAGGGCTTCTTTCGGGTTCGTCCCTACCTTAATTATATATATATATATATATATATATATATATATATATATATATATATATATATATATATATATATATGGATTCTTATGGGTCTCTGGTTCTTCCATTGCGCCCAATTCTTAAGGACTTCACATGATCAATAGTCCTATCTTGGTCAATGAAAACTAAACTTTATGATCATGATAGTTTCAAGAATTCATCGTTAAAGAAAGGAAGAAAGAAATTCAATTCTATTCCCGTGTGTTGTCTTAGAAAATAAAAAATATGCTCTTATTAACAAAAAGGTCAAGATAATTTGACACGAATCTTTCAAGGATTACGTGCGATCTAGGGATGCATTCGAGTCGAGTCGAGTCGAGATTTAAGCCTGTCTCGACTCGAGAAAATGTTGTCTCGACTCGTGTCTCGACTCGAAAATATGTTTCTGTCTCGACTCGTGTCTCGACTCGACAGTCTCTGTCTCGACTCGACTCGAATTCGAGTCGAGACGTCTCGAAATTCGAGTCGAGACAAAATGTACGAGTTAAAATATACGCACACATCAGCCAGACCATCATGACTACCTACCTAATTGTCAGTATGTCGACTTTTGGCATGGATAAAAACGGCGACACGTCTTGGCATACACGCAATGATCCTTGATAGGTCGCTGGAGAGAGCTGGCACCACATGTGCTCACTCAGTCACCTAATTACCGTAAATTCCGGGAAGGGGGGCGATGTGTTCTGACGTCACGTTCAATCACATCCCACAAGGGACATCACTCAAATGTCCGGCTCCAATTTCAATGAAACTTTTTTTGCTGATAGAAGGCATGTATGCATCATTACTTGTGATGACAAATTTTTGCCATGGTGCATGTTTTCTATTTTTTTTTTAAATAACTTTTAAGAGTTGTGATGTGGTTTTAGAGATTACTACAGAAGTCCCTTACTACCCTTTGTAAACGGAGCGTTAATGAAGAAAAGTGAAGAAAAACCATGTGGATACATATAAGTCCTGGGGGAAGTCGTATGGTAGATATGACCTTGATGGCAGCCATCTTGAAATCCGCCATTTTGAATTAAGGTCAAGTTTTCAAAATGGGAATAGGGTAATATGATACATAATTTCGGGCTAGAATTTAATTAGAAAAATAATGGTGAGATTAGTTTTAAGATACACCCATTTGGGGGAAAGTTACCGGCATATTAATTGTTTTTACTTACTGTGTGCGTAAGACCCTTCTTATTTTCGTCTCAAGACCTGTAAATCGATCGCAACGGCAGAGCCCGGTTTCGCACTAGTGTTTAGAAATCTTTAAACTCACTTGAGGCAATATTTGTGGATTATTGTATTGTATTTTGCCTTTAATTAAATTTGAACCCACTTCATGATCTTGTGTAAAGTATCACTAAAAGAGAATTTCTGTTTTTATGGAGAACGTAAGCATAGAAATTATAAAAGGTGAGTAAGGTGCGTATGTATTTATAAGAAAGTTTATTTTACGAGTCTTTTGTGGTTCCGCCAACCTATTCTTTAGTTGTCTTTTTTTTTTCAAAATACTCATATCTCATAAATAAAAGAGCTATTATAAAATCACTTACCACTATTCTTTAATACTTATAAAATTTTATTTATTGTAAAAGCACTGGCGAGATATTTCTTATCGCCCACTAAAATTATGGTTGAGCTCCTTCGTGGCTAACGGTTAGCATACTTGCCTTTGGCGTGGGAAACCTGGGCTTGATGCCCGGTGGGAGTTCATGATTTTCGGATTCCACGTTAATCAGTAGGTCCACGTCTCACATAGCCTCGCTGCTGAACGGGACGTTAAAATCAGAATCAATTCAACTCAAAATTAGGGTTTTGACTTTATTATGATGTCATTAGTTTAAACGCCCAACTGCCCAGTAATTATAAACATTGACTACATTATAAAATTGTAATTTATGACGACTAAAATATCAGCAATTAAAGATTATTCTTTGGGTTTTGGAACATTTTGAAAAACGTGAAAAACTGGTACTGCACCGATACAACACACCTTTTGGATTTGTCATTGTGTAAAGTGATACAAACTAAAGAAGAATTACAACTTTATGAAATTGTATTAGGACTTATTATTTAGAAATAAACACCAAATAAGTGTAATAGTTCATATCCGTATCAAATACCAAGTTTATGATGAATCAACTACACAAAGTAGGATCCAAAAACACTCATTGCAATTTGTTCCATCCTTCAGTCGAACCAGGAACTGAAACATAAAGAGTGACATTTTCTTTTTAAAGATACTTTGTCCAGCTAAGTATTGTGAAGGTTTATGTCAGTAGAAGGAATTGCATTCCATTATACAAGCGCAATTTCACAACTTTATGTACACATTACTAAATATCGAACACCCTTGTCCATATGATTAGCGTACGCGTCTTTGGTGCGGGAGACCTAGGTTCGATTTCCGATGGGAACTCCTGTGGTTCTGAACCCACGTTAATTTGTAAGTTCACGTCTCATATAGCCTTGATGCTGAAAGGGACACTAAACTCTAATCTAATACTAAATACAAATATTTAAAGAAAAATGATGACGCACCAAGATGACGTGAATTTGGCTATCAAATCCATTTTGTGTTTTCAGTTATTTTCTGGTAGTATTTTTTCTAGGTATCCTTTCAAAAGACAGTGATGCAAATTTCGTAACTGCGAATTCCTGTTAGAAGCCATGAAATTATCCGAGTAGATGCAAAATTTCCCGTCCACTAAAATAGATACCGTAAATTTACAATATCTAACAATAAATAATTTTGAAAGATATCGCTTTCGAGGGAAAAAATGAAGTGAAATCTTTGAGTTTTACGTCCCACGGTTATGCCGGTTAGGCTAAAGGAGAGGGGTGATGATGAGAAATTAGTAAAATCGTGGAATGAAGAAAGTGGGAGGAACGGAAGAACCCCGAGGAAACCCACGCACACGGTGTTTGTCCACCACAAAGTTCACTTGGTACGAGCTGGGATCGAACCAGGGTCCCCAAGCACCAGAGGTGAACGATCTACCACTGAGCCACCGCGGCCCCGCTTTAGAGGGGCCATGACGTATAGTTGAACTCATTCTCGTAGTATGAAAGGCATTATTTATAATTATGCATGATAGGATCACAAACAAAATTTTAAAATATTATGTGCACTTTCTTTTAACAAACATTATATTGTCTTTTATGGTGTGGAAGGGAATGTTATGTTCGAAAAAAAAAGTCCTTAACACGATTCTTGTTGCTACACACTGCATGTTTCTAGCCACAGAAAAGATGCAGCGATAGGTAGGCTATTTTTCAATTGCTTTACATTAGCTTGATGTTTCAAGTCTTTTGTGTGTTTCTGAAGTTCACTTTTACCACAAAAGAGCTCAATATTAACATGTCTTACATAGCTTTGGTTCGATTCTCAACACGGACTGCAACTACCCGTTAAATTGTGCATCCGAAAGGCACTCTTTGTTAAACCTCGCTTATCACCGCTCATCTTAATAATATATATATAACTTCACCTCGAAGCAAATGTTGCATTTCTCTCTTTCATCCTAACACGAAACAAAACTAACCACAGCTGTGACACGAAGGAGCTATTTCAAAAAGAAACAAGCTGTGCTTCATAGAGATGTGTACCAAATGATAGAAGTATAAAGTATTGTTTTCTTTCCTGTTTATTGATATCAGTTGGTGTTCTTAATGAGTTTACTCATTAGTTTAGAAAGAGTATATATGGAATTTGGACATATGTTGTACGTATTCTCCTGAGAAATTGATGAGACCAGAAAAATTATAAGGACAGATGGAATAGGTTTAAGCGCATCTACGTGACTTTATCAAATATTTATTCTCCATAATGGTACCACGCGGAAAACTTGGTATAGGCCTACTTTTATCTTTGCCTCCCTCTGTTAGCTGTTTTGTATCATATATATCGGATGGTTTTGATATTTCTTCTGATCATTAAAACAACAATGGTACCTGTGTGCGTGTAGAAATGCAAAAGCACAAGGTAACTTCCTATTTGTTTTGGAAACAACAAACCCATTTCACGTATGCGAGAGAAATTGAGCACAGCGAGATCGAGTGTTTACTCACGGTCAGTTCGCAGCAAGAGTCCATGGTAAAAATTTGGCTATCTCGAAAACACTCGCAAAACCTTACAAATACAAAAGACTGCGCTTCAAAGAAAGTTTAGACACAGATGTTTCAATTTTCTTTTAGCATCGTTCTTCAGCAAAAGAGTCGGTTCATTGTATTCGAAAAAGAGAAGGGAGAAAGGGTGAATTTATATTTTATGTGGGGGGTAACGTTGTAAGTAGTATAAACAATACATACCGCTTCCGACTCTGTACGCATACACTAGCCGCGGAGTTCACACACACACACAGAATCAGAGTCCTCACACATCAAGGGTGAGAGCTGTGCCACTGAGTCACAGCGGCCACGGGGCTAGGTCGAGTCCACTTTACATTCATAGTTTCTTAGTACATAAATGTTACGATTATGAAATAGATTTTCCTTAATGAGCTGCATAAAAACAAAAGCTTTCGAAATGCATTAAACAATTAGCTCGATTTGAGTGTGAACTTAAAGTTATATCAGAGTGTAAATACGGATACGCACCAAAGCTCGAAAACTTAATACACTATTTCTCCTATATAGTCAGCATGTATCAAGCAATCATTCAGCTTTCATTTGAGAGGATGGAAATCGAAAACCCCTGAACAACTATGTTACTAATGTGCGGAATGTATTTATCTTACAGTGAACTGCTTTGATGCCAAGTGGCCTAACTCCAAAATTAAAATTTTCAAGGAGTGAAAGTTGAAGTTCAATATCTCATGAACAATCCATATTTCTTTTATGTTGGGAACCAAAACCATAACTACTGTATGTAGTTCATTGTTTTATAACTTAGTGTTTACAAAAATCCTTTTAAAAAATACCTATTCATAGAAGTGGATGGTACTTATCTGTACTAGTTCTTGGCATCCAAGCAGTCCATTTCTTGTAATACTAGCTTAATATACCCATTCTTCGCGTGGGGGCTGTATTTGGAAGTCAACACCTGTGGAAGTATCACCATTCATTTCAGTGACCGCGAAAACTAAGGATTTGACACTAGTATCAATCAATATGGGCTATTTATACATGTCTCGGTATTCCTCACCCGCTGACACCCGGCCCGCATACAGTAGTAGCTGAATTTGCAAGTCATCGCTGATGGAAGTGTCACCATTGATCTCAGCGACCGTGAAAATATGGATTTGACACTAATGTCGATCAATTTGGATTACTTTTACTACATGTCTCGCTAAACGCCCCCCTGAGACCCCCTGGTTCCAATTTTGACAAAAACGCTTCGCCTTAGACTGGGACCTGGACGAAGGTATCCGTGACCAAAATTTGGTAACTCTCGGTCAACTTGTCTGGTCCCCAGGTCGGTCCCAGTAAACGTCCCCCCCGAGACCCCCTGGTTCAAAATAAAAAAAACGCTTCGTCTTGATCTGGGGCCTGGACTAAGGTACCCGTGACCAAATTTTGGGAACTCTCGGTCCACTCGTCTGGTCCCCAGGTCGCACAGACAGACAGACAAACACACAAACAAACTCTTTATTTTATTTATATTAGATAAGATATACTATGTAAAATAGTCTCGTATCATAATATGTGATGTACAACAAATGTTACATTATATATTATCCGTAGCTCGTGATATGCTGCAACATATTAAAGCCTCAGAATAGTTGGGCAAGCGAATAATCCAGAAGTTACGTAACCCTATTGCGTTCATGGGAACGAAAACACAATAATTATAACTATGCTAAATTACTATAGACTACCAACTGCTCATTCAGAGAATTTATGAAGTTCACTCTATCGCAATAGTTTTATACAAACTAGATTTAGACTACGGATAATAGTTTTATACAAACTAGATAATCAATTATTATTATTATTATCATTATTTTGCAGTACAACCAAATACAACGACATTAACTATTAGTTCTAATTAACTGAATTGAGCTGAAAATTAAATCTTGATCTTTAAAGATTAACTATTAATTTTATGCGTTCTGTACCTTTCTAAAGGAATAAAAGCTGGAATTGGTTTCAACGCTGTTTCTGAGTGAATACTTTCTTCAAAATAATATTAAAAATTATAGAAAGATTTTCGAGACATTCGAGTCGAGTCGAGATTTTTAAGAGCCGTCTCGACTCGACTCGTGTCTCGACTCGAAAATTCGAGTCGAGAAATACGTTTGTCTCGACTCGTCTCGAATTTTACAAAGTGTGGCTCGACTCGAATTCGAGTCGAGTCGAGTCGAGATTCGAGACATGTCTCGACTCGAGCGCATCCCTAGTGCGATCTTTCCTTTTGTCTGTATTGTCAATGGCCTGCCATACCCCTCTCTTTCCGTTTCAAAATAATTGTTTCAAATTATATGTTTTACAATTGTTTGCTACTTTGTTTGTATGTTGCCGCTTCACATATTTTTGCTTTTATATTTTTGTTCTATAGTAGTTTAAGATTGTGTCTATTAGTGGAGCCTATCACATTATTTTGTCCTCCTTCATCATATAAAAAGTTTATCACCATACATGTTTGGCCAGCTGTGAAATCGACATCACTAATCGTGTGGTATTCATTCTTGGCTTTTGTTAAAATTAAAAATAAATATTACCTCTTAACATTATCATAAATTGAAATGATGTTCGATCTCTACTTAAATTAAGAGGTAGCGATATCAAGTCTAGAAAACTAGAATCTTTTCAAGAGCATAACGGAGACAGGAAACAACATATTGCCAACTGACTAATTAACCCTAACCTATGGAACCCTAAGATTCAATGCCGCGTTCACAAAAGCTCTCCACTGACTTCTATCCTTAGCCAACTGGATCCAGTTTCTACGTGCTGTTTCTATTATTGCAAGATCCGTTTTAATATTATCCTTCCATCTGAGCCTAGGTATTCCTAATGGTCATTTTCCGATTGAATTTCCAGTTAAAATTTTCAAAACGTTCCTATTTTCTTTCATTCTCTTTCCATAACCTGCCCACTTGAGTCTCCTAGCCTTGATGATCCTAACAATGTTTGGTAAACGATATAAATTATGTAGTTCCACGTTATGAAGTTTCCGTCCTTCTCCGTTACTGTTCTTCTTGGGTCCCAATAGTCATCTAAGCGTTTTATTCTCAAATATTTTCAGAGTGCGTTGTTCCCTTAAAGTAAGCGACCATGTTTCCAACCACACAGCACAATGATATTCGTTTTATATATTTTAAGCTTCAAATTCTTGGACAGAATTCGCGGAGACTAAAGATTTTGAACTGAATAATAACACGAATTCCTTGCTCTTAGTCGACATTTAATTTCTTCGTGGATATGATTTTGATATGTTGGGTTCCTGTCACCACGGCATGGGTCATCCTCAGGTTGCAAATAAAGGAGAAGGCCTTCAGATATAAAGATTAGCTGCGAATATATTGAATAAGAAGTCGCTGACAGACGACAAGGGGTGATCCTCCAGCTTGGGGGTTGGGGGTTAGGCTAACAACCTCATCCTATAAAAAAGGCACTTGTTCAGAAATACTCACAGAAGCCTCGGATCATCACTAATAACGTATTGACAATACATTAAAAACTAAAAGTTGACTGATTCTATTTTTTGCCATCAGTGTTGCTAGTTTGTTCATTTTTCAGTGAAAATTGGTTGTTTTAGCTTAAGCACCCTACGCTACTGGTTGGAGCATTTTAAACTATTGTTTTCAAACAAATATTCTGTATCTGCTTTATATATTCTTTACAAACGATATTAAGCTATTTTTCATATGGGGTTTTGATTACTTAAAGCCAGACCTTGTGGATAAAATCATGTAGTCAGATGATGTTAGATTGAAACTGTCAGGTTATCTTACCAACCAGGACTAATAATAACCTTCATGTTACCATCACTTCTCAACCGAGCCTGGCTAACATCACAGTGTGAGGTGCATTGTTCAGTGGATTATATAGAAATATCTCGTGATGTGGTAATACCACAACTCAGCACTGGAGCTAAGATTACCGATCTGTTTGTTTGTTTTTTTTTTTTCAATAAAATGGAATATTTCACCATTATACCTTGGCAGTAAAGAGCTGCCTTAACCAAAATTTTCTACAACGTTGGTTTGGTAGAAGCGGGAGCCACCGAACGGCCACTACGTTCACCTGATCTAACACCAATGGATTTCCTTTTTGGAGGTGTAGTAAAGAACAAAGTTTACAAGAAAAAATTTCATACAGTGGATGAATTAAAAGAGCATCTGTGGAAATGGAATAGATAAAGCTTTGTAACGCACTGTTATAGGTATGTTGAAGTGTTAATGTAGGTCAGTTTCAGCACTTACGATGTTAAACTGGGTTAATAAACGTAAATAAAATGTTAATCGAATATTCATAAACAGAATTGAATAAATGTGATTGTATTATAACAAGTGTATATTTATACTGTATAATGTCCTCTATAGTGCATAACTACGCTAGGACTATTTTTGGCCCACAGTATATGTCATCTAGATTGAAAAATATAAATGATAAATGAAGTTAAAGCTTATGGAGGAATTGATGCAATGGGAATGTCAGAGAAAATAAGTGAAAACCCTAAAAACTTGTGGGCACAGCATTAATCACCATAAATTAACATATCCTGGCACAGAAAAGAGGGCAAAAGATACTGAATCTGTAGGCCAACCGGTTCACTGTCAGAAGAGCCCGAGTCAGGATAGGAAGGTCCAGGACAGGAAGTTCCGCGTCGAAACGGCTCAGCGACAGAAGGGCCCGAGTCAAAGGGACCTGGGTAGAAATGGTCCCATAGCCAGAAAGTCTGAAATCAAAGCAGAAGTGAAAATCAGAGATGCATGATGGGATAGTGTCCCCTTAGTAAGTTGAAGTATGTGTCAAACAGAAGGAAGAATAATAGTGGTTAGTAGTAACAAAAGGAAATTTGAATGGTGATCTTAATTTTGTTTGGTTGTTGATTGTTCTGCAACAATCGCTATTGCTTAAGTCGGTTCTTCTTCAAAGTTTCCTTTCACCCGCGTCTCTCTGAGCCATAGCCCAATCAGACTTAGTCTATTAATGACTGTTCCCTTAGTTCTAAAATTCCAATTCTGCCCCTCGATCAAAATATAAAAACACATATTATATGAAAAACATTCTTTTGAAAACATTTGTGTAATTTTGCTGTAAGAACATATATGTGGGTCTCTATACAGGGTTAGTCAAAAGTATTGGGACAGAACCATAATAACGACACGAGTTGACGAAGGAAAATCAAATGTTGCAATTAGTATTATTGCGAAAACTGTTATGCTGTGGAGTGTGGTCACCGTGGAAGCCATCTTGAATTCCGTTGTCTTGCAGATCATATTTTTTAACGGAAAAGACTATGATTTTACACTTCAATTTAGGCTTGAATATTCCCACAAATGAGAATGTGAACTCATTTTTGACACACCTGTTTATAAGACTGGGAGTTTTGACGTATGCATCTAATAGAAAAAAGTATCATGACAGGACAGTAACAAAGAGACGCATGGACAAAGGAAAAGCGAATGTTACCGGTTGGTATCGGTGTTAAAACTGCGTTAAATGATTGCGTGTACATCATGGCAGCCAACTTGAATTCCGTATATTATACACTATACAATATTTTCAAATAGAAAGAGGTATTTGTGTCACATAAATTTAGGCTAGAATCTTCCTACAAACGATAATCTAAACCGATTTTTGACCGACCGCTATTCGTTTACGAGATAGCGTGTGCTACATTTGACATTTCTTTCTACTAAAATAAATTATTGGGACAGGCAAGTAATAAAGAGGGTTTATGTTTATGTTCGTTTGCTTGCGTTTCTAAAATATTGTGAAGTTACCATATATGTTAATAGTAATCACAACATATCTTAACAGTAAGTATATTTGTGGTTATTTGTTACTTTACAACTATAAAGCAATAGAATGCTTTTAATGTGCAGATTCGAATATTCAGTAGAGCTCAACGACCACGTTTAAATAATAGCGGGTGGTAGCAATGTTTTGTCTGGTTAGTGTATTGTACCGTGTGGAGTTAATGCGGGAACGATATAATGGTAAAAATAGCTAGAAAAAAAACACGTATTATACAAATTAAGAAATATAGGATACTTAAACTTTCTAGAGCTCTCAAAGATAAACTCAAAAACTGGTGGGAATGTATTGTTTCTCGATGATTTTAAATTAAACTTACATGGATATGATGGTAGAATAATACTGTTTTTCGACAATACAGAGAAAAATGTAAAGATCTTCCAGCCTACTGTAAAGAAAGGATGAGGAAGTGTAATGGTTTGTGTTATATATGACCACTAGACGTTGGAGAGTTACTGTCTATTGATGAGATTCTAAAAAAAGAAATATATTTTTACCCTCTTAGGAGGACCTCTAATTTTATCAAGATATGGATCCCAATCAAAGTATATGTTGTAATAAATGATTGTTTTAAAACTACCTAAAAGTGCGCAAAACAACACTCCACAGTATCGGCTTTAACCCCCATTGAGAATTTTTGGAACGAATTGCAACGTAAGGTCAATATGTACAAGTTACGGCGAAAGAAAGTTTGAGAAAAGCATTTTGTACAGCGTGGAATATTTCCACATACTATACCAGGAAAATTGTAACAACCATGCCGAAATGCTTAGAGAAAGTTATAAATCATTGTATGTTTGCTATCAAATACTAACTGTATTAACTTGCAGGGTCAAAATATCTTTTGAAGACATTTTATTTTGTTTCATGCTATCTAAATATTGATGTGATGAATAATGTCCACGTCCTCATTCAATGCAGTTTTGCAACAACCCACACACTTGCAACATTTGCTTTTCTTTCGCCACGTTATTACTGGATTCCGTGATACTTTTGTCTACTACACACAAATGTTAAACATGGCACACACACCTACTTTGTAAAGGAATGAGAATTGGTAAAAACAATGGATCATATTCTAGTTTGTGGGAAGATTCAAGCCTACATTGATGTGCCAAACATACTCTTTTCCATTTATAAATATTCTGTGAAATCCAATATACCAGAATCCAAAATGGCTGCCATTATGTCCACGCCCTCACTCAATGCAGTTTTTGCATCAACATACACCTGCAACCTTTTACATTCCTCCCTCTACGTGTCTCGTTGCCTGTTCAGATACTTTGGTTTACTAGATACAAATGTCAAACGTAGCAGCCTATCTCGCAAACGAATGAAGATGAGTTCTTATTCCCATTTGAGGGAAGACTCTAGTCTAAATTGTTGTGTCAAACCTACCCCTTTCCATTCAAAAAATATAGTGTAATATCAAATATCACGGAATCCAAAGTATCTGTCATGAGGTCCATTCAATGCGGTTTTCGCATCAATACCCATGCGCAACATTTAGTTTTCCTCCGTCCACGCGTATCGTTATTGCTGGTCTGTCATGATATTTTTTACTAATCTTATATTTTTTCCACATGTATGTTCTTTCAAACACAAATAAATCATATACTGTCCAAACAATATTTTTCATCCAATAAGTATTTTTATACTCATGAAGCTTTTCAGGCTATATCTCAGGCTTTTTGACGTGGGCCCTTTTGTTGCGGGGCGCTTTTGACCGGAGCCGTTTCGTCGTGAAGAACCACTGACCCGGGCCCTTTAGGGCGGAGCCCTTTCCTCACGGGGCTCCTTTGACTTGAGCCCTTTTGACCCGGGCCTTTTTGACTCAGGCCCTTATGACTGGGGCCCTTTTGACGCATGGCCGTTTTGACTCGAGCCTTTCTGTGCTCGCCCTTTTGTCCGGGCTCCTCTGACATGACACTAGGCCAACCATATCGAGCACCGAAAACCATTTAGAATTCTTATAATTATAGAGATTAGATGTATGATCTGTCAGGAAAGTAAATGTACACCTATTTTTCGAGTCTGGCATTCCTGCGCTCCATCCGTGGAGAGTATGAGAATTAAATCAATCAAATGTTTACTGAGGGGTAAAAAGAAAAGCTTAATCTGAATAAGACATTGCAGAGGGGCACAAGCTGTGAATACGAATAGTGCATTGTGTAAATAAAGGACGACACCGAAAGAGAAAGCCAGAAACAGCTGTTAAACTTAAAAAAAAAGAGTAAAAATTGTCGAAGTGGGAACATAAAACACAAATACAACAAATACGCCGACAACTAAACGATCACCATGCCATGATCTTAGTGTAGTGGTTAAGGTGCTGGCTTACAAATGTAAAGGTCGCCAGTTCAAATCCTCGGCAAGGACATTTTCAAAATTTTTGTTAATAATACATACAACTCATGAGAGATGGTAAAAGAGGTCGTATTTAGTTCTTCGTAGCAATTATTATTGGTAATGTTTAGTACTGATAATACTTTTTGTCTTTGCGTATTGCTTTTATTCTTTTCTTCATTTCCAAAGAGAAGAATATCCGAACAAATGCCACCAACATTTCTCATATTTTGAATGTAAACGCCATTTGCAATTAGTGAAGAATAAAAATTGAACGTTCCGATGAAGCTGCAAAAAGTAAAAAGAAAAACATGGAAGTGGACCATACTCATGGTTATTAAAAATACAATTTCTACATGCCTTACACCTCCCGACCACGTTTCTACGTTAGCAAGTAAGAGGTTTGTGTTTAGGTTAGGTTGGTCAATACGTTTTGCAAAGGGGCCCGGTTTAGCTCTGACGCACCACAGGTGCGAGAAGGGAGAAAAACACTTTTTCTCTCTCCCTCTGTGTGTCTATTTATCTATCTATTTGTATATATATAACGCTATTTGTGAATGCCATAACCACCCTAATTTTCAGCGGATTGAGACAAAACTTGGCACAAACATTAATTGTTGAAATATCTTGATGAGTTCGTTAACCAGAATAATCAGATGAAAATGTTCAAAATGGTGGCCCTTCAAACTCTTAAAAAGTTCAAAGGGAACCAAATTTCGCCCATAAATAGGTATTCAGAAAGTTTGAATAAATTTTCCTCTTTTACTGAAATATTTGTGTGCAGAAACTTATTGAAATATTGGACCCGATTAATCGCCTAAAGAAGGTTCACGCCCTTTCGCTACGGTCAGGGTTTTTTTTTTTTTTTTTTGCAGGAGGGGGTTATTTTCCTATCGGAACAAGATGATTGTTAGTGAGGATATGAAATTACACATTGAAAGTGAAGTAACTTGTGAAACGTGTTATTTGAAAGAATAATATAATAAATGTGCATTCCTCTAACACAGAGAACTCATGTATTTCGAGTTTGGGAGCCTGAATGGCGAGGAGTGTTATTTGATTTGCTTTTTAGTAACACATTGAATTGCAAATAAAGGTAGGCAACATTAGTGGTAAGTAAAACAACAATCATAATAATAATAATAATAATAATAATAATAATAATAATAATAATAATAATAATAATAATATGAAATATTAGTAGCTAACTCGTGTGTGTATTTCGACAATATAATTTTATATTATTATGTGGAAATAAGTAAGGCTGGCTGGCGCCCGCCTCCCTAATTTTTTCGATGCGCCTTATGGGTCCACGGTGTCCAACGTTGGTCCCATCCCAGTATCACCTACTGTTTTCTCGATATAAGCTATCGACATTTTCCCTAAAGAGGGCTCTGCCGTGGTCCCATGAGTACCCATGACAATGACTCTTCGTTCATTTTGCATTGAAATCGCTTACTTTTCTGAGTACTATGAGTGCATACTGTCCAACGTTGGTCCCATCGCTCTACAGTTTCCCGTTCTCTCGATATAAATTGCTAATATTTTGTTTGTAAGGGAGATATGGCGTTACAATCATTACGTTTGAAGAAGAACTGAGGAAGATATTGCCTTGCCACAAACAACACCTATAATTATTATTATTATTATTATTATTATTATTATTATTATTATTATTATTATTATTATTATTATTGTTGTTGTTGTTTTACTTACCACTAATGTTGCCTACCTTTATTTGCAATGCAATGTGTTACTAAAAAGCAAATCAAATAACACTCCTCGCCATTCAGGCTCCCAAACTCGAAATACATAGTTCTCTGTGTTAGAGGAATGCACATTTATTATATTATTCTTTCAAATAACACGTTTCACAAGCTACTTCACTTTCAATGTGTAATTTCATATCATCACTAACAATCATCTTGTTCCGATAGGAAAATAATCCCCTCCTGCAAAAAAAAAAAAAAAACTGACCGTAGCGAAAGGGCGTGAACCTTCTTTAGGCGATTAATCGGGTCCAATATTTCAATAAGTTTCTGCACACAAATATTTCAGTAAAAGAGGAAAATTTATTCAAACTTTCTGAATACCTATTTATGGGCGAAATTTGGTTCCCTTGGAACTTTTTAAGAGTTTGAAGGGCCACCATTTTGAACATTTTCATCTGATTATTCTGGTTAACGAACTCATCAAGATATTTCAACAATTAATGTTTGTGCCAAGTTTCGTCTCAATCCTCTGAAAATTAGGGTGGTTATGGCATTCACAAATAGCGTTATATATATACAAATAGATAGATAAATAGACACACAGAGGGAGAGAGAAAAAGTGTTTTTCTCCCTTCTCGCACCTGTGGTGCGTCAGAGCTAAACCGGGCCCCTTTGCAAAACGTATTGACCAACCTAACCTAAACACAAGCCTCTTACTTGCTAACGTAGAAACGTGGTCGGGAGGTGTAAGGCATGTAGAAATTGTATTTTTAGTAACCATGAGTATGGTCGACTTCCATGTTTTTCCTTTTACTTTTTGCAGCTACTTCGGAACGTTCAATTTTTATTCTTTACTAATTGCAAATGGCGTTTACATTCAAAATATGAGGAATTTTGGTGGCATTTGTTCGGATATTCTTCTCTTTGGAAATGAAGAAAAGAATAAAAGCAATACGCAAAGACAAAAAGTATTATCAGTACTAAACATTACCAATAATAATTGCTACGAAAAACTAAATACGACCTCTTTTACCATCTCTCATGAGTTGTATGTATTATTAACAAAAATTTTTAAAAATGTCCTTGCCGAGGATTTGAACTTGCGTCCTTTGCATTTGTAAGCCAGCACCTTAATCACTACACCAAGATCATGGCATGGTGATCGTTTAGTTGTCGGCGTATTTGTTGTATTTGTGTTTCATGTTCCCACTTCGACAATTTTTACTCTTTTTTCTAAGTTTAACAGCTGTTTCTGGCTTTCTCTTTCGGTGTCGTCCTTTATTTACACAATGCACTATTCGTATTCACAGCTTGTGCCCCTCTGCAATGTCTTATTCAGATTAAGCTTTTCTTTTTACCCCTCAGTAAACATTTGATTGATTTAATTCTCATACTCTCCACGCATGGAGCGCAGGAATGCCAGACTCGAAAAATAGGTGTACATTTACTTTCCTGACAGATCATACCAATAAGTAAGTACAATAATCTCATTGATATAATCTATATTACAAAATTGAAACTACCTATGTTTATGATTCCTATTCTCTTGAACCACTCGATCCATCTTGATCAAATTTGCAACATAGATGAAATTTGTGCCTGGAAAGTTTTTTATTATTTCCCTTTGACTGTGCAACTTAGGGGAGAGGAGTGAAAATCAATAAATATAAAAAAATAAAAGTGACTATATTTGTGACTTAATAAATCTTGAGTGACCAGACCGATCTGGATCAAATTTTTAACATAGATCAGGTTCTAACCTGGGAAGTCTATTATCATTTCACCTTCATGGTAGTACTTATGGGAGGGGTTGGAGAGAAGGAGAAATGAATGAAAGTGAACAAAAACGAATAATAATAATAATAATAATAATAATAACTCTTGAACCACTCGACCGATCTCGATCAAATTTTCAACATAGATGATTTTCGGAACTGGCATGGCTTTTATCATATCACTTTGACACAACAACTTAGGTGAGATGAAGGAGGGTAGTGTTTAAAATGATCGAAAATAACCTATATTATTGTCCGATCAACAGTTTTCGGGGTCGCTGACAAGAACAAAAAAAAATGACACTTTCGATGCTGTTTAAATCCAAATTGAACCTCGTAACTTGGGGGAGGGGAGAGATATCTAAAAATGACAAAAACATGACTAATAGTATTGAATTCATAGTTTTCGGGGTCACTGTGATGAACAGTGACACTTCCAATGCTGTTTAAATCCAAATTGAGCCACGCAACCTGGGGAGGAGAAAGAGTAGATAAATAAAAATAATCTAATTATATTAACGGACATATTCCTAGTTTTTTTTTTTTACCAAACCCAGCGAAGCGGATACGTGATGCTAGTACTTTAATAATCAAAAATCAAATAATAGTTTACTCATATTTAAGTAACAACTTATGCTAATTTCCTAACTCATATTACCGATTCCTACAACAGGTTGTTTATCTCAACTAAAAATTTAAACCGATGACTATTTTTCATCCAGCATTTCAGTGAAAACAAGATGTAGCCAAAGAATGTTTTTTTTTCGGACATTGTTGTCCATATGTGCTCGCCTTACACCAGGCCCGTAGCCAGCCCCAAAATTTAGGGGGGCTCGGCTGAAGTTAGGGGGGTCCCGATCCAACCACATGATAGTTTATCACCATATCATAGTTCTTTTACAAGCGTACTGTAAAACTTTTAGGGAGCCAGCAAAAATTTAGGGGGGGCGCCCCCCCCTAAACCCCTGGATACGGGCCTGCCTTACACCCTCCATTCACCTGCTTCAAAGAATAAGGCGCGCAACGATATATGTACTAATTAGAAAATATTTGTTTTAAGGCAATTAATTAATCATGAATGCTTACCGAATATTGTCGACATGGTACATCCTGAAGAGACAAAATGGAATGCAGCAAACCGGGATAATGAAAGCAAACGAGACAGTAATGATTGTAAAGGATATAATGTAGCGTGCTCTGGAGTTCAAGTACCATAGCATCACCAGAAAAATCAAGAGCTTTACCACGATATCCAGCAGTGCTTCTTCCATGATTTCTTAACTTGTATGATTTTGCTTGCCTGTTAAAATAAAATGAGTGATTGGAAAATTACATGAAAGAATTAACAATATGTTCACAAACAAAATCGTTGCAAAATGTGTGCAAAATAAAATATCAATCCAGCAACTTAATTGTGTCCTGATTATTATAATAAAACTTGAATAATTCTTGAAGACAAGAAATCCAGAAAAATACATGACAACACTAGTTCGCTCTACACAATTTAGGGGGCCTCATTCTCTGTTAGTCATTAAAAATTAGCAGAGCACGTTCAGAACTTTCAGTATTGGGCCTTTGGTAGAGGTCTGCATGGCCCGGCCCGTGAATTTACAATGAGAGGCCCTACCCGAGTCCTAAATATGTTTTAGCATTTAGGCCCGAGCTTGCGTGATAATCAAATGAGCCCGAAATAAGCCTGAATTACAGAAACTTATGATTAACGCAAAATTGTATTTTTATTTACAGCAATTAGAGGTTTAATTTTGCAGTTGTGCTTTAAAAGTTCTCCACAAAAAATGGTGCAATATATGTCGTTGGATAGTATATTTACAAAGTGAGGCCCGAAAAGGCCCGAGACATATGGTTGTATATTTAAAAATTTACGGCCCGAGCCACCACAGATATTGACTGGGAAGATAAACGGGCCCTCGGATTTTCGGTTCAATATTGATCACATCTTCCTTAGGTCCCCCGCGGTCTGAAATTTTCAGGAAACACTATTTGGGACCTAAGGAAGACGTTGTGATCAATTTTGAACCGAAAATCCGAGGGCCCGTTTATCTTCCCTCCTACCCATAAACAACAAGTACCAAATTCACAATATGAGTGGTGGCCTCTCGAAAATTATAAAAACACTCAGTAACTTTTTAACAGCTGTAAATGTTTCCTTTAACAAAAGTTAGAAATCGCTTTATAGTTTTATCGTATGACCCAAAATTAAGGGAATTACGATGTTTTAAAATTTTCAAACGGCCTGTATTTTCAAAACAGTATGACAAATCGGATTCGATATTTGTAATATGAATAAACTGACCAAATTTGATTTTAATCCATTCGCTTTTAGGGAAATTACTGTATCCACTATTCTATATACAAGAAATAGATTCTACTATTATAGAAATAGATGGATATCGTGAGGTATATTATAAATACCACACAAGCTTATTACAAACCAGAAATTTATGAGGGGGACGCTGGCAAGAGGATATGATAAAATGGGGGTCGTGATACGAATTAGGTTGAGCATCACTGGTATAGACTATACGTTTTTCTCTGCTGGAGGCCGAGAGCGCTGCATATTATCGGCAAATAGTGTAGATGTTGAAAGAGAGAGCTGCCTGGTTAGGGTCTGCAAAATATACCATTAGCCCTTTCCGGATCCTGGCTTTTTGGGCTATTTTTTAGACTTTCAGTCAAGCAGCTACTGTATCGTCACTATTTATCCTAGGATCATGGTTCATACCTCATTCTCTTCAGAATAGAGCTGGCTTTCAAATGGTATCACTTGCGTGCTCATACCATATACCAGAAGCGGGAAAAAAATGTCAAAGTGAAAATTTCGGAGGGAAATTTTTTTTTCTCGAACTTTGCCCCCCCCCCAGAAGTATATTTGGATAAAAATTCACTGAGACGGCCCTAATTACCCTAGAATAATAATTCAGCCGTCGTTCTCTTCAGAATGGAACGGCCTTTCAGACGGTATGACTCGCGTGGTCCTATCATGTTTTTTTTGGCGGGAAAATTACGAAATACGGGATTTTTGGAGTAAAAAATCCCTATTTTTACCCTTTTGCCCCTCTGGTTCCCCCCCCCCTGTTTTAGCACTGACATCGGAACAAAAAATCTGGTAAATAGTACTCGGTGGACTGAATGTTTGTGCAAAATTTCAATCTTCTACGTTCAAAAATAAGCCCGCCAAAAAATATATATACCGACAATGCCCCATATTTCCCTATATAGAACTATATTTTTCAAAAAATCCCTGAGACGTCCCTAATTACCCTAGAATAATAATTCGACCGTCATTCTCTTCAGAATGGAACGGCCTTTTAGACGGTATGACTCACGTGGTCCTATCATGTATATGAGGCGGGAAAATGACGAGAAACGGGATTTTGGTGGTAAAAAATCCCTATTTTTACCCTTTTCCCCTCTATTTCTCCCCCTGTTCTAGCACTGACATCGGAACAAAAAATCTGGTAAATACTACTCGGTGGACTGAATGTTTGTGCAAAATTTCAATCTTCTACGTAGAAAAATAAGCCCGCCAAAAAATATTGAACATAGGCTTAAAAAATGAGAAGAGAAATTTTTGACTTATGACGTCATCACCACCTATGGCTGGACGCAGGACGGTCTGAAACCATATGTAATGTCTTCTACAAGGACTCTAGACTTGTAAAACAAAAAAAAACCGGACGAAAAAGCTCAAATAGAAGAGAAATAACGCAATGTACCATGAAAAGTGCATATGGTACAAATTGTACCATAGGATCCCGAAAGGGTTAGAATCGGAATAAGAAATTCGTCTTCCTTTACTAGAAACTAAAGTAACGAATAAATAAACACTGTAAAGAGGATCACACGACCCAAATGTTTTTCTATTTCTAGTAGTTTCATTTTCATCCGATAGATGTCAACCGCTATATTTGGTGTCATCTAATAGCTCAATATGTAATTTCTATACTCTACACTCACACACTTTTATTTCCATGCTAGAAAATAGGATATGGATACCCACCGTTAAAATCACCTTTATGTGCAAAGACGTGAATGTATTGACCCTATTAACAGAGTCAGCTAAAATAACCGCTAAAGGGATCTATTATAAAAACACAACTAAAAATTCGCTTGGTTCAAGAGTTATCACATGGACTAACGGCGATAAAGTCAATGTTACCTGTTAAGATTTTAACAGAATAATAAAAATTATCATTCTTTTGTTAGGATCACGCAAGTCCGACTTATAATATTGTAACATTAGCACGTCCATCCGTTAGTCCGCAAGATAAGTTGAATGAAACTTAATTATTGAATTCTTTTTTCGGAATACATAGATAGCTTGAGCAATTATTTCGGAGTTAATTAATGGAGTCAAACCGTTAACATCTTAAATGGTTACAGATACTTCCGTTCGCCCATTATTTCACGCGACATCTCTCGAAAGGTAGCAAGGGCCAGAACTCATATCTAATTTTCGACTGTAGGGACAAATGTAGTAGAAATTACACATCTTGAGGTTAGATTGCAGCATACATGTTCCAGTAGTTAATATTTGCGGGACGAAATTGAAACGTTTGGTGCGTGATTCCTTTTATTGTCTATCATAGCTTATTCTTTTTTTTTTTTAATTCTATTGATGTTTAATCCGTACATTGTGCAATGCCTACACTGAAATTATATATTCGAAATCAATACACATATCGAAATTGCATTGGAAAGAATAGCAACAACATTTGAATCATTGACAAAAGTATCGTATCTTGCGCTGCATACTTGGATCAGAAACTTTGTCTGATTGTCATCAGTGGGGGAAACTGTGGCTCAGTGGTAGAGTGCTTACCTCTGGTATTTGGGGTCTTTGGTTCGATCCCCGGTCAACTAAGTTACTGGTGGATAAATCTTGTCGGCGGAGTTTTCTTGAGGTACTCCTGTCTGGATCAACAGCCATGGTTCTGGACTTTGACCTGAAACTTTGTTTTGCAGGTTTTTAGTTCCCTAGTTATGGACAGTCAAACTTTTGAGTCAGATCTTCGAGAGGAAAAAGGAAAAGATGTAGGCCAAACTAATCTGATCGCGACCAAATTTTCGCATGGTGGTCAATTTTGACCTCCTATATGCAGCGTGTGCAATATTATCAGTTTCCACCCTAAATAAACCATCGAAATCACGAGATTTTTCATGGTTCTTATGGTCGAAAAAAATTCAACTTCACGGTTGAAAATATATTTGAAAAATATTCTTCACTGACCGCAACAACGATAACAAAAACCACCCTGTGCGGCTGCTGATATGTTACTTTTTTACACTAATTTGAAAATTTTCTAGGTTTTCATGGTTTGATCAAATTTGTGGCTCATTTTACGTTTTCTCTCATGGTATATGAAATCCACGGCTTATTCATGGTCTTCACGGTAATGGTGTGGACAAGCTTCTTGTACAAAATTTATATTTAATCAAAGTTCCGAATCCATTCACTGGACATAATGAAAAAGTAATAAATATTGTTCTAATAGCAATTAAGTTATACTCAATCAAAGTTGCGAATCCATTCACTGGGAATAACCAGGACCGTCCCGTAGGCGGGGCGAGCGGGGAGACGGCCCCGGGCGCCGAAGTAAGAGGGCGAAAAATTCGGGAGAAAAATGAAAAAAGATAGGAAAAAATGAAATGAAATGAAATCTTTAAGTTTAACGTCCCACGGTTATGCCGGATAGACTAAAGGATACGGTGATAATGAGAGATGAGTGAAATGGTGGAATGAAGAAAGTGGGAGGAAACGGTAGAACCCCGAGAAAACCGACGAGCAAGGTGTTTGTCCACCACAAAGTCCACACAAGATAGGAAAATTTGCTTGGAATATATGTATGGGGGCGCCGTCGTATATTCTTCTCCCGGGCGCTGATTTTCCACGGCACGGCCCTGGGCTAAAATAAAAACGGTAATAAATACTATTCTAATAGCAATTAAGTTATATTCAATCAAAGTTCTGAATTAATTGAATGGGCGGGCCGCGGTGGCTTAGTGGTACAGCGTTCACCTCAGGTGCTTGGCGTCCCGGGTTTGATCCCAGACAACGCCAAGTGAACTTTGTGGTGGACAAACACCGTGTACGTGGGTTTTCTCCTGGTTCTCCCGTTTCCTCCCACTTTCTTCTTTCACCATTTCATTCATTACTCATCATCACCGTCTCCTTTAGCCTAACCGGCATAACCGTGAGACGTAAAACAAAGATTTCATTTCATTTTTCATTTTCAATTCAATGGGCATAATAAAAACGTCATAATACTATTGTAATAGAAATAAATTATACTAATCAAATTTCCAAATCAATTCACTTTGCATAATAAAAATGTTAATAAATACTGTTCTAATAGAAATTAAGTTATTCTCAACCAAAGTTCAGGATCAACTAACTGATTATAATAAAATCGTAATAAATAATGTCCTAATAGCAATTAAATTATTCTCAAAGTTACAAATTAATTTACTGGACATAATAATAATGTTCCATAGCAATTAAGTTATACTCTCCAAAGTTCCGAATCAATTCACTGGGCGTAATAAAAACGTAATAAATACTGTTCTAATAGCAATTAAGTTATACTCAATCAAAGTTGCGAATCCATTCACTGGGTATAATAAAAACGTAATACGTACTGTTTTAATAACAATTAAATTATACTCAATCGAAGATTCAAATCAATTCACTTTGCATAATAAAAATGGTAACAAATGCTGTTCTAATACCATTAAGTTATTCTCAATCAAAGTTCAGAATCAGCTTGCTAGGTATAATAAAATCGTAATAAATAATGTTCTAATACCAATTAAGTCATTCTTAAAGTTTCAATTAAATTACTGGCCACAATAAAAAGGTAATAAATACTGCTCCATAGCAATTAAACTATACTCACCAAAGTTCAGAATCAAGTCACTGAGAATAATAAAAACGTAACAATACTGTTCTAATAGCAATTAAGTTAATAACACTATTGTAATAGGAATTAAGTTATATCTAGGTACTAACCAAATTTCCAAATCGATTCACTTTGCATAATAAAAATGGTAATAGGTAATGTTCTAATAGGAATTAAGTTATTCTCAATCAAAGTTCAGGATCAAGTTACTGGGTATAATAAAAGCATGATAAATAATGTCCTAATACCAATTAAGTTATTCTCAAAGTTCCAAATTAATTTACTGGGCATAATAAAAACATAATAAATGTTCCATAGCAATTAAGTTATACTCTCCAAAGTTCCGAATCAATTCACTGGGCATAATAAAAACCTAATGATACTGTTCTAAAAGCAATTAAGTAATACTGAATCAAAGTTCCGAATCAATTCACTGGGCATAATAAAAACGTAATAAATGCTGTTCTAATAGCAATTAAGTCATACTCAATCAAAGTTCTGAATTAATTCATTAAACATAAAAACGTAATAAATACTTTTCTAATAGTAATTAAGTTATAGTCAATCAAAGTTGCGAATTCATTCGCTAGGCATAATAAAAACATAATAAATACTGTTTTAATCGCAATTAAGTTGTATTCAATCAAAGTTCCGAATCAATTATCTGGACATAATAAAAACGTAATAATACTGTTATAATAACGAAGTTATACTCAATCCAAGTTCATTATCAAGTTACGAGGTATAATGGAAACATAATAAATAATGTCTTAATAGCAATTAAGTTATTCTCGAAGTTCTAAATCAATTTACAGGCCAAAATAAAAAGGTCATAAATTCTGTTCAATAGCAATTAAGTTATACTCAACCAAAATTCCGAATCAATTCGCAGTTCACAATAAAAACATAACAATACTGTTCTAATAGAGATTAAATTACACTCAATCAAAGTTCTCAGTCAATTCATTGGCCATAATAAAAAGGCAATAAATACTGTTCTAATAGCAATTAAGTTATAAGTTATACTCAATCGATGTTCCGAATGAATTCACTGGGCTTAATAAAAACTTAATAAGTACTTTTCTAATAATAATTAAAAATATACTCAATAAAAGTTCCAAATCTATTCACTTTGCGTAATAGAAATGGTAATAAATACTGTTCTAATACTATTAAGTTATTCTCAATCAAAGGTCAGAATCAACTTACTGGGTACAATATAAAACGTAATAAATACCTCTAATAGCAATTAAGTCGTACACAATCAAAATTCCAAATTAATTCACTAGGCATTAAAAATACGTTTCTAATAATAATTAAAGATATATGTTGGACAAATAAAGAATCAAATGAAGAAAGAGTTATTTAGAATTATGGGGTGATTTATTTGTAGTTAGTTTATGTCAGGTTTAAAATTGTGGTATATTATATTATAAACAAATAAAAATGTATCGTTACCAATAAAATAATTCTTTCTTCACAGTTCTCGGTGAAACTGTAACGTTTTCCAAGTGATTTTGACACTTGTCTCTAATACTTGTAAATTCCAAGTTCAACTTTCGGTACTTGATAACCCAGTGAAGTGGCTCTGACAATTCAAATAATCCACTCTTAATGCAGAAGTTCACAAAGTGGGAAATTTGAAATGGAAATAGCAACATTGTCCTTGGTGTTTTGTCAATTACTCTGTAAACCACAAGGAAAAGTTCTAGTTACGACCTTTTACATTTAACATAATTATGGGAACTTTTAAAGTAAGCGATGATTTTTGCATATACAAATCAAAACAAGGATATTAAACAAAAATGAATAGAATTCATGGTGAAAGCTTTAAAGTTTGACCTGTGTAACTTGCTATTAAGGATAATAATATTTATAATGACGTTGACGTCAATATTTGTTAATATTTTTTCGCACTAAAAACAAGACATTGTAAGGGAAGTTTTAGTGCTATTTAACTCGTTGAAATCTGCTCTGTAACGTTAGTCTAAAGCCATTAAGAGTCTTCATCCCGGCAAAATTAAAATACCGCTAATTTTACAGTAATTATGTGATATCTTTAAATAGATAAAAGATAATCGAAATGTGGAACAAGAGCGCCCTAGACAATATTATTTTACATGAGAAACCGTTATCACGACTCACTTATCTGCTTTCGATTTCGAGCCATTTTGAAAAATCGGCATTTATTTTCGCGTTTCTAAACAGCTGAAAACGGAAAGCCACTAGGTGACTTGGGATAACGGTACCTCACGCAAAATAATATTGTCTAGGGCGCTCTTGTTCCATATTTCAATTATCTTTTGTCTATTTAAAGATATCACATAAATACTGTAAAATTAGCGGTATTTTAATTTCGCCGGGATGAAGACTCTTAAATAGTGTCGTCAGAAAGAAATACAATTTTACATTCGCAAGGGACATAGTTTTCAGTTTTTATGAAACTTACAAAAATGGATGGCACTGTTGTCGAACCCAATTTGGCCCCTTCTTTATTTTTCCCCCTTGCGAAGGATGGGGCAAAAGGTGTGGGATGTCGTTTGTCTGCGACCTTCCTAGGAATTTTCTTTTTCGAAACTTCCATCCCTCTAAGTAACCTGACACCACTGACCACTGTCTAGTAATCTGCAGCTTCTTGTGCGGAAGAGGAGTTTGAAGCTAATCGCTCGATTTCTTGTAAAGAACGATGAATAACGAAAATGTCGATTGCTGAGAGATTTTTTTTTTTTTTTTTTTTTTGGTATTTGCAGTACATAGCTTGTCTTTGTTCACGTGATACTGAACTTGCAATTAAATACATTTGCTCAGCACAGATTTAAGATGTCATAAATGGCAACTCAAATTGAACACAAGAACCTCCAGTGGCGTACACACAACGTTATAAAGAGTAGTTCAAGCACCCAAGTTCATATCTATGCCATTGAACTGTACAATATATTAACGGGTAAAGTACAAAAATTTGAATTCTTTATCCAGTATACGAATTTTGAAATGCGTTACTCCTTTAAAACTTCATGTATTGTCGGTTTGGGGTAATAACGCTATTTAGCAATGAAGACAATATAAGAAAGAGAGAGAAAAAGAGAAAATAGCTTTAACAGCAGGATTAGCGAGAGAGAGAGAGAGAGAGAGAGTAGTGTTGTTATTACGAAGATACAATAGTTATTATCAAATAATTGGAATTAACGAAAGAAGTGGCTCACTTCGTAAATAAATATTTCATTAGTTTCCCGACAGTATTACATAAGTTATTTCTCATGGAAAGGAGTATTATACGCTTTATTGTGAGTTTTCTTCTGACGTAGTTTTCCGAAAACGTTTATTATGATTTTGTTCATATTTCGTATGTAATATTCTAGTATTAGCTGCAGCATGTCCTGATTTAATGTTAAAGATCGATTTGGGTCTTTGCAGTTTTGTGCTTTTCGTTCTTATGCAACAATGCAACTTAGACATTATAAAGGACGGAACCAACTATTAATTACGAACCACAAACGGAGCTTGAGTGCTGCGTAATTGGCTAGTGCATAGATCAACATGAAAAATCGACCTCACAGCATTGTTGCCACACTTGGTACAATTGTACCAAATACAGCCCTTTTTATCATTCATCGGCCCGTTGGTACCACGCTGGTATTTTCAGCCCCTTTTGTGAAAAATTTGGTACAATTTTATCGAAAGTATCAGTAAGACTTCCTCTACATCTCTTTCTTTTGATGTCTTTCAGGGAAGCTTCTAGGGCCCTGGACCGGTTGTGTATATTTTCACAAATGTCAGTTTATTTACCTTATATTCTCAAGTCTATTATCCTCCTTCGGTCGTGAAATAGGCGAGAATAAAGTGCAATACGTTATATTTTAATATTTTATTATTTATAACGTACTGTTTACACTCGAACTCGGAGATGATTAATTTGTTCCTAAGCATTGTTCAGCGTAAGCTCTAAACTCCGATAAACAAAATATTTGTATCCTTCCGCTTGTCACAAATACGATTGGCTAGTGATGTATCACTCCCACTTCCCACGGGGAGGAGCAAATTGTGCACGTGCATTTTGACAATACTGTCTCGTGTTGTTCAGATACTTACAGCAGCAGCAGAAAATAAACTCGAAATATTTTTAAAAAAAAAAGTATTTGAATTTCGCTCGTAAGCAATTGTTGCTTACAGTAGTGAGTAAAGGTTTGCCTTGTTGGTGTTTCACCACAACACCGCGGAACCGGGATTCATGCCAGTCATCTTTCAGACTTTAAAAGCAGAACGCCCGTCCACAGTTGAGTTGGCGCCATAATTACTGCGCATGCTTAGTGTTTATTTCTATTGTTTCATTAGCCACACTCGATTGCAGTATTATTAGATAATCCGTATTATATTTTTTTGTAATTTATAATAATATAGCAGTTTTATATGAAACTTCATAGTAAAAGTAATAATGCAATCACATGAACTATTTTGCGGTGGAGTACAAGCGTCAGTAGGAAACAGCAAATCAGCGAGATTTAGTTTCACGTAGCTTTGTTTATCGCAGTTTAGAGCTTAGGCCGAACAATGTATAGTTTTATTTTTTTTTTTTTCATATATGGTCATAATACCGTTTTGGTTTATTGGTCACTTTGAAATAGAGGCGCGTTTGGTTTCGTTACAATACATACCGAAAATGATAACTGTTTTCCCTTTTAATTTGAGGCCTCTGTTATACTTCCTATGAGCAACAAAAGTTTCTTCTACTTCCGAGGTTGTTCGGGTTCCTCCTATTTGGATGTTTTTAAAAAGTATTTTTTTTAAAGAGTACTTCCTCGACTTGCACTCTTGGGAGAGGGGGGAGTGTTCTAGAACTTCACCTCTTTTAGATTCGTGTTATTATAGTAATGTATTACACTGGTATAAAATAATGAATTCAGCCCTTTTTGTTTCAATTTGGTACTATTTTTTTAGCCCACTCCAGAGCTAGGACTGTGGCAACACTGCCTCACAGTGTAGGCCTATTCTACTCGTATTACCCAGCATATTCTCACGTCCAGGAAATATAAGGGGAACAAGACACGTACTTTTTATTATTGTTTTTCGAATGAAGAAAACAAGTATAGTGAGATTTCTTGCTAAGTTTATTGTTATAAAAATTGTATTCTTACATGTTAGTATATTTTTATATATGAACTCCCTTCGTATGCATTGTGAGATGCAGAAGAAGATGAAAGGTGTAAATTCGATTTTTTGTTAAGATAGCATGTAACGTAAATACATGCAATGAAGCAATAGCTGTGGGCGTTAGTGTTGTATTTATGGAGAAAAGAGCTGTTACAATGTATCCATTTTTTTAAAAGTAGTTATTTAGATACTATATGCCTAAGCTATGTAAACACAAAATAGTCTATAAGCTATTGCCTATATGTTTAGCGTAAGCGTCTTCGGCGCAGAAGACCCGAATTTGATTCCTCGTGGCAGCTCATATGGTTCGGGTTCCAAGTAAGCCGTAGATTCACGCCCTCTACTATAACCAATCAACCAAAAAAAAAAAAAAGTTCTATAGGAGCATATCAACTGAAGAGCGAAAGATCGGTATACATCATACGATTCACCTAGTTGCGTAAAATAGAGTTTTTTTATTATTATTATTTTACTCGCAGTTTTGAATATATGTATGCACAGAATGATAAAATAAAGCTGTTGCACGACTGTATAAAAATAAATGCATCAAAAACAATACATCGGTATTTTGATATGTGTATGGAGCCTCTTCCGTTCAAATTTCGATTCAAAACCAAAATCAATCCTTTGTTATTGACAGTTTAAAAAAAATAGTTTGTTTCGAAAAGAACATAAATATATATTTACAAAATGAAGTTGGTGGTCAACTTCACACTGATCCCTCTTTTAGACTTCCGAACTATGCTATGCATAAGGGGCGCTGTCCGTCTGTTGACAATGCTTCACAGTTGGCACTATTATTGATGATCTCGTTTTGAAGGAATTTATTTGACACGAACATGATCTGCGATTTCACCAGTTGACAATGTTGCACACGTATTATAAATTTGAAGTATTTCAAATGCCAGTACGTCGGTTTATTGCATATTTCGTACCCCCTGATAATGCTGCACAGCATATGGGTAAAGTACAGACCACAGTGTTGCAAACTGTAGCAAAAATACAAGATTCAAACGGGACAATATAGATTCTCCTCAAGCTTGATATACTATATCTGGTTTACAAAACTACACCGCCAGACGTTGCTATAATTTTTCTTTCTTACTAGTATAGGCGGCGCCACAGTGGGTGCAGCTGCACCCACATTAACTTTGATTTTCAGATTTTCTACAATATTCCTTTCTATTTTGTATATTTATCTTGGTGCCGCTTATGCTTACTAGTCCTTTTCCAATTTGTATTACTTAATATATACTGTCATTTCAGGAACAATAAATTTTATTGTTAGTTGGCAACACTGCTCCCCGTATGGCAACACTGTTTATGCATTTCGTTAGCACTTTTTTTCGTTATTAAGTTTATAATGTTTCACTCCAATTGCACTACCCATTTTCAAGATATTCAATTTTAAGTTACATGCAGCCCGTTTTCACTTTTTGACTATATTTGACTTTTCAAGTTCCAGGACCTCTAGCTCCTCTCCCTATCGTCCATAGCACCTTAAATTTATGAGATCTCCATATCTCCTCATGCTCTCTCATACAATGAATTTGCCTGACTCTTCTTTCTTAGATGGATTAAAAGAAAAAAAACTTATCAATAACTGAACTTCCGCTATACTGTAGATATATGGACTTGACTCTAACCGTCTCCAGAGTTTCGTGAACGAGAGTGCTTGATTTGTAGTGGATCAAACTTTGACCATAAATCGATTACGAAAGATAGCGACGTCACAGTTTTTACCCGTTGTTGTTCAGCCTTCAGCTGGTATCCCATAATTTTACCACATCCAGAGTTGTAATTACTTGGTTAAAAAAATTAAATAATGATTAAGTTAATCGGTTGAAGTTGTTGTTAACTTTTAATTTATTTAATTAAAATTTCCAGGAATTAATCAATTAAGAAATTAATCATTATTTTTTCCCCTTAAACACATACGAAATTCCACAATATTATTAACTATTATTGGAAAAAGATTTTTTTTCAAATATGAGACGCATACCAATTGATGTGAACAAAATTATATGTCAGTCTCAAAACTCATGCGTAGTTTTTGAAAAATCGAGAATTTTTTTCCTTCAAAACATAGGCCTAAAATATTAAACTGTACAAGAACCATGCCAGCAATTTACAGTGAAAACGGATCATGAAATATAAGTTCTTCACTCTGATAGTAGAAGGGGGTACGGTGGCTCAGGGTAAAGAGCTTAACTCAAGTTTGTGGGGTCCCAGGTTCGATCCCGGTCAAATAAGTTTGTGGTGAACAACATCGTGTCCGTGGGTTTTCTCGGGGTACTCCCGTTTCCTCCCACATTCTCAATCCATCAATTTTTCCATAATGACTCACTTGCCTTAATGATCGTCTCCCTTAGCCTAAAGGACATAACGTGGGACGTGAAATTGAAAATTTTACTTTAATTTCAATTAGTTCTTCAGATGTTCTGTCTGCTTGGGCAAATAGACACATAGACAAGATAAATCTACGTATAAACCATTTGATAAATAAAACTCCTTTAAAAATCAAATAAGTGTGTCGCAAAGTTCTGAGTGTTCAGTAAAGTGTGTCGACAGTCAGAAAGGTTGGTAACCACTAGTCTAAGAAATAAAGAGAATATCCTGTAGAATCACGCCCTTATGGGTCAAAGGAGAACAAAGAGAACTTGAAGAGGTCGATTGTTCAAATATCTGGGAAATATTTTGCTGAGAAATGCTTAGTGCGCCTAAGAGATTAGATCAAGAGTTGCCATAGCCAAAGAAACATTCAACAAGAAAAGATTTTTGAAATTGTGTGATAGAGACGGTGTATACTGTTTACAAGTGGAGCGTTACTAGAATGAAACCAGCCAAATCCAACCTGTTTTTACCACTCTCGCTCACGCGCATACTCACCATCGCTCACTTCGAACGCATCCCTGCGCTGTCACGCAGGCCCACCAGCTTCGCTCTGTCGTGAGTCGGTAAGATAGCATTCGTGCTTTTTAGTGGCAACCTAGCATAGGTTGGTTTGAATTTTGACATACTTTTGAAACGGGAGGGCCAGAAAATTTTGGTTAAATTTTGTGCTTTCCTGATATATTTTCTGTATTTTTTGATGATTTAGGTTAGGTTAGGTCACTTTAAGTTAGTTTGTGTTAGTTAGTTTAGGTTAGATTAGGATTTTTGGATGTGGGAAGCCAGAATACTTGCTTAAAATTCGTACTTTCCTCATATATTTTCTGTTTTTGGTAGATTAGACTAAGGTAGAGTAGGTTAGAATATGTTATGTTATGTTAGTACTTGATAATTACACTTACGTAACATCAACTCAATTTTCCTTGTAAACATGTTGATTTTACCTGATTTTGGCCCCCTAGTTCCAAAACTATCCCTGTGTTTTTTGCACTGTAGTTATTATGTCACACATCCGTACGCAATATTTATAAGCAAATAGTACTTTTCTATTCCAAACTGTAAAACTTTAGACGCCTTTGTTTTGAAGTTAACTGATTTGTAACTTAACCTAACTTAGCCTAGCGTAACGTAATCTAACCAAATGTAGTACCAAACTTGCCTTTTTTGCTATACTTTTTTTTTTTCAATTTTCGTGTCGTTCGGCGATACACCACAAATGTCTTTTTCTTTTTTATTGTGTTACAAATAGAAAACCATTCAAATAAAACAGATTTTATTTTATAGAAAACACGTTAATCCAGAAATAGAATATGGTTTTAATAATTTTCAATTTGGATATTACAAAGAGTAAAAAAATCTGGCAAAATACTTCCACATCTTTTCTTCAGAACAACAATCCTTGATTTATACTAAACTACATATTAATTCAGAAATCACAGCACTTTTTCCTGGTATTAGCCCAAATCCAGTGAAGAATCCTTATGATTCCTCTTCAGACTTTTCTTTCAGAAGCTTCTGAAGATCGCCTTTCTTGTGCTTATCCATCATATCATCGCAGTCACCAATACAACGCCCTTTTATAAACACTTTAGGGATGTTGTAGGTCCCAGTAATTCCACCCAGAACTTCTTCCATTTCAGGACCTTCCTTTATTTGATCAAGTTCCACGGTTTTGAATTTTTCTCCTAGTTCATCAAGAATTTTCTTTACCAGAATGCCCTGCGGACTAGATGTTTTGGTGAAAACTACTACTTTGTTATTTCTCACCAGATCTAAAAGCGTCTTGGTACTCATGGTGGAAAAGTTCAGTTTTTTTACGTTGAAGAAAACTATTTACAGAATCTGCTATTCTACTTCTGGCTTTAATGCAACCATATTACACAGTAATTAATTTTATTAATATCCCTTCCTCTTCTTCCAATAACTTCAGTCACAGATAATTGTCTTCTATGTGTTTCTTCTTTCCTTTACATATGTTGTTGTGAATGCATTTTTTACGCGCTACCCTAGCCACTGTTTTTAAGTTGGCCACAAGGAAGTGGTGAGGGTAGATTTACATCGCAGTTGCACCACCAGAGTGTGACGTGGTCACGTGGTATTATCATGGGGGTCAAGGCTGAAGAAAATGAGCCCTGAGGAGCTTCTAACCCCCTTCGCTCGCTCAGTTGTTTCATAACTTAAGTATATCACTTTTTGTGCACTATATACTACGTACAAGGGGAAATGAATATTATTTTTATCTTATTTTACTAATAAAAGTGTTATAAAAATAAAAATAATTTAAAAAACTCCTTAGGACTGGTTTGAACCCACGTCAAAAACGACTTTAATTACTAGCCCGTTCGCCAGCACCATCGGCCACGAGGACCGAGACCAGCTGACGTTTGATAAGTGCTATATGTATGCTACGTGGAAATAAACGGGAAACTTCAACCAATCAGAACCGTGTATTTAGCTACTATGTCTAGGGTCAAGCGTGATTAAAATACATGCGTCGTGAAAATTGATCTTTGCTCAAGGATCTGCCCTTACAACAAAATCTTGAAGCCATACGTCACAGTTTTGCCACCCCCTACTCTGCCCACTCCGCCCAATAGGATCGCAATGTTTTGAGCCAACAATCATGGCGGAAACAAAGTAGCTAATCAGACGATGGCAGAAACGAGAGTAGCCAATCAGACGTGCCGATGCTCGGTTGTTTTTTTGGCTTCATCGGTTTAATAGGATGAAGATACATATGGGCAGATCCTCTATTTACAACATCCTTGTATTTGCTACTATAATTATGAAAATGAAAAAGAAAAAGAAAGAATATGCGCATGGGAATTTTCCCACAATTTAAAACCTAATGCAATATTTTATATGCTAATTACTTCACTTACCTAAAATTTAAGAATACTGAAATTTTTAAAATAGCACGAAAGTTTTGCTGGGATTCTGTAGGTAGATAGAAAATACGCGTAAATACGAGTTGGGACTCCAAACTTAAGCAACTCGGCTCTTGACCAGTTAGTTTTTGTGATAACTCCAAAACTCAATGCACAACAGCTTTTAAAGTAACCCCTTCAGCGACGGTACATTTTTGGTCAAGTTCTTGAAATCTATCGTTTGCAATGTACCGTAATAGCGTCTGCGAGTGTGGGCGTCATTAGCAGGGGCTCGGGGAGAATCGTCCCCCCAGATTTTAGTCAAATACATTTAAAGAAATTATACTACTTTGTATATATAACTTTTGTCGGGAAGAGGATTATGATTCATTCGACCTCCCCAGTCCAGTAAAGTGGAATCAACAATATCTTGTACCTTTCTCCATATAGATCAAGGATGTCATAAATAGGGGATCTGCCCATATGTATCTTCTTCCTATTAAATCGATGAAGCCAAAAAAAAAAAAAAACCGAGCATCGGCACGTCTGATTGGCTACTCCCGTTTCTGCCATCGTCTGATTGGCTACTTTCGTTTCCGCCATGATTGTTGACTCAAAACGTTGCGATTCTATTGGGCGGAGTGGGCAGAGTAGAGGTGGCGAAATTATGACGTATGGCTTCAAGATTTTGTTGTAAGGGCAGATCCTCTATTTTATAAGATCCTTGATATAGATTGGGTAAACTGAAACGAACAAATGTCGCTTGCTGGAATGTTTCTTTTGTAGCGCTTATTGCCGCTTGCTCAAAGTCAGTCATAAATTCTTGCCCACTAAACTGGAAACAACAATTTTCACCTCTTTTCTTGAGTTGCTGAAGCATGGGTGTGTACAATGACTGACATTTACTTTGCAACAAGCAAAGAGGAACGGAAAAAATGTCCGAAATACTTTCCGTGCCATATATATATAATTATGAAAATAGACGTGGACAAATTTTAATGTTCCATCCATCACTACCTTTTCGTTTATTTCACTTTACAGAAATTCACTTTCACTTTACAGTGTACTGATATACCAACCATCTTAACTTTCTCAATAATTTATGAAATTATTTGTTTGTTTCTTACTGTTTGTATATGTGATCACCATATTACGAAGTAAGCAATTTCTCAACATGTAATATAAATATCGGCGTACTACTGGTACAGTATAAGTTTTCCACAAACTTATGTGAAAAATAAAAAGTCATTCTGCGAAACAGGAACACATGCATTGGGTTATTTTTCTGTTCTTTGAAGCATGGCATTTGAAGATGTTTGGTCCACAGTATACATAACGTGAAAAATTAAAGTATTTTTTATTTTATCGGCTCAACAATAGAAGTTCCCCTTCCCGCACAGAATAACTATTATGTATTTAAGAGGAGACTGGATATGGCAGTTAAATTATAGGCCGTCTCCAATCTCCTTTCAATATTACATTTCCCATTACTCTCCAATATCTTCTCAACAAAACATTTCCCATCACCCTTCAATCTCCTCTTAACAATACTTTTCTCATCACCCTCTAATCTCATCTCAACAATAATTTCTCATTATCCTCCAATGTCCTCTCAACAATATATTTCCCATCATTCTCCAATATCCTCTCAACAATACATTTTCCATCACTCTCCAATCTCCTTTCAACAATACATTTCCCACCACTCTCCAACCACCTCTCAACAATACATTTTCTATTACCCTCCAATCTCTTCTCAACAATACTTTTCTCATTACCCTCCAATCTCCTCTCAACAATAATTTCTCATTACTCTCCAATCTCCTCTCAACAATACATTTCCCATTACCCTCCAATCTCCTCTCAACAATATATTTCCCGTCACCCTTCAATTTCCTCTCAACAATACTTTCCTCATTACCCTCCAATCTCCTCTCAACAATACATTTCCCATCACCCTTCAATCTCCTCTCCACAATACTTTTCTCATTGCTCTCCAATCTTCTCTCAACAATACATTTCCCATTACCCTCCAATCTCCTCCCAACAATTCATTTCCCATCACCTTTCAATCTCCTCTCAACAATACTTTTCTCATTACCCTTCAGTCTTCTGTCAACAATACATTTCTCATCACCCTCCAATCGCTACTCTAAAATCTTTCTCTTGCCATGGCAACTAACTCTTTTATATTTAAAATTTAACCAATGGTATGGTATTTTGTAAGTCAATATTAAAACCGAAGGTGGTAGTAGATTTCTATTAATTCTAATTTTAATAGAGAGATATTTAACTGGAGATAAAACCGCTTCTTGTTACTGTATGTATTAACGTTTTTTTTATTATTTTATTGCGATTAACGTTAAAACCAGAAGTAGTTGATTTGTAATAGAAGCTTGAGAGAGAAAACGATATCTATTCTTAGAACTAGGGGTGAGAGTGTGGGCAACGCTGGTGGACGCCGTATCCCCACTCCCCAAAAAATTTCTTTGGCTTCCTCCACTTCCTAAATAGGCACAATGAGCAAAAATAGTTCCGGGGAACCAAGGACGCCGATTTCTCTGTAAATTTGGAAGGGGGCATTCAGTTGCAGAAGGTATCTATATGAGAATTTTGGGACAAATTGCATTCAAATTATGCCAAATATTGTATGCTCATAAATACAATTAGGGGGCAAAAATGAGCTTTGGGGGGTCCGGACCCCCCAGGATAGGCGCCCTTGCGGGGAACGGCTTGAGGTCATCCGTCCCCCTTTCTTTTCAGATCCACTTTTACCCCTGTTTAGAACGTTGAACTGATCCCAAACAAACTCTTCCACTGTACATCAATATGGCAACCGGAAATTCTAGTGGATTTCTGCCAGCTCTGGTTTTAATAGAGAGTTAAAGATGACGATAAAATGTATTCTTGGCATGCTTAATCGATCGTAGTAAACCTCTTCTTGCCACCTACTATCGTTCTTACTCTATAATGATCAATATTAAAACCGGAAATGCTTCGCTTCTACCACTTCCGGTTGTAATATCACCTCCATCAACGAACTCAATTCCTTCCTGGTGGTGATCCATTAAATAGTTCTTCAGATTTTGTATCTTCCGGACGGACGGACATACGGACAGAATAAATATATGAACTGTCATAATGACAATAAATAGCCTATATGAACTGTCAATTCCATATCTTTTTATTATGTACAACCATTATTTCTTTGCTACAGGAGTTAGGAAATGTTATAGATTGTAATATACCAGGTGGTAAAGACCTGCACGGGCCTAATTTTTCGGCCCGAGCCCAATCCAGCCCGAATGTAGTACCTAGGCCCGGCTCAGCCCGGGTCCGAAAAATTTTGGAGATTTTTGGCCCGAGCCCGACCCGGCCCGATAAGTTTTTAAATGTTCTTGTCCCAAACCCGGCCCAAGCCCGATAAATTTTAAAAGTTTCATATTGTAACATTTTTCACGGGCACACTTCTTCAACGTTTGCCTTTATTCTAATTATCGTTTAAGGAAAGTCAATAATTATTAAAGAATTGCAATTAATCGGCCCCAGCAAGGCCCGACCTGAAGAGAAATCAGTGTCGGCCCGCCCAAGCCCGGCCCGGCCCAAAGAAATAACAGAGTCGGCCCGTCCAAGCCCAGCCCGCGGGCCGAGGTCTCTACCAGGTGGCACATGTATAGTTGATACATGTAATTGTTAGAATATGACAAAAATGTTGTGTGTCAAATTTAAAACATGCAGAAACAACTTTTGCAGTCCCTGGAAATACGGATACTCAAGATAACAAAAAGTTACCGTTTGGCGTGGCGTGGCATGGCCAATTAAGCTATTCGCCATCCTGAGTTGCAGCGAACAGAAGTTTTCGTTTTTCAGGTTTTTGTTTTTATCTAAATTCCTGAGATTTTTTTTTTCCTGTGAGGATATTTAAAAGAAAGACTAAAACGTTAAACCTGCAAAATGTTTTGGCAATTTAAGCTCGCATATTGCAGTTCTGTAGAGAGATGTATCACAGAGTTGTAAGAAACATGTGCAGCCGGCTTGAAGAGGTTGTCCGGTGTTAAGATGCCCACATTCAACATGTGCTGCATTAAGACAAGAAAAGAAGCACCTAACATATAAATGTGTCAACTATTCGTGCCTCATCTTCAAGGGCGCCGATTTCTCTGTAAATTTGGGGGGCCCATTCAGATGCAGAAGGCATATATGAGGATATTAAGACAAATTGCATTCAAATTATGCTTAATATTGTATATTCTTAAATACGATAAAGAGGCCCACATGAGCTTTGGGGGGCCCGGGCCCCCTCGGCCCCCCAAGATCGGCGCCGTGGCCCACCTTGTAGATTGTTATATATTGATGTCATATTGATAGCATCCATTAACATCATTGTTACCAGTGAAGATTTAAACAGATTCATTCCATTAACCAATTTGGCCAAGATAATCGCTCTAATTATGTATATATTCCAAAATTAGCCTTTGGTTGGCTAGAACCCCCGCCCCCAGACCTCTGCGTTTCCTTAGCCTACAGCCTCGCACCTCTTAAACCCACAATTCTACCAAATTCCAAGTTTCTTTTCTTATTTCAACTATCTGAAAGATAAGATTTTGTATCCCAAGAAAACACCCACTTATATAACATGGCAATTTCTTCATCCCCCTTTAGACCCCTTAAAAACTAAAAATATTCACTTTTGGCAATTATCCTGTGTTAGTCTCGGAAGGCTACAATCGTGCCAAATTTCATCATTCTAATCCTGTCGGAAGTGCCTAAACATTTTGGGATGTAAAAGATGTACCATATAAACAGCATGGGAAAGATTTTTCAGTTCGCATAAAACCATTCAATGTAAGGAATTTTTTATTTTTTGTGATTTGCTTAGGTAACGCTAACGAATATGTACAAGCATGCCGAATTTCAACATTTTATTTCAATTCCAAGTACCTACAATATGAGATTATAGGTTAAAAAAAACTCACATTTAAATAGAGATGCAAGGGCTCGGAAAAAACCGGCTTTTTTGGAAAAAAACTCGGTTTTTTCTGCTTTGCTTTTTTGCTTCGGAAATTTTGGGCTTTTTTTCAAAATACTGCTTTAAATTGATAAAACAGACTTTGTATCGCTTCTCTATAACACAAAAAATCATTTAATTAGTGGTTGTTGCTGATAATAATATAAAACATCGAAAATAAACTATGAATTTCGAAAAAAATATTTCAAACAATTTTTCTTCAACATATTTACATTATGAATTCCACAGGATTAACCAATGTATATAATAAGAATTTTTTAACCTCCTATATACAAAAGTAAGCAGAGTTGGCAAGAACCGTGCTTGTTTTTGAATATGCCAAAAACCCGTTTTTTGGGGGATGTTTAACCCAGGCTTTTTTGGTTTAAACCAGGCTTTTTTGACTTAGATTTTTTGCTTTATGTATTTATATTACATATTCACAGAAATAGCCTAAGTTTGTTTCGCCTTGATGTTATTATGCAACAGCGGGGTTATGCCGGAAGAACTCCCATAAGCTTAAAGAAGTGCGGTCAGTAAATTTCTTAAGTTGAGAATCTCCCGCCCTAGCCACTGGGAAAATCCCGTCATTACTTGAAATGTAAGACAATAACGGGAAAATCCTGTTATTGCTTTGCATGTAAAATTTAAAGATCAACGTACCATAATCAGTACGCTTAAACTGAGGTATTAAATTACAAATTTAGTACCGGTATGTAGATATCATTGAAAGTCCAATCCAAGCTAATGTTGGAAGCTACGTAGGCAATCGATAAATTTTGCCAATTTCTATCAATATATTTAAGCAATATTGGCTTCTTTATAAAACAACACGCATTTAGGCATGTAGAAATATACAATTTGGTTTGTTTCGTATATTTAGGCTTAACATCCTTACGAAATACCGAGGTTATCAAGGAGAAGACTTTCGCTTAAACTGACATCCGAACCGCTACTTGGGTTACGCATGAAAAAAGGATTGTGGTTCGACCGAGAATTGAACATGGGACACCTTGATTAAAAGGTGAAAGGGAAATAAAACTATTGCAGGTGGTTTGATATCTGGAAACGTTACCATGAAGTTCACACGATTCGCATTTTTCATTCTTTTTATTTTTGTGGTTTAAACCAGTTATTAAAAAAAAAAAATTGGTGTAAATCAGCCAACCCTAAAAGTAAACACTTCTTTTTAAAGAATACACAAATAACTAGCAAAATAGTATGTAGTATTTTTACTTCAAAATATTCCATACCCTCTTTTTGAAACAAAATAAAATTAAAATAAAACATAAGAGAAATACTTAGATTTATATGATACACTTAAAGGCTGCACATCTAGAGCTTTTGGTTCTGTATATTCTTGAAATTCTTCAGTTAAGTTTTATAGAACCACCATCACAGTTTACCCAATCCTCAAGTTTTCTGAATTTTTAACAAGAGGGATTCAACATATCATTATGGAACTCCCCCCCCCCCCCAAAAAAAAAAAAAAGACTACGGTATATATTTAAGTTAAACTAAATACAACTGCACAACAAACATGACTGAGTGATTAGCTTTTGCGCTTCTATCGGGAAGTCCGGGATTCAACCAGCATTCGACCATTCTGACAAAGCTTTTCTTCATTCCATCTGTGAATGTAGAAATAGTGCGTGTACTGTGAGTTGGGCGACTTCCTTTTATATTGTTTTTAAATCGTTATTATTACTAATTACCAGCAGTGACGGTTTTGCGAAGGTTAGGGGAGCGGTCTTTCGGACTGAAGCCCGTTCCCCAAAGTTACGGAATGTCTGCAACAAACGAAATATCTATTATTTATGCCTTTACTCATAAACTTTAAGCTCCCGTCAAATAAAAATTACGAATGTTTAAAAAAACTAAACATTAGTAAGAAACCCTTCCCAAAATACTTTTCTAAATCCGCCACTGATTCTCAGTATAAAATGATTTTTAAAGTTGTATCCGGAAGATTATTGCTAAACATATAAACGAAACGAAATATTAGTTATGCCTGTACTCATAAACTTCAAGCACTTCCCAAATAAAATTAGGACTTTTTAGGAAACGAAACAATCAGAAAAAACCCTCCTAAAGTACTTTTCTAAATCCTCTACTGATTATTTGTATAAATTTTTATTCAAGGTTGTGTCCGGAAAATTATTGCTAAATCACTTCACAGCTACAGTATAACAGAAATGTGGAAGTACGGTTTGACGGATATATTGAAAAACGTACGCTTTGACGGATAAATAGAAAAACGGGCAAGTTTAACTTTTGCGCTAGAACCTAGAGTACTAAAAGCTCTTAGAAATGAAACACGGATGACAAACTAGAGAAGAAAAAAGATGTCGATAACTCAAAAGTTAAAATAAAGTTAAATAGCCTCTAAAATTACCCTCAAATACTACATTCTTCATGTTAGCTTTAATTCGTAAAACATGTGCTCCATCCATCTTGATGGTGAATTTCAGAGCAAAATATCACATTCAGGTCATGGAATTTTTATCTAATTATAGAATATACTATAAGAAAGCTATTTAGATAGAAAAATCATGAAGTTGAAAAAAGCCAAAATTTCCAAAATTCTCGTTTTTTTCCCAAAAAAGCCGGCTTTTTATGTGAAAAAAACCACCGATTCAAAAAAGCCGGCTTTTTTGCATCTCTACATTTAAATAACATGGAGAATTTCTTCATCCTCCCTAAAAATTAAAATATATATATATATATATTCACTTTTAGCAATTTTCCCGTGTGTTTGTCCCGATAAGTTACAACCATGCCAATTTTCAACTTTCCACGTACACCGGAAGTCGTACCCTTTTAATTTATGTCAGTTCATGTAGTTTTATATATTGTTAGGATATAGAATTTAAAAATTCACTTTCGTTCAAGAGTTATCATATTCCGTAGAGTAACAGACGGAAGGACGTCCTACCAATAATCTTACTAAATGATTTTAATAAAGCGAGGCTTTGGTAAACAAAACTTCTTGTAAAGCAACTGCAAAAGTAAAGTTTGGGTCACAGCAGGCGGTACAAGGATTTCAAAGAAGACCATCAGTGATTATCTCAACGTTTGCGGTTTTTTAGCCGCTGCATTTCAGGTTCCAATCGTTTCTTTCTTTTCTATACCAAAAAACTTGTCGAACGATGCGAACCAACTTGAAACTTACGCACAATAGTAATAATCGTCTCAATGAGGTGTTTTCAGGACTCTGGATTGGCCGCGGATTGCCTTCATTGCCTGCTTCACTTGGCTGGCCACCTCGAAGTCCAGACTTAATAACCTCCAACAATTCCTTCTGGAGAATCATCAAGAATGTTGTTGAAACACACAACGTTATGCAACGATTGATGCATTGAAAGAAGCTGTGAAATTTGCTTTTAGATGGGTTACTCTTGCAATGCTGAAAAAAGAATGTCCCACAAAGCATGGCAACATATTATTCATGTTTGGAGCACGATGGAGCCCATATTGCTATGTTAGACATTTAGATATTGAAGCAACAGGTTTATCTTACACATAAAACTCAACGAATAGTGTGTATATATCTATAATTTTATTTAAAGTTTCCATAGTTTAAATATTTAGTACTTCAAGGGAGGATGACGAGAATTTGTGCCCACCCACCACTATAAACCTGCACTCTCTAACCCTTCACGATGATGGCGGTCCGCCTGCATAAAGGTATTATTTACCCCAAGAATAATTATGTAAAATATCCTATCAATTGGACCTCATATTCTTAATCTGCACTTTCTTTTAGGACATTTATTCCGAAGTTTGTCGTCCGCCTGGTTTTCGATAAAAAGCGTAATAACAGCTACGAAGATTTAAAAATCACCAATTTTCAGTACCTCTTTAAAATAGTATAATAGTGTACGATAGAGTAAGGTAAGGATAAGTAGAGTAGAGTACGGATTGGTTAACTTACGGTTAGAGAAATTTGGACCCATTTTGTTAAAGTTAATAAGAGTGTAATTTCTCGTTTCTTCGTAAGGGTACAAACTGGGGCGTCTCTGTACACATGCAGCCATGTTCAGAATACAAGTGCTCGTTACTTTCGCATAATTCAACCATGGGGTTACCTTGCGCGAAGTAGTTCCCTTCGCTTGCCAAGTAGTTCCATGTTTATAATCGCTTATACAGGAAAATAAACACAAATTCTGCTCTCGTTACATGTTATCAAGCACACAAATGAGCAAAATATCCATTTCGGATATAGTATACATGAAGCTGCATCAGTTCCCGAAGGAGCAGGACGCTCATACTTTTACTAATTATTCATTGAGTATGTACGAACTTACAAAAGGGTAACAAAGCGACTTTTATTTACTTATCGACTGATACGAAAATAAAAAAGAACGTATCTGTACTTTATATCTGCATGTGTAGTGCCCTTGTACTTTATCTATGACTATGTGTGTGTGGGGGGGGAGGAATTTAACGCATATCGCATGTCTTGTGCACATGGATACTTCTTACTATTGCACTACGTAGAAAATTTATGGTATTTCATATAGAAGTGGTAATAGAACACAGAAGAAACGCAGATCAGGGAGTTCTCATGTATACTATTACCGTGTAAATGATTATGTTTTGTTAGATTTTAAGTTAACGTTTTTTATTAAACTTTATACCAATCAAGAAGGAAACATTAAACACTGAAGAAAAGAAGATGCCCCACAATCAATTTTTAACATCATTGAGTATTTGTTTCAAAGTCCCTTTAGCATATTTCTCATGAACAGTGTCAGAATCGCCAATAAATCTACCATTCACGAATACTTGAGGGACAGTATCAATTCCTGTCATGGTTCCCAAAGCCTTCTGGATACTCAGTCCTTCCTGCATTCGATCCAGATCAACACTTTTGTACTCTTGACCAATCGCATCTAACAACTGCTTCACTCTCAAGCTGTAAGAACAATCACTTTTGGCAAACACAACGATTTTACTAGCTTTTAATATATCATTGATTATTTTCGCCATCGACCCATCAACAAAGTATTGTAAACCCTACAGTCAAATGCCAAAACTTTTTTCTTCTTTCTTTCTTCTTGACCACAACCCAGATTATATATCTTCAGGTGCAGACGTAAGTCTGAATCACCCAAATCACTGAGTGTTGGTATAAATAATTGCTTTGTACAACGTAGAAATTAATGAAAATGACGGATGATGATGAAAAATGGCAGATAATCTCGTTTCTTTATCAAGATTCCTCAAAAGACGTTTTGCTTTCTCTCAGGAGTAAAGGAACTGTTTCAATGGCGTTGATGCTACAATTTTCGTATCTAGTTTTAATTAACTCGAACTTCAAATATTCGACAGACAGAACAAAAGTACTCTTGTGTATACATTGGATAATATCTTCCTGTTCTATCTTCAGCATTTTGTTGCACATTTTGGATCTTATCTTACATTTAGACAGAACAGGAATACGTGTTCTGCCTAATCTATTCAAAAATTGCGAGATATGCAGCAAACCGGTAAATGTGCATTAAAATATGCAGCAAAGAGGTAAGTATGCATTAAAATATGTAGTAAAGAGGTAAATATGCACTAAAATATGGTAGTCAAGGTAGGCCTTACCTACGGGCGCAAGGCGTTTTGGCATTTTAGGGCGCGGCCCAGGTTTTTAATTAAAAAAAGGAAGTAAATTATATAAATAGAGCCCCAAGTTTTCACGATCTTCATTTCCGAACATGGCAAGAATAAAAAAATCCTGCTCACTTCGCTGGCAGTTTATTACATTTGCGTATCAAATTATTGTCACTACTGTAAACTCGTCGAGGTTATAGCACTGTTTGATTAAAAAATTAATCCTACTGTGTTAATAGGATATCAGTCCTATATTACATGTACTGAGCTTACTAACTTTAAATAAAAATCCCCCTGCGCAACGGGCTTTCAACAATAATGACAAATTCTATGACCTACAAGATCTGAATTAAAACGAGTTAAAAAAAAAAAGTGTTGCCATGATTATGAGTCTCAGCACAATTGCCACGTACCGCGACTATACAGAACCAAGCACAAGCACCGGGGATAGGGCAAACTGGGCAACTGTCCGGGGCACCAACGTCAGGGTGCGCTCAAACGCGCGCACCCCCAAATAAATTTTCGAACGTATTTTCTAATATCACTGCAATAAAATGTAAATATAGGCTAGAACTAGGAGGAGGGCGCCGAAAAGACACCTTTCCTGCATTTCCCACAGTTCGAAATTGTAGAAAGCTTTCATGGATTTTATGATATGGACGAACACTGTGCAGAAAATTATGAAGATTTAATACTAAAAGTTCTCTTTAAAAAAATAGACTGACATTAAGAAGTGCAGAGGACAAGGCTACGATGGAGCAGCTGTTATGAATGGTCGTATTTCTGGCTTGCAAACGTGGATTCAAAAACATGCCAAGAATGCCATATATGTTCACTGCGCAGCATATAATCTGAACCTAGTGTTATCGGATACTGCAAAAGTTAACATAGAAGCTGTTAATTTCTTTGCCACTCTACAAGATATACAGAGACTCACTTTAATATTCGGCCACCCCATATTGTTCTCATTTATGTCAAAGGACGCATTAATGTAAATATATAGAAATTTGTAAGCGATGACAAGGAACAACTATCATGTCTCTTGTACTATTTTGTAATGTGTTGAAGGTGTAAATGTAAACTATGCTTAACTAACTCCTATGTTTCTACAAACTGCCTTCATATCATGCCACTTTAATATTCGGCCACTAGAGTGACTTGATGATCTTACTGCTGTATCTCCAGTTTACAGGACAATATGATTGGGGGAAGGAACGTCGTATTGTTAACTCATTTCTCGTCTTCGTGTTAGAAAGTGTGAATGGGTATTGGCTTTGCAGTATAAAACCTTCAATGGGGCGAAAAGGTTGTAACACAACGTTTGAGCAACGCCAGCTGGTCATTTTTCGTCATAAAAGGGGTATTCCAATATGTATATTGCCCGTCTCTTGAATATACCAGGAAGTACAGTCGGTGATATCTTGCGACGTTATAAGAACGAAAACAGGATAGAATCCGTGAAGCAGAAGGGTTGCCCTAGCAAGCTAAATGAACGAGACAAACATGTGTGTGTGAGAAAAGTTAAGAAAAACCCAAAATTAAGTGCACCGAAGATTGCAGCGGAATTGTTGCAAGGATGTAGAAAGGATGTACACCCACAGATTGTTCGGAAAGTACTGAGAAACGAAGGATACCACGGAAAGGTAGCTAGAAAGAAACCATTTGTCAACAAAGTGAGCAGAAAGAAACGGCTTCAGTTCGCTAAAATCTACGTGCAAATGGAACCAGGAAGATTGAAAGATGTTATTGTTGCTGAGGAAAGGAAATTCAGCATTTTAAAGTCAGATAGCAGGGTTCTAGTGTGACGAAAGGCTAATGAAGAACTAAGGAAACTGAATTTACTAGCAACAGTCAAATATGGTGGTGGTAACATAATGGTTTGGGGGTGTATATCTGCTGTCGGTGTGGATGAACTCAGGTTTATAAGTGCTATAATAACAAAAGAACAATACCTCAGTATTCTAAAAGAGACTTTACACAAGAGTGCTGACAAATTTGGAATCCGAGAGACTTAAATTTTATCACGACAACGGCCCAAAACATAAGGCGTATGTTGTACATGAGCGGCTTCTGTACAACTGCTCCAAAGTTATCGAAACTCCACCACAAAGTCCGGACCTCAATCCCATTGAAAATTTGTGGGATGAACTCGACGCTAAAGTTCGGAAAGTGGCGGTAACATCAAAGGAGGAACTTGAGAGAAGGTTAACAGAAGAATGGGCTAATATTACTCCTGGATATACCGCAAAAATAACTGTAAATATGCAAAAATCACTTGAAGGGTGTGATACGCAATAAAGGGTATCCAACTAGGTATTAAAACACTTTTCTTGCATCGAAGAAGGCGACAAGAAAGTTCCACATTATGTGGTGGCCGAATATTAAAGTGATTATATTTTTTTGTGTTTGAGAAGAAATATTTTGAGTTTTGTACGTTAGAGTTAAAATTATATGGTTTATTTTTTGTAAGAAGTTGCAGAAAATATAGAGGTTTCACATAGCATAAACAATATTATCACTTTACTTTACTGTAGTTCATAATATAAGATAAAACTCCAATACAATGTGGTGGCCGAATATTAAAGTGAGTCTCTGTATGTGACTTCTTTGATAGCAGCAGGAAACGCTGGAAGGCTTTATAAGACTGTATTCCCAAAGATACATATCCGGAAAATGAAACGACACTAAAGAAAATCTCTGGGATTTAAGTCATATTGCCGTGTTCGCACTAAGAAAGAGATATGTGGACGTTATGAAATGTCTTAATGCCATGTGTCTTACTGGAACAGGAAAAGAACGGACAGAAGCATATGTTATATCTAAACGAAAAATGGATTGATTCCGTGGAAATTCTTGTGTTGTGGGGAGAAAGTTCTAAGAAGCATTAATGTTGTGTCAAAAAAGCTGTAGACCTCTAGCATGTGCTTGCCAGAGTGTCAACGAAAACTTAAAAAAAAAAAAAAAAAAAAAAAAAAAAAAAAAAAAAAAAAAAAGTGCTGTACAGTGGTACAAGATTTTAGACAGAATGTGTCTCAAATATTCTAGGAACCCAGTGCTTGTGCGCGCAAATTTGGTGTTTCAGATAAGTTAGAAGAAAGAAGGAAGTCAGTGCCGAAAATATTCTTTGACGAATTGGCACAAGATATTCGATTTACGGTATCAAAGAATTCGAGATCAAAGCGCTATTGCCTCTCCTCGACTCCGTAATAGTAAACAAAATTGTACGCTTCGAAGGAATGAGGGAACTTTTTAAGAGAATTTTTGTTCTTATGCGCGTCAATGCTACGAACCACTCCTAAAGAAAAGATCACCAAGCAGTTTTATGGCTTAGCTCTTCTGTATACAGACAATTTATCCAATGACATTCCACGAGAAGTGTTGACTTTCAGAGACATTTTTCAAGACAGACTTTCAAATCTTTTAACCCACGAAGAGATTCTTCATTTTATTACCGAATCTGACCTCAGCTCAGCATTTGCAAATCTGGTGACTGCGCTTTGCTTGTATGTGCTGCTCTTCCTGTTACAGTTGCTCCTAAGTTAAACTTAATCAAGACATATCTCAGAAACAGTATGACCCAATAACGCCTTTAGGGTGTGGCCATGCTGAGTATTGAGCGAAAAAGAGCTCATGAATTAGACATCTCTAGGGATGCGCACGAGACGAGTCGACACAGGATTTTCCTGACAAAATTCGAGTCGAGACACGGCTCTTCCAATGGAGAAATATACATTTTTCGAGTCGAGACATCACTTTTACAGCTCATTTTCGAGACGAGACAACCACAAATCTTGTCTCGTGCGCATCCCTAGATATCTCGATCTGATAAAAGAATTTGCAGAAGCAAAAGTGAGAGAGAAACATTTCTGATTTTGTACACAATTTGTCGATTTAAAAAAAAAACTGAAAATAGATAAATGCTTATAGGACGATTTCACAAGGTTTATTATTTTTTATTTTATAATTATATGAAATCGTAACATACTATTTATATTCATTTGAAATCCTTTTGGTAATACTGATTGATACATTACTGTTTATTTAGATTACCACTGGAAAAAGTCCGAATTTATATGAGTATATATTTAATGAACAGGGCACTGTCCAGTTTGTTTTTAAGGCATACCACAATAAATGAAATGAAATCTTTGAATTTTACGTCCCACGGTTATGCCGGCTAGGCTAAAGGAGACGGTGATGATGAGAAATGAATGAAATTGTGGAATCAACAAAGTGGGAGGAAACGGGAAAAACCCGTTAAAAACCCACACACACGGTGTTTGTCCACCACAAAGTTCATTTGGCGCGATCTGGGATCGAACCAGGAATCCCAAGAACGAGAGTCTACCACTGAGCCACCGCGGCCCTTGAGATACCACAAAGATATAAAAAGAAAAACGGTCAATACCCTCCCACTGATAATTTTCGGTTTATGGCCGTTTCTGCGCGTACGCATAAGTTGTAGATTGTCATGCGTGGGCCCTATTCGATGGGTGAGGGGGCGCCACTAGGAATTTTGCCTAGGGACGCCAAAGGCCATTGTTACGCCACTGTAGACGAGTCATACACATTATAAATATTGTATATAAAAAAATGAATCTAGAACAGCATTTTTACTAAATAAAGGAATTGTATGAAATGAGAGTTCGAAACAGTCTTCCAAATCCTGAAGCATTATTGTCAAGATCCCAATATGACAATTTATATCCATTACAGCAATATATTGATATAACTTTAGAAGAAAATAAGGAAATACGCAAAAATCTGGACTACAGAATTTTTGTTACTCCAAGGAGTTCTGTCATTTGTCTACAGAGGGCAGAGAAATGCATAGATTATTTGCTGCCATCTATTGGAAACTTACAGAACTTCATAAATAGCAATTTCCTGTTTCCGGCTATTTCTGCTACATTGTTGAAGCAAGAGATCTTCCTTCTTTTTTCTCACTAATTTCAATCATACGAGTAAGTATCTAATCTACAATAAAACATCTCTAAAAATCTGTTTTTATTTATTTTTTAATAAAATGGGGGAAATCAATTCCGAACATTTAAGACAATTGGATATCCTCAGAAAAAGTACCAATATTCGAACATCTTTTTAAAGAAAAGTTATCAGTAAATTATTCCGTGTGCAAATTTGAGTGTAAGGAACCGGTGATCTACGTATGTTCGATAAGTGTGCCCCTCTTTGGGTTTAACGAAAGATGGCAGCCCTACCTGGGGGGAGGAGAAACAAGGTTCCTCTCGATTGATTTTAGATAGTGGCGGCTTTAGCGGGTAGGCACCGCACAGGCCTACCCAAAAATTTTGAAAAATATGTAAACATTAAAAGATACAATAAAAATAAATATATTATCCACTATTTACATTAATGGCAGATACTTATTTAACAAATAGCATCAACCACTACTGTAAAATTAATTTCTTATTATTTATTTATTTATTGAAACAGAACACAACAGGTATTATACCCAATTACAGTGTTCATCTTTCATGAAATAATATATTTACAATTTCCCTCTTAAACCTTGTGAGACAATCAGCGTAAATGTCTATGTTATTTGTAATTTTTAAGAGTCTGTTGTAGGTTGCACTAATCCTCCATGTTGGCGACTTATTTAGGATATTAGTCTTTGCTTTTGCACAATAAAAGAAGTTATAGTTTTCTGGACGTGTTTTTCTACCTGGAACGTTTATTTGAAAGCTCGAAAGCAATTCGTTGCAGTCTAGCTTATTATTAAGTATCTTGTATAAAAATATCATGTTAGATAATGTTCTTCTTTGTTTGAGTGTTAGAGTTTCAAAATTCCTATTTAATGAATTAGTGTTTTCAGTTCTTGGGAAAATATTTATTTCCTTATATACAAGATATCTGAGAAATTTGGACTGGATTTTTTCTATTTTTAGTGAGTTAATTTTTGTATCTGGGTTCCATACAAGCGTCGCGTATTCGAGTTTGGATCGAACGTAAGTTTGATACAATTTATGAAGTGTGGCAGGTTTACGAAAATCCCTACTAATTCTTAGAATAAACCCAAGATTTCTGTTCGCTTCATTTATTATGTTATCAATATGAGGTTCAAATGTAAATTTCGTATCATACATTACTCCTAAATCATTGACAGTACTTACAACGGGTAGTTGAGTGTCATCAATTGAATATTTAAATTGCACTGGCTTTTTACGTTTTGTAATACTCATGATTTAACATTTACTAATATTTACATTCAATAAATTACTTTGACACCATTGCACCACTGAATTTATGTCTTGTTGAAGTTGATTACAGTCATTTATGGAATTTATACATCTAAAAAGTTTGAGATCATCGGCATACAACAATTTGTGGGAATACGTTATACATCTAGGAAGATCATTTATAAATATTACAAATAGTAGTGGACCCAAATTTGACCCTTGTGGAACACCAGATAGTTGCAAGTATTCGGTTGACTTGTATCCCTTATATACAACGAACTGCCTTCGGTCTCTCAAATACGACTCGAACAGCCCAATTAACTCTGCGGAGAAGTTAAATTGACGAAGTTTCTCTATTAGTACCTTGTGATTTACTCTATCAAATGCTTTCGCAAAATCGGTGTAGATAATATCTACTTGACCACCTTGATCTAGGGTTCTTGCTACAAAATTGTTAAGAATACTGAGATTTGTGACTGTCGATCTACCCTGGACGAAACCATGCTGGAATTCTGAAATTGATAGTTTTATGTGATTTTCAATCCGTTTATAAAGAATAGATTCAAACACTTCAGCAAAAGTACTCAATATTGATCAAATATGTATATGTATTTATAAGCGAGGGAGCGGAACTACCCGAAATTAAAATCCGAAAGCCGACCCTGAATTAGATCCAAATACTAGAAATGATTAAGAAGTCTCAGCGTATATACCGGTACACCACGTATATTAAACGAAAATCTAACATTTTTATGAAATATGTGGTGCATCAAATTTTAAAATAGACGGGGAGGAGGTTAATCCATCTCATATTAGAAAGTTAAAGTCCCGGATCTTGATTGAATATAATCCCAAGTATTAGGAATTACAAGAAAGAACATTGCATCAAACTGAATGTGTTTAACGAAAGTTTCGAGAACAATTCATCCTTTCTTTCTTGGCAAAGTTTAGCACCAAGCTCTGGGGATAATCAGATTGTTCTTTTTTTTAAAAAAAAAAATCTCCTATGTTTTGTCGTAATCGAATACATTTTACGATATTCATATTGGAAACTGCCTTGCATGTATATTTCAAACTTGTAACAGAAAAAAGGGTATGTTGCCCAATTCATCCTGTTATTCTTCGTGTATTGCAACTCACAACCAAGGGGCTATTTCTGCTAGTTGAAGGAAGGTGCATACCAAGTTTCATTATAATTGGGTAAGTTTTACTTCGTTTATATAGGAAAGTTACCTTTCATGTTTAGTTTCAAACTTGCAACATGCGGTGGATTTTACTCCATTTACCCTCTCATTCTTGAAGGATTTGAACCAAAAAAAAGTAGTGTTATTTCTGCAAGTTGGAATAAAACATATACCGAGCTTCATTAAAATTGGATTACTTTTACGAGAGTTATCTAATATAAATAAAATAGAGTTTGTTTGTCTATCTTTCTGTCTGTGTGCAGACTGAGGAGGAGACGAGTGGACCAAGAGTTACCAAATTTTGCTCATGGGAACTTTGGTCCAGGCCTCAGATCAAGATGAAGCGGTTTTTTTTTTTAAAAAAAAAAAAGAAGAAGAAGAAGAAGAAGAAAAGAAAGAAAGAAAGAAAGAAAGAGAGAAAGAAAGAAAGAAAGAAAGAAAGAAAGAAAGAAAGAAAGAAAAATTGGACCCAGGGGATTCTCAGGAGGTCGTTTACCGGGACATGTAAAAGTAGTACAAAATGCTCTATATTAGTGTCGAATTCATAGTTTTGGCGGTCGCTGAGATCAATGGTGACAGTTCCATTAGCGATGACTTTCAAATTCAGCTACCATTGCATGCAGGCCACAGGTCACCTGCGGGGGAGGTTACCAAGATATGTACAAATAATCCAAAAGGTTCGATATTAATGTCAAATTTATAGTTTTCGAGGTTGCTAAGGTGAATAGTGATACTTCCACAGGCGTTGACTTCGAAACCAGGGGGTCTCAGGGGTGGTTTACCGGGATATATAAAAGTAGTAGAAAATGACCGATATTTCTTTTTTCTTTAGTAATTGTTTTCTTCAGTTTTCTTTAGTTTGTTTACATAGATATTTTATCTGACCCATGCAAAGAATGGGTATTTCCACTTCCGGTACAATAAACAAAGGAACATACGAACTCACAAATGCTGAGGGGGTCAAATAATAGAAACTTCGATATGCTCGTTACAATTATTATTATTATTTTTTTTTAAAAAAAAAATCCCATTTACATCTGCTTCACGTTCACCAATTGCGATCCGAACTAAATTGTAATCTTTTGCCTCTAAGGAAACACACAGACTTTGCTTTATAAAAGTCAGAAACAATGTTATTAGTAATTAATTAATAGCACTTCCTATTTCATTAAATGATAAAAGCTGAAATGAAATCTATTGTTGGGATCCTGAACCAATATATATATATATTTTTAAGTGTCTCTATCACTGCGAAATTAAAATACCGCTAATTTTCAGTAATTATGTGATATCTTCAAATAGATAAAAGATAATCGAAAAGTGGATCAAGACCTATCTAGACGATGTTATTTTGCATGAGTTACCGTTATCACGAGTCACCTAGTATCTTTTCGTTTGCTGTTATTTAGAAACGCGAAAATAAATGCCGATTTTCTAAATGGCTGGAAATCGAAAGCAGATAAATGAGTCGTGATAACGGTATCTCACGCAAAATAATACTGTCTAGGGAGGTCTTGTTGCACTTTTCGATTTTCTTTTATCTATTTGAAGATATCGCATAATTACTGTAAAATTAGCGGTATTTTAATTTCGCAGTGATAAGGCCTCTTAATGTCTCTTCTTATTATGGTTTTTGCTCCATGGAAATAAATATTGAAACCAGAAGTGGTAGGAAGTACCTTTCTCTTCAATTTACTTTTTTTTTTTTTTTTGTTTTGTTTTGTTTTGTTTTGTTTTGTTATATACAATCTATGGCTGCGAAACACGGTCACTTACTCTGAGGGAAGATCATAGACTGAAAGTATTTGAGAACAAGATCCTGAGACGAATATTCGGACCCAAAAGTAACGGGAATGGGGAATAGCGGAAACTTCATAACGAGGAACTACATAATTTATATGGTTTACCCAACATTGTTAGGGTCGTCAAGTCTAGGAGGCTTAGGTGGGCGGGTCATGTAGCTAGAATGGAAGAAAGTAGAAACGCTTTCAAAGTCTTAACTGAAAGACCAATTGGAAAACGTCCATTAGGAAGACCTAGGCGCAGATGGGAGGACAAAATTAAGATGGATCTAGCAGAGATTGGAATACAAAGTAGAAACTGGATCCAGTTGGCTAAGGATAGAAGTCAGTGGAGAGGTTTTGTGAACGCGGCATTCAACCTCCGGGTTCCATAGGCCATAGAGTTAGTTAGTTATACAATCTATACAAATAAAACTGCTTTTTGTAATTTATTGCTATTTTTTAGTATAGCAATCAGTGCTGAAACCGGAAATAGCACATTTCAACTACTTCCGGTAGAGGTATGAAGATGAATCTTATTCTTGGTGTTATGAGTTCATACCAGAACACCATCTCTTACTATGCCTTACCATTTCTAGTCAAACCTCAAAAATTTTATTTCATTTTTTTTCTAAGGTAGTACTACAGCTGAAAGAAGAGTGGCTGTGTACTCGCGCAAGCGTAGTGCCTCGTCACGTGTTGGGCGAGCTGGATAGAGGATCTCAAGAAAGCTATAGTACGAAAGGTATAACGTCGTTGTCTTCCCGCGAAAAGTTGTAGTGACGTTTATGGGGAGTGGCCAGCTTGGTTACTCGTGGCTCGCTGAGCGCAGTAGATGGTTGATAGTGATTGGTTATCCTCTTACCACACTCCCAGTGACGAGCAGGTCCAAGCGCGGAAAGTCAACGATGTTATACCTTCTGGACTATAGCGTACAATCTTCACACCTCCCCCTATGTAACTTAACAATGGCGCACTGTGCCATAAACTCCTCATAGGCACACCTGGTGCATATACAAACACATATATGAATCATCAGACATAATTTATGATTTATACAAAATGCAACACTCCTTCTTTGTCCTCTATTAACAGCAGATTCCTGTTGTAAAGATGATGGAACAAGTAATATTCTGATGTTCTTCTGTCATACCCAGAAGCAACACAACAACTTGAAAGTATGCACCTAGGATGAATCCTTGCAGAGGATATGTCTCTCCCAATACTTTCACACAACTTTCACATAAATGTGGTGGAACTGCTATAAACACGAACCTTGCAAAAGATACCTCCATTAAACTGCTGTCTATAGAGCATCAAAATATTAAAATAGCTCATTACCTTTTAAAAAAATCCGAAATTCTGTATCATCAGTAACATCAAAATGTATATTTTTCAGTTACTTTTTTAAATATGTTTGTTTCTGTTTAATTCACTTTACAGCAGCTATGATCTAACCCACTTTTTATATCCTGGAAACCTTTAAATATCACAGAATCATTGAACGACTGAGAATCGTTCTTTACCTTGTTCCAATGTTTTAACTCATGATCTTAGAATCTTTCTGTTACATGTGGGAGAAGCCTATTTAACACAGGTATATAAAAAAAAAAGGACCCACAAAATTCTGATACGCACAACTCAAAGGAAGTGTATAGTAAAGTATATTGTACTTATTTCGCATAAACCAAGCCCATGGATCCACAAAGGACTTATTTCACACTGAACCACACAGTCCTTAGGAAAACCCATATGAAGGTAGATCATTTTAAAGTAAGGTATGAACGAATGAATTTTTATTTATTTCCTTTAAGCATTTTTTGGCGGAACGGAAAGGAAACTGACTTAAGTTTGCATCTGCACAAGGCACCTTATGATGAAATTAACACGCATTTTAAAATACACCATTTAAAAAACTACTTACTTGCAGCATAGTAATTGATTACTCCTGTGAGGATATATATATCTTCCTCCTCTTTTTTTTAAAAAAAAAGAAGAAAAGAAAAATCTTAAGTTTTCATTTCTTGCTCCAGGACTCCGTGACCAAACGGGCCCCAAAAATTTTAAGAATTACTGAAAACATTTTCACCATAAGAGTTTTAAAAAAACATGAAATGAGTCACTCCTATATAATTCACGAACCCCTTTCAACATGTTGAGAGAGGGCTCATCATATAAGTTTTTGATGGGGCTTTCTTTGTATTTTCCCGCTCCAGGGCTCCCAATAGTCTTAATCCGGTTCTGTACATTTTCTATATGTAAAACAACGGTGGTGTAAAATGTATATTTAGATTCTAGTTATGGCAACATTTGAGATTTCAATTTAGCTGAATCCTTCAATATTAGCAAAATTTTAAAGCAGAGTGGGAAATCAGGAACCTCTCAAGGGTTGAATTACGAAAAATGTGAAAGACTGTTTTCGCAACATCATGGGCTGGCAACGCTGGTCTGGGATCAGCTGACTGTATTGCAGGTACTCTACGTGTTATCGTCCTCCGTTCCGTTACTCCCGTATACGAGGAGTGCGTGACGTGTGCCATTCTGTACATATACCGCTACTTACGATACAAGGCAAAGGGCGCACTAAAAAAATTCACCGTCCAGGGCCGAACGAGAAATTTCCCAGTTTCCCACCTGGCCAGTACGGCCCTGCCTCAACGCATTTGGGTTCACTATTTAAAAGAAAAATACATATTGCACTATTAAATACGAAATAATTATACCAGTGAAAGGAAAAATGAAAAACATCTTAGATTTTACATTTTAGCTTTTAGATTCGGAATTGATTCTTTACACCAGTTCTTTTCATTAAATATATATTTTAATCAGGGTGGATTCATTTAAATCAGTCTGATTTAAATCAAGATTTAAATCATTTGATTTTTTAAATAAAAATCATTGATTTAACTCTAATTCCGAAATAAATTAATTTAAAGTGAAAATAAGTAAAATTCCGTTTCTGTTTTGTTATTTCGATTATGGGAGCTAATAATCATAATACAATGAGACTCAAATGTACAGTATAGTATGAAAACAAGTGTCATGCAGAGGATGATTAGGGAAAATCCCGTTTTGAAGAGGTAACGGAGCAATCCTGCTTTCTTCTTTTCGTAAGATTGGGTTTGGGTTTTAAAATCGTTAACTATTCCAACGGGGAAATCACCATCGACATTTAAGACGATTTTTTTTTTTTCGCGTCTGTTTGTTTGTTCCTAGATAATAGGGCGTATTTAGAGGGGTCCTATCCCCTTTCAATTTTTTTTTTTTAATATTAGAACTTTAGGCGAAATTTATGTATTTCATGCCTCAAGCTAGTTCTAAGTTCTTAAAAATAGTCCCCTGCCAAATATTAATAACTTTTGTGAATAAAAGTGTCATTTTGACTGTCTTGTCCTGTAAAATCTGTACTTTTTCCTTAATGCTTAATTATTTTTAGGTGATAGCGTAGAATCTTCATTATTCGATTAAAAAAGTACCAATAAGGCTTTTTAGTTCATTTTCTTCAAGACTGGAGGCATTTTAGAACACGTTACATATGCTTCCACGCCTTTCTGCGTTGAGGCATAGTGTGTGATGACGTAAAAATTTAAAAAGATATTTTTTGTTATGCGTATTACTATTATTTTTGGGGGGAAGGGGGTTACATTTTCATTCAGAAGACTGAAATTTTGCACACTCGTTCACTGCACACCTTAATAATTTTCAGATGTTTTCAGATCTCTGCGTGGAAACAGCGGGGTCCAGAGGGGCAGAAACGATATTTTAAACAATGATATTTTTAACAAAAAAAAAAAAAAAGGCTTGTTTCGTGATGTTCCCACCTCAGATGGAGACATATGAATGGTACCGTTTGAAAGGCTGTTCTATTCTGAAGAAAATGATGTACGTACTATGCCCCTAGGATAAATAGAGATGTCTCAGGAAACTGTTACCTGAGATCCTGTTTTATACGGGAATCTGGGGTATTTGGGGAATATTTTTCGCGGGCTTACTTTTGCGCCTACAAGATTGAAATTTTTGGACATTTACTCAGTGGACCCCTCAATATTTTTCAGATTTGTTTCAGATCTCTGCTTTAAAACAGGGGGAGGGTCCACAGAGGTAAAAATTTTAAAAAAGAAGATATTTTTAACAGAAAATCCCCTTTTTCGTGATTTACCCGCCCAAGGTGCATGATGGAGACATTTGAAGGGTACCGTTTGAAAATTTGTTTTATTCTGAAGAGAATAATGTACAAATCATGATCCTAGGATAAATAGGGATGTCTGAGGAAATTTTTATATTACATCCGTGTCATCTGGGGCATTGTGGGAATGTTCTTAGCTCAATAGTTTCCTCACCCTTACTATTAAAGATGGAAGCTTGAAATTTTGTACACATATTTAGTACCGGTACTCCCTTAGTATGTACCAGTTGATTTTGAGGTCTGTGCGTTAAGAGCCTGCCTTACTAAAAATAATACAAAATTTACCATTTTTCTTTTGCTTGATTATTCATTAGTGAAAGGAGATAATGAAATGCAACTTAGCACAATCATAGATAATGTTATCCTACAACAGAAAATGTGAATCTGAGGAATGTTCAATGTTGCTATCCATAGAAATTACAGTGTTGCTAGAAAAACAATTTCCCTAAAATCTAAGTTAAGGCAGCGAGTAGAGGAACAGACTCAACTGCATTTGGTTACGTATCATATTGTTTTGGTTTCCAGTAAACTACTTTCTAAATAATAGTTTTATTTAGTTTGTAATAAACAAAATAGTTTTAACATACAGTTATTAAAACTAAATAATTATGTTTATTAAAAAGTAGTTCAGAAGAAACCAAAAGAACATGATACGTAATCAAATGCAGTTGAATTCATTCCTCTACTCGCTGCCTTAACTTAGGTTTTAGGGAATTTGTTTTTCTGGCAACACTGTAATTTCTATGGATGGCAACACTGAACATTCTTCAGGTTCATATTTTCTGTTGTAGAATAGCATTATCTATGATTGTGGTAACTTTCATTTCATTATCTCCTTTCACTGATGAATAATCAAACAAAAGAAAAACGGTAAATTTTGTATTATTTTTAGTAAGGCAGGCTCTTAACACAGGGGAATCCAGAGGGGATCAAAATTTTAAAAAAGAAGAAAAATGCCGATTACTCTAAAAATTTCCCGCTTCTGGGACATGATAAGGAAATGTGAATGTTACCGTTTCAAAAGCTGTTCTATTCTAAAGAGAGTGATGTATGTACCATTATCCTAGGATAAGTAGGGATGATGCTGTAGCTGCTTCACTGAAAGTCTATAATTTACCTTTAAAAAGAGCCATTTTTGGGATCGATATAGGTTAACGATTTGGAATAATTCAAAATTCAACCCCAATACTTTCACTTAAATGGCATAATTAGCATTTAATACTAATTTCTAATGTTTTTTCTTCAGTTCGCGACTTATATTATACGAGGAGAAAGATTTGATTTAAATAAAAAAAATCAACAAAAATGATTTTTTAAAAAAATCATGATTTTTTTTCCACCCTGATTTTAACCAAACCTTGAAAATTATCTGAAGTCTTCGTATATTGAAATAGTTCACGACAATCTTCATAGATGGTGCTAAAGATAAAGCGGCAACTGCTGCCATCTGTGCAGACTCTGATAAATTAAAAGTGCTTCTTTAAATGTTTGATCAGTGTTTTTCCTTGCTAATGAATTGACGTGTAAATGAACTTCCAACTAATTTTATCGAAGTACTAAAGGATAAAGCACGCTCTTTAGTTTACGTATATCCACGTCAAATAACTCTGTAGTCAACAAACAACTGTCGGTTGAAGTTCGTGATTGATAGCACCCTTAACACGTCGTTCTTTCTTGAAGTTTCTCACTATCCTATTCTATTATTTTATGGATTTTCTGCAATATTTTTCTTTTCTTGCACTATATTATCGTTCACCGTTTTATTTTTGTTTGTTTGTGTTGTGTACCGTATTTACTCGAATATAAGCGTCCCATTTCTTTTTAACGAAATATTTTGATAAAATTCTACAGGGACGTTAAGAATTGCATAGTAATTTTTTAGATGAATAATAGAAATACCATTAGATAGCACCAAATAGTTTTAATTAACGTTTATAATAAATTACTTTCAAGAAAAATGATTGAGAATTTTGACAATATGAAGTTCGATTATCGATTGTTTAATGTTTCAGTTCATAACACTGTATATAAATCCAAGCGGAGACTTATGCAGGGGGTGGGTCTTGGGTGTCCGTACTCTTCTTCCCTAAATCTCGACTTTTCTATAAATTTAGTGGTACAGTATTTTTACACAATTCAATATAATTTATTCTCATATTGAAATTGCCTCCACTCCGCGTTATTCCCGAGGAATAAATTTTGCTCATATCCTGAGTTCAGGAGTATTTTTCGAAATGGATAGAAGTATTGCTGGTAGCTCTAGCTCATTGGTTTGGTAGTTGCGCAAATTCTCTGTAGTGATTGTATGGAGGGAGCTTGTATCTGCATACAGGGACGTATGTAAGGAGTGGATCCTGGGGGTCCGGACCCTCCCGAAATTTCGACTTTTGTGTAAGTTTATCCTAATATTAGGGACAATTTTAGGAATTTTAATATAAAATCCCCTCATATTGAGTTTGGAACCCCCCGAAATAAATTCCTGCATGTACTACTGTCTGCATAATTAACGGATTCTCAAAAATGTCACAAATGTTTAGCGGGGTGCTTATATTCAAGTAAGTAGGGTATTATTTTGTAAATCTTATCTTCCCAGCCATAGGCATAACTAGAAAGAGCCTAAATAGGCAAAGGCCCTTGCTAAAATACCACTGACCCCCGAAAGTTTTAATAATCACAGTTGACACAAGGAGATTTTGTCTTGAGTTTGCATTTTTTTATGCTTAGTACTGACTATTTCCTACCCCCTACCCCTCACTTCTTCAGAGTTCTTTTAACTTCCTGTATATGATTTTGAAACCTGGATGTCATAACTATATTGTAATTGTGAGTGTGGGCTCTCAAATTGAGCCTGTTAAATCCGGAGTTTAAAGCTAAAAATTGCCCAAATGAGTTCAAGGGGTTCAAAATTAGTTTTCTTCGTGAGACGAGACGATACAGACATTTGGGACAACAACGAGACAAGACAGTTCTCCTTCAGTTCACACACTTACACTTTTCGGGACGAGAAAATCTCTTAATTTACCGGCCACCTGTTTTATCATTGTCTCTTTATTTTGTAAAATCACCAGATATTTAGCTTAATACGTAATTTTAACATGATTTAATACTACTGTAGTTATAAGTAACGGCATTTCAGATTTGGCTTCGGGTGGGGGTGGACAAGACCTCTTGATATAAGTAAAATTTCGCGTTTTTCGCTGACTTACTACTATTCTATTGATAAAATCTATATAAATCTCAAACTCAGGAGGGGCAAATGCCCCTCCCTGCCCCCCTAAATGACGCCCCTGATACTTATCTTCTGTGTACGTGCGTGTATTTAGGTGACATTTTCCAATTTTTCATACATATCAATAAGCGAGTGGATAAATGTGTGTACTAAAGTTCTGTCTATTTTAGTTTATCACTTTTTTTTTTTTTTTTTTTTTACTTTTATGTTTTAAATGTACTTTTGTCATAACGTTATGATGTAATTCTATTATCTTTATCTTAGACTAGACTGCTACGAAATAGTATCACGAAATACTATCTTTGTACTGCCACCATTTCATTCTACTTTAGTTTACAGCTGTTTAGATTTTATTCTGTTTATCGACGAACTTTAAAAATTCGTTATTGAATTCTCTGTCTGTCTGTCGTCTGTCCATCTGTTATTTGCGATTTTTTTTTTTCAATTTTGAACCCTGCATTCGATAGAGCATCAAAAAATAACAGAGAGAGTGGTTAAATTTTTCGAGTCACTCTTATGGGGCGTTTACACTTAGTCGATTTGCGTTCGATTCAGTTGAATTTGACGTCACTTTCAACTTAATCGACCGTGTAAACAGGACTTCAACTTAATCGCTTGTTGATCGAAAGCGACTAATCGACTAGCAACTGAATTGAAAGACGTTGTATTTTCTGTGGTCGATTCTATTTTCTTCTGCTATAACACCGCAAATTGTACCAATTACTTTTTGCTTGGAAATCTTTAAAATTGCCAGTCGATTTCGAATCGACCAGAGGTGAGCGAGTCGACAAGCAGCATTCAATTTCGGTTGAAACAATTGAACACATTCATCGATCTCATTCGGTCTAGTTGCTTCGATTTAGTCGCAAATGCAGCGAGTCGATTTAGCCGTGCGACTAAATCGACCAAGTGTAAACGCCCCATTATGGGGCGTTTACACTTAGTCGATTTGCGTTCGATTCAGTTGAATTGACGTCACTTTCAACTTAATCGACCGTGTAAACGGGACTTCAACTTAATCGCTTGTTGATCGAAGGCGACTAATCGACTGGCAACTGAATTAAAAGACGTTCTATTTTCTGTGGTTGAAATAATTGAACACATCTATCAATCTGATTCGGCTTAGTTGCTTCGATTTAGTGGCAAATGCAGCGAGTCGATTTAGTCGTACGGCTAAATCGACTCGCTGCATTTGCGACTAAATCGAAGCAACTAGGCCGAATCAGATCGATGGATGTGTTCAATTGTTTCAACCGAAATTGAATGCTGCTTGTCGACTTGCTCCCCTCTGGTCGATTCGAAATCGACTGGCAATTTTAAAGATGTCCAAGCAAAAAGTAATTGGTATAATTTGCAGTGTTATAGCAGAATAATTAAGGGACGAAATTAAATAGCAGTGACAAGAAAAAAGAAAAGAAAATTGTGTTAGATAAGGGAATTAATATTAAGAAAACAGTATTTAGAAGCATAGTATACGTGTACTTTGATGAAAGAATTTTCAGTAGAGAATCTTTGTGTAGGTTTAAGCACTTGTCATGGTTCCATAGTAATAACTCTAAACTTGTAAACATAAATATACTTTCCTATATTATAGAGAAAGACTCAGCTGGGAAAATTGATATATTACACAGTCGTCTTTCATATGGAGTCATTCATCATAATCGCAGTATGCCACTTGTTAACATAAAATATTGCTTACTTTCATTTTGCAAAAATGTTCCACGTCAATCAATATCATATCAATCAATATAAATCAATATCATACTAATCTACTTTCATCTATAGCCAACTCTTTTTTACCATAAAATTGCCATTTTTATGACGGTCTATTATAAACTTACACTATACAATGTATTAAAAAGCATTAAATAATGAAAAAATGATATGATTTTTTAATTAACATTATCTCGTAAAATTGCCAAGTTCTTTAGTAGGATAGTCATTAGTAAGTGGAAACCGTGCAGTCCCAGTTAAGGTACACATACTTAGAATCATAATGTAACCATTATCTATATTATCTAAGTATCCATTATAATGAGGAAGGCTATGTTACATAGCCGAAACTATAAAACAAACATATAATTTTAAAATATGTATACTGTTTTGGTCAGTTGGAGTCTTATTAGTAATGTATCCATGTCTTTTAACGGTAGTTTTACTCTTGCAGAAGGGCGGACTTGCATTACAGGATGCAGATTTACTTTAAAAAGGCTTAACTGCTATTGGTACAAGTATAGAGAAGTGCCATAAAAGCTAACAGTAAATAGCTACAAAAAGCACTAACCAACTTGTGTTAGGTAGCTACTAAAAGCGAGAATTTAGATTTAGGATTTAGATTTCTGGGCTTTCGGCATCAAAGGGCATGTTAGCCCGTCACGTTTTTGAGAGATGACGTCCCTCGGCGAGCACACTGAAAGGGTAGAAAGAAAGAATTGAGGAAGAAAGGAAGAAGCCTAGGATCTATGTTAGGTACTAGGGATGGCCACAAAGTTCCGGTTCCGCAAGGAACCGGTTCTTGGAGATCCGGTTTTCAGAACCGGTTCTGGAACCGGTTCCGGACTTGGATCCGAAAACCCGGTTCCAGAACCGGATCTTAGGAACCGGTTCCAGACCTGGATCCGAAAACCCGGTTCCAGAACCGGATCTTAGGAACCGGTTCCAGACCTGGATCTGAAAGCCCCCAAAGACCCGTAAAGGAGGCATAAAGTTCACCTTCAAAAATAATGCAAAGAGGACCATGCGCTTGTGCCTTCCTCGCCTTCCCGCTTGTGCCCCCAGAAAAAAATTTTGGTCCACCAGTGGGTGTTTAGCCAAATGAGTTGGCCAGTTTGCCTGTTTAACCAATGAGTTTGCCAGTTACCCAGTTTATTTAGCCAAATGAGACAAGCTGCCGCCGCCTGGGCGCCTGCCTGTCGCTTCCACCATTTCATCTAGCATACTGTTCACAGCTTGCCAGCAGCTCGGGTTTAGCGTAGGGATGGTCACAAAGTTTCGGTTCCAGCGGAACCGGTTCTGCGAGGAACCGGTTCTGTTTCAGAACCGGTTCCAGACCTGGATCCGAAGAACCGGTTCTAGACCTGGATCCGAAAAACCGGTTCCAGACCTGGATCCGAAGAACCGGTTCCAGACATGGATCCGAAGAACCGGTTCCAGACCTGGATCCGAAAAACCGGTTCCAGACCTGGATCCGAAAAACCGGATCTTCTAGAACCGGATCCGTTCAGACCCGAAAACCGGTTCCACTAGGAACCGGTTCTGGCCATCCCTATTAGGTACCACCCCGGCGTTTGCTTAGTGTGAATAAGGAAACCTCATTCAGGATGGTTCGCATTAAAAAGCTTTTTATAGTTTTTCGATCGAGTGCCCAAACCGGGAATCGAACCCGGGACCGCTGACACTGAAGGTAAAGCAAGAATGGTATTTAAAGCGCACAGACTAGGAGCAGCAAAACCTTTGCTTAGCACAAAATAATAGATTATTTTTAACAGGTCAAATCATAACACTTACCACGTTACTAACGGGTGCAGGTTTTGTTTTGGTGCATTCTATTTTGGAAGATTTACAGACAAAATTCAATACTTTGCATGAAAAAAAAAAAAAACATGTTTATAAGGAGCAAATTTCTGCAGTCATCAGAATTAAATACAAAATAATACACATATATTTTAGGTTTACAAGTTTAAGGTTACTAGTGTAAATTAATAACAAGTGCTTTACGATTGATAAAATAAGTGAGTGCGTATGAAAGATGGCTCTATTAGATGCTATTTTCCACCTGTGGCATATTTCTGCACAGTGTACAGGACCTTTATTTTATGTTTACAAGTGCAACCTTACTAGTATGAAACCATAACAATTGCTATTGAAACTCGTTTCATTGCCAAAATCAACTTTTTCCCACTACCTTCGATTGCGCGCACACCTACCATCGCTGGCGCTCCTGGTCTCTTCGGACTTCCCCCTCCCGCGCTACTACGCGGACCCACTAGCTACGTCCTGTTTGACTTCGTTAAATAGTATTTTCCTTTCAATGGCCACCTAGCAAAGGTTTGTTTGCGTTTCTTAAATATAGGTTTTATTCTACGCACCCGGAAGCCGTATTTATACGCAAATCATAAAAGAATTGTATTTTTCAGCAATTACTTCTTATGGCCCCTTTGGATTTTATCTATGCAAAGTGAGTGTATTTTCATGGTGCCCAGTGGAAACTTTTTAGGTTATAATAAGGATATTAGTGAAAGATTTATAATTTTTCAACAATTCTTTCTAGTGGTGCGTCAAAAGTAGACCTGTACGTTCTAATGGAGCTTATATAATCTAGCGTAAAAAGCGATCGGCTTCATGAACCAAGCTATCTTTTGTTGAAGTATATCTTCCACACCTGCACCTGACATTTTCGAAGCATTTTAATATTTTTAATTTTATTACGTAGATCAGTTGTGATTTTAATACATTTGATGAATAAATCTAGTGCTGTTCCTCTAGTGGCAATATTTCTGTAAAGAGTAATTTTTGTGTTCCATAAACATTCATTTTTCTCATATAATTATTAAAGTAATTTAATGTAAAATAAGCATAACCGCATGCCGGACACTTTTCCTTTCCCCTGAAAATGTTTTAGAATCAAGTGTTTACACTAGGCAATTTAGTTGTATTCGCTAGGCAATCTGATCGAATCGATTACAGAAAATAGAACGTCTTTCAATTCAGTTGCCAGTCGATTAGTCGCCTTCGATCAACAAGCGATTAAGTTGAAGTCCGGTTTACACGGTCGGTTAAGTTGAAAGTGACGTCAATTCAACTGAATCGAACGCAAATCGACTAAATGTAAACGCCCCATTACCGTTCCCGAAATATTGGCCAAAAAACACATCCTAACAGGTGCATAAAAATTCATTATTGAATTCTCTGTCTGTCTGTCGTCTGTCCATCTGTCTGTTATTTGCGATTTTTTTTTTTCAATTTTGAACCCTGCATTCGATAGAGCATCAAAAAATATCAGAGAGAGTGGTTAAATGTTTCGAGTCACTCTTACCGTTCCCAAAATATTGGCCAAAAAATACATCCTAACAGGCGCATCAGAAGCAGACGTCACGTTTTGTTTTCACATTACTCCCCAGTTTGCCTCACAACACTGGGTGGACGCCGAAAGTTCGGAACCATCACTTGTACATGAGTCCAACGCTGTAACCACTGGACTAGGTGTCCTCTTTATTTTGTTTTATCCTTTTATTTTATTCTATTTATTTTTCATCTATTCTAATCTACGTTATTTTTATCTTGTTCTATTCTATTACATAAATTTTATTCTATGTTTACTATTCCGTTTCATTTAACTATTTTATTTTATTCTACATTTCCATTCTAACTCTATTGCATTTTATTTCACACCTTGTTTCTCTATTCTACTCTACTGTATTGTTTTCTATTTTATTCATAGGTTGTTTTCATGGCAGAGTGGTAGAGGGTTCACTTGGTGCATGGGGTCCCTGGTTCGATCTCAGCTCGCGCCAACTGAACTTTGTGGTGGATAAACACTAGGTTTTCTGGGGGCTTCTCCCGTTTCCTCCCACTTGAGTCATTCTTCAGTTGCATTCATTTCTCATCATCACCTAGCCGAGTCGCCATAACGTGGGACGTAAAACGAAGAAAAAGACTTTTTTATTTTGTTTTCAACACTCGTCTACTCTGAATATGAACAAATAATTCTAAGGACAGCGTTTACGTTACGTGATCTGAATAAACAATTATATTTCTACATTTACAAACATGTAATATTCTGTTTGCCCTCGCCCCCTCCCCGCAAGAAATATTTATCTTTCTGTCTACCTGCGCTGAGCCAAGGCTAGCTGAAGCTAAGAGTGGGAAGTCGCCTCGGGACGTTTTTCCACGAATGCCTCCGTTGTGGTAATCTAAATATTATAGGTGTTTGGCTGTGGAGTTCTGCGAAATCGTTGTCTCGTCAGACGGTATATTACACACTTAGCAATCAGTTTGCTATATTTAAATGAAGAAGAAAAGGAATTGGAAGAAATTCTTTGGTGAACATTTGAAGGTAAAGATGATTTTCTAGATTCTGTTTTGTTATCAATTATAGTCGTAGCAAGTGTCTAATTGTGTGTTAGAAGCGCCCACGGCTTATCTACTTTATTCTTGAAGTTTTTCTCACTTGCTGAACTCCGTAGAGATATTTCCTACCTATTTTCGTCCTATATATGATTTCTGTAAAATATATTACAAGAATAGATTGTAAAATATTGTGTTACAAGGATAGTTTTAACCTAGTCCAGGCGCATTTGTAAGTCCGTGGGATTTTGAATGAAGGGATGTTGCGGGTAGGTGGATTATCTTCATTAGGAGATACCTAATCATGTGGTACCAGGTGGCAAGCCGAAAACCGTGGCAGGGGACCGGGAGGGGGGCAAACAAAATGGCCGCCAGTGACAGTTGTCTCTCTGGCTTTAAAGTGCTATAACTTCTACAACTTTTATACTAAAACCTTGAAAGTTGTGCAAATATGTAAATAACACATCAAACATTCCATTTTAGAACAATTTGCTGCAATAGCAACGCCATATTTTAAATATGGCGCCCTTAAATCCCAAAATTCGGTATTATTTATTTATTTTCTTTATATTCAAACGAAAATAACTCGTAAACTGCCACAGATACGCGAAATCACCTTGAAACAAATGTTGTGGGTCCATGTAAGGGCTTTCCAACGAGGTATATGCCATTTCTGTATCTTTAAAACTAACGGAGCTAGACTAGTTCATGTTACAGTATGTGTATACCTTATAGCTTTTAATATAGGGCTAGTAAAATTAGGCGAAACCTGCATTTGTAAATTCGTGAGTTTTGTGTGAAGGATCTTTACGGGTTGAGGGAATGCCTTCACTAGAAGGTATCTAAACATGTGGTACCAGGTGGCAAGCCGAATAACGTGGCAGGGGACCGGAAGGGGGGAAACAATATGGTTACCGCTCTCTCTCTCTCTCTCTCTCTGTGTGTGTATGTGAAAATTTATAATAGTTTTTTGTTTTTATTATTATTTCTTTATCATTGAAAGATTTTTTCTTTGTTGCACGCATGAACAGTATAGTAGAATGAAATAGGAAAATGGAAGAGCATGAGAAAAATATCAAAAGTCATCTGCAAGTGCAGCTACCTCCTTCGGCGAAGAAAATAAAATTAGGTACAAACTATTCCATGTGTATTTTTTGTCAAGAGGAAACAAAGAAACCACTTGTGAAATCCTCCAATTATGAAAAAGCGCTACAATGTATAAAATTGAGAGCAGAATGGATGGACAAAGAATACATTGAACTGTATAGACGTTTGGGTGAAGTAACAAGTGAAGATCTAACAAGGAACATCACCCAATTGTCCGGCTCCGATTTCAATGAAATTTTTATTGCTGATAGAGGACATGTATTCATTACTTGTGATAAAAGAAATTTTTGCCATGGTGCATGTTTTCTATTTTTTTAAAATAATTTTTAAAGGTTGTGATGTGGTTAATAGAGATTACTGCAGAAGTCCCTTACTACCCTTTGTGAACGGAGTATTAATGAAAGAACAATCATGTAGATACGTATAGGGGGAAGTCTATGGTACGTATGGCCTTGACGGCAGCCATCTTGAAATCCGAGCATGAAACATGAGCCGTGGCAACAATTGCAAAGTGCCAGTTGGAATCTTAAAACATGCGGTGAAAATTAGGAGTGTTGCCAATTTGAAAGATCGAATGATGGACGTTTCATGCTCATTAGAAGAGTCATAAATTCATACTAGTTAACTATAGAACAAGAATAAGCATACCATTGGCTTTTGGGGAAAATTTACTATTAAAATTAGATGCCACATGCTATGGTTTTCATTTTTCAAAACTTCACTTTAATTCAAAATGGCGGATTTCAAGATGGCTGCCGTCAATGATACCCTTATCGTGTCACTTCCCTCTAGCCATAATATGTATTACCGAAACCTTTATCCACTTATTATCATTAATACGCGGGTTAGAAGCGGAGATAAGGGACTTACGCACATAGTAAGTATAAACAATTAATATGCCTGTAACTTTTCACCAAATGGGCGCACCTTAAAACTAACTTCACCATTGTCTTCCTGATTAAATTCTAGCCCGAAATTATGTATCATATTACCCTATTTCCATTTTAAAAACTTGACCTTAATTAAAAATGGCGGATTTCAAGATGGCTTCCATCAAGGCCATACGTACCATAGCCTTCTCCCTATGCCCTATACGTATCTACATGGTTGATCTTTCATTAACACTCCGTTTACAGAGGGTAGTAAGGGACTTCTGCAGTAATCTCTATTAACCACATCACAACCTTTAAAAAATATTAAAAAATAGAAAACATGCACGATGGCAAAAATTTCTTTCATCACAAGTAATGAATACATGTCCTCTATCAGCAATAAAAATTTCATTGAAATCGGAGCCGGACAATTGGGTGATGTCCCTTGTAAGAAATGAAAATGCATCATGGCATGCTGATTGCTATAAGAACTGCACACACAAGGAGGTGATGGAAAGAACTAGAAGATCGTTTGAAAAAGAGCAACAGGAAATCCCCATTACACATTATGAAGACTCGGAGGCTTCAAACTCATATATTACAAGATCACAAACACCAACTTATGAGAAAACAAAATGTTTCTTCTGTGACGATGAAGGAAAACGATGAAACCCGCTGTATGTCATCGCCTACGATCGATCCGGCAGTCGTTTGAAAGAAGCAGTAAGTTTGTCAAAGAATGAAGTGTTCAAAATACGATTAAATAACTACATTGATCCTGGAGATGCTCATGCACAGGATATATCCTATCACTAGTCTTGCTGGAATACTCATGTTGTTAACGTGTTGCGGAAAAGCGAAGGCAAGAGGGATTCTGGTCTTAGCTCTGTGAGTGAAGAGGCTACCAAAACAGAATTTATTTATTTACTAAGCAAATTCCTTCTTGAAGGTCGTGTTAAGTCAATGGGTGAGGTAGAGAAACTTTATAATTCCATTGCTAAAAGCAATAATTTGAGTGACGATAAACTTCTGACTAGAAAACAGTTGAAAGCCTTGATAGAGGAAGAATTGGAAAATGTTTCTTCCCATCCGAAGAGGAAGAACGATCCTTAAAGAATTTCTTTAAAGATTACAAACGATATTGCTCCAGCTAACACTGAACAGGATTCTGATGATGTTGGAAGAAATATGAAGATTCTTTTTGAAGCAGCAGACGTTTTGAGAAAATATGCTTTCCAAAGTGAAAAGTGGTCGTTTACTGGGACTGTGGGTGAAAGTGATGTAAAGAAGTCTATTCCAGAGATCTCTCATTTGTTCAAATGGTGTTGCAAAGGAGAGAATAAAATCGGATCTGAAACCGCAGATTTTGCAATCAATGAAAGAAGTCAAAGACTATCACATACATTCATGTATGAAATATTGTCTCCTCATCAAGTAGCATATACAAAAGAAAGCTCTAAAGGCACTGTACGCCACACTCGTGATCTATTATTACAAGTGGCAGTTGAGCTCACTATTCACTCAGCAACACGAGGTAAATTTATTGTACAGTTTTTACATCACGCAGGTGTGTGTATCGAATATAACAAAATTCTTCGTATGAGGCTCAAATAGCAAATGAAATTATCAAGAGTATGGATTCCTCAGGTGGACATTATATACCATCAGAACTTGTTCCAGGAAGGTTTGTGTATTGCGCGGCAGATAATATTGACTTCCAAGAATACTTGCCATATAGTAAAGGGACTCTACATGGTACTGTTATGGTTATTTATCAAGAGAAACAGGAGGAAGATGTATCTTCTCAAATCAGTTTGTCAGGAAAACCTACGACTAGATCACTCGAGAAGATACCCGAATCAATGTCTAAAATGCTACCTTGCGTCATCTTAGGATCATTAAGACCGTCAAATCCCTCTCTAGTAAGTTCAGCAAAATCTCCAGAGGAAAGTTCTGAGTTAATTCAAAGATACAAACGAGATGACATAGTCTGGATGATGGCAAGTTTGCAATTTCTCCGATTGCACGCCGATGATGATTTTGAAGATTCAGAAGAATAGTATAAGAAATCTTCTGGAAGAACTACAACAAACTCTGAGTCTCCTGTGGTGACGACATGGTCGGCTTACAATTCGATTCTTAACAAGGCCATGCCCAAAACGAGAGTTTGTCGACTACCTTTGATTGATAGCAGTCCTACCAATGCTTCAACTCTACTTACGTTTATGAAAAGACTTGACGAAAGAGTAGAACTGGAAGAAAGAGATACAACAACACCCGTAATTACTTGCACTGAAGCTTCAATCACAAATCAAGTACTTCTTACTCTATTGCTGTTCTTGATGGCATGGCGGAACTCCAAGCGTTGAAAAAGCCAGCGCATGTTAACACATGTCTCGATTTGTTTACAGAATTCTGCAAAAGAATAAAGTCAACAATATTGAAATACGATGAAACTCACCTTGTTTTTGATACGTATGAAATAAGTCATTAAAGATGTCAATGTGGAAGAAAAGAGCAAGAGACAGCCCAACAATCGAATACAAGTTATCTGACTCTGCCAATATAAAAAATGTCACTATGAAAAATCTTTTATCTCATCCAAAAACCAAAGATGCATTTACTGCTTATCTTTCAGAAAAAAAAATCTTCATGCGAATAAATTGGGAAAACGCTTAGTTGCCAGCTGGAGGACAGAAGCAAACACTTCAGAATTGAAGGACATCAATGAGTTAAAAAGTATTCACGAAGAAGCAGATACAAAAATAATACTTCACAGTCTTAGATGAAGGAATGCTCAGGTGAAAAACTATCGGTGTGACATCATAGGAGAGAAACCCTAAAAGTATAGTGTAAGGAATGCTGAGGTGAGAAACCATAATTGTGACATCGTAGGGGAGAAACTTTAAAAATATGATGTAAGGAATGCTCAGGTGTAAAAACATCACTGTTACATCATAGGGTAGAAATCTTTAAAATATTGTGTAAGGAATGCTCAGGTGAGAAATCATAGGTGTGACATCTTAGAAATACAGTGTAAGAAATGCTAAGGTGAGAAACCAAGTAGTAAAAACCCACTAACGAACTGAGTGTTTTTTTATAGTACCGATTGGGTCAGATAGAAAGTGGATTCTCTAAACAATAGATAAATGAAGTAAATCAAACCCCAAGGTTAATTTAAATGAACTAAATCATCTATATTATAAACAATAGTATATACTTATTAGTAATAAAAAATTCTCACAAGAATATATATTTTCTGTAGATGTAACTCTTTTACATCCGAAACTGTGTAATTCAAGGATATATTTCTAAACTAATTGTATCACAGAGCATCATATTAAAGATATTATATATAAGTACGTAAAGCCAAGGTTAATTATGTTGCATTTCTTTTCAGTTTATGTAGGTGTTGTGCTTTCGCTATTAAAACCCACAAATTCTGACACCTACCTTTACATTAACTAGTTATTTTGTGTTAGTTTTAAAGATACGACATCAATCTCTCATTTCAAAGCCACCGATCTGGCCTACAAGTTTATTTCATGCCAATTCCGACTACCTGTGACGGTTTACAAGTTGTTTACCTTTGAATATAAAGAAATGGATAAATTATAATAATCTAATTTTGATACTGAAGCACGCCAATATTTAAAATATGGAGCCGCTATAGCACCAAATTGTTCTAAAATAAAATTTATAATGTATTATTTACATTTTTGCACAATCACGAAAATTTTAATATATAATTTGTAGAAGTTATAGCACTCTAAAACTAGAGAGACGAATTTCACCGGCGGCCATATTTTTCCCCCTCCCGGTCCCCTGCCTCGTTTTTCGGCTTGCCACCTGGTACCACATGATTAGGTACCTTCTAGTGAAAGCATTCCCTCAACCCGTAAAGATCCTTCACACAAAACTCACGAACTCAATGCAGGTTTCGCCTAATTTTACTAGCCCTATATTAAAAGCTATAAGGTATACACATACTGTAACATGAACTAGTCTAGCTCCGTTAGTTTTAAAGATACAGAAATGGCATATACCTCGTTGGAAAGCCCTTACATGGACCCACAACATTTGTTTCAAGGTGATTTCGCGTATCTGTGGCAGTTTACGAGTTATTTTCGTTTGAATATAAAGAAAATAAATAAATAATACCGAATTTTGGGATTTAAGGGCGCCATATTTAAAATATGGCGTTGCTATTGCAGCAAATTGTTCTAAAATGGAATGTTTGATGTGTTATTTACATATTTGCACAACTTTCAAGGTTTTAGTATAAAAGTTGTAGAAGTTATAGCACTTTAAAGCCAGAGAGACAACTGTCACTGGCGGCCATTTTGTTTGCCCCCCTCCCGGTCCCCTGCCACGGTTTTCGGCTTGCCACCTGGTACCACATGATTGGGTACCTCCTAATGAAGATATTCCACCTACCCGCAACATCCCTTCATTCAAAATCCCACGGACTAGGAAATATTGACATATGCTCCTGGACTAACCTTTTCAGGACTAATGTGTCCTGGACTGAGCCAGCAGTTTAACCTCCGAAGCTCGGCTCCTAATTAACCTAGAGAGATGATTTATGTGTCTATCACTTCAGGAAATGGTGAGGGAGACCCGGGTTCGATTCCCGACGGGAGTTCATGTGGTTCGGATTCCACGTTAATAAGTAGGTTCACGTCTTTTCATATAGCCTCGCTGCTGAACGGGACGTTAAAATCAAAATCCACTGAACTCTCTTTAGGAAAGATGAAATTTTCCAACGTGCCCATTTCAGCCACATCGGGGTCCCGCAGAGGAAAGGTAGGGGGAAATTTTATGTTTCTAGTTCCTCCTAGAGATGGGCATGAGCGAGTTCTTTGATACTCGACTCGACTCGAAACAGACATCTTTGAGTTCGAATCGAGAACTCGACTCGAAAAATTTCCTCCAACTCGACTCGAATTCAGATCGAGTTTCGAGTTGAAGCGAGTCAAAACAAGCCAAATCCTGTGAATATTTTCAAATACTCTCTACAAATATCCTACATATACAATGTAATTATCAATGATACTACTACTACTACTACTACTACTACTACTTATTATTATTATTATTATTATTATTATTATTATTATTATTATTATTATTATTATTATTATTATTATTATTATTATTATTATTATTATTATTATAACGACACAGTGACATGAAAGATAGGTGCTTTGTATCTGAATAGTAAAAACTTGTTGACTGCCGACCTCGGTAGTTGTGAAGTCTAGAAGGCAAGGACATCCTTCAGGAGGTTCTGGGATTGAATTCCGGAGGAAGAAGTATTCGGGCTCGAGCCAAACATTGTTAAAAGTTATAGGGTGCCGGCCAAACATGTTCAAAATTGCTTGGCCCGATGGCCAATGTCTCGACCAGCTCGGCTTACAGGTCATTCACTGTCGAGCCCAAGAGACAAGTGAGCCGAGCCAACAACAGCTCACTCAACCGAGCTGCCTCGAGCCAAGCAGATCTCATCCAAATCGAGTCGGCTCGAGCCATCCGCTCAGTTGAGCCGAAACGAACTAAGCTCGTTAAAAAAATCTGTCGTCGTCTCACTATCGAGATGAGACGAGATACGAGGAGTGTCCCCTCTCGTGAGTAACACTAAAAGTATTCCACATTAATTCTTACATTTCTCATGGCTTTCGCTTTCCAGTTTAATTAAGCCATGATTTCAAAACGAGTTAAAACGAGCTGGAGGAGCGAGCTATTTATCAAACTCGACTCGACTCGAAACTCGACCTAAAAACAGTGACTTGGCTCAGAACTCGACATGAGAAAATTACTTTTGACTTGACTCGAAACTCGACTCAAATTCGAGTCGAGTTTTAGCTCGACTCGTGCTTCACAGAAATATAAGCCGAACCTCGTTAGAAATCTTAGGGGACACAGATTCCAATGAGGTAACTTTTGTGCCCCCGTATCCAATCCTTAAAAAAAAGAAGAAATTCAAAAAAGTCGGGAGAAATACAATTTTTGGAAGTTTATGGTGGTATGACAACACTGAACACTGTTACTTTTCGTACGGAAGGAGGCCACAAAAGTTACCTCGTTAGACTCTGCCTCACTTGAGCTTTCCAATGAAGTATGGCTCATATCCCTGTGACAATTAGAGGCATCGCAAGGGCCGCCAACATCAAAGTAGACAACAGTCCATCGAAAAATATACAGGATGGTTCATGTAAGTGCGAAGTTTTGAATTTTTTGCTCCGTTGTTATACGTCCTTCATTTTTTTGTAGAATGGTCACCAATATCTCGCGTACGCAAGAGTACGATAAATATCAGTGTTGCCATAGTCTCTCAAACTTCGAAAAACTGTATTTTTTTAAATTTTTATTTTCTTCTTCTTTTACGGGTTGGGCACGATTGGGCACAAGGGTCACAAACGTTACCTCGTTGAAATCTGTATCCCATAAGATTTCCAACGAGGTATGACTTACCTCGTTGACAATTAGGAATGTCGCTTGGGCTGACAACGTCAGATTAGACTAAAATGTATTTCGAAAAATATGTACAGGGTGATTCTCGTAGGTTCGAAAATTGGTATTGAACTTTCGCTCTTCATTTTTTACATGATTGTACACAATGTCTGGCGTACAAGTGAAAATATTTTTTCCTGTGTACAAGTGACAGAGTTGATAGCCTCCAAACTTCCAAAAACAAAATATTTCTCATTTTTTTAATAAAAAATCTCTTTCTTCTACGGGTTTGGCACCGGAGGCACAAAAGCTTGCTTCTTAGAATCTGTGTTCCATAAGGTTTACAACAAGGCCTAGTTTATGCCCCTGTGACAAATACAAGGGATACCTGGGCCGCCAACGTAAAGGTCTCCGGTTTTCTTGAAATCCCTGTCGGTCCTTAAAAGGTTAAAATGTCGTATTACAAGAATAGTTTGTACAATATCATATTACAAGGATAGTTTGAAAAATATCGTATTACAACGATAGTTTCTAAAATATCGTTAGGGATGCATTCGAGTCGAGTCGAGTCGAGATTTAAGCCTGTCTCGACTCGTCTCGAGAAAATGTTGTCTCGACTCGTGTCTCGACTCGAAAATATGTTTCTGTCTCGACTCGTGTCTCGACTCGACAGTCTCTGTCTCGACTCGACTCGAATTCGAGTCGAGACGTCTCGAAATTCGAGTCGAGACAAAATGTACGAGTTAAAATATACGCACACATCAGCCAGACCATCATGACTACCTACCTAATTGTTAGTATGTCGACTTTTGGCATGGATAAAAACGGCGACACGTCTTGGCATACACGCAATGATCCTTGATAGGTCGCTGGAGAGAGCTGGCACCACATGTGTTCACTCAGGTCACCTAATTCCCGTAAATTCCGGGAAGGGGGGCGATGTGTTCTGACGTCACGTTCAATCACATCCCACAAGGGACATCACTCAAATGTCCGGCTCCAATTTCAATGAAATTTTTTTTTGCTGATAGAAGGCATGTATGCATCATTACTTGTGATGACAAATTTTTGCCATGGTGTATGTTTTCTATTTTTTTTTTTTTAAATAACTTTTAAGAGTTGTGATGTGGTTATAAGAGATTACTACAGAAGTCCCTTACTACCCTTTGTAAACGGAGCGTTAATGAAGAAAAGTGAAGAAAAACCATGTGGATACATATAAGTCCTGGGGGGAAGTCGTATGGTAGATATGACCTTCATGGCAGCCATCTTGAAATCCGCCATTTTGAATTAAGGTCAAGTTTTCAAAATGGGAATAGGGAAATATGATACATAATTTCGGGCTAGAATTTAATTAGAAAAATAATGGTGAGGTTAGTTTTAAGATACACCCATTTGGGGGAAAGTTACAGGCATATTAATTGTTTTTACTTACTGTGTGCGTAAGTCTCTTCTTACTTTCGTCTCAAGACCTGTAAATCGATCGCAACGGCAGAGCCCGGTTTCGCACTAGTGTTTAGAAATCTTTAAACTCACTTGAGGCAATATTTGTGGATTATTGCCTCACACACACACACACACACACAGAATCAGAGTCCTCACACACCAAGGGTGAGAGCTGTGCCACTGAGTCACAGCGGCCACAGGGCTAGGTCGAGTCCACTTTACGTTCATAGTTTCTTAGTACATAAATATTACGATTATGAAATAGATTTTCCTTAATGAGCTGCATAAAAACAAAAGCTTTCGAAATGCATTAAACAATTAGCTCGATTTGAGTGTGAACTTAAAGTTATATCAGAGTGCAAATACGGATACGCACCAAAGCTCGAAAACTTAATACACTATTTCTCCTATATAGTCAGCATGTATCAAGCAATCGTTCAGCTTTCATTTGAGAGGATGGAAATCGAAGGCCCCTGAACAACTATGTTACTAATGTGCGGAATGTATTTATCTTACAGTGAACTGCTTTGATGCCAAGTGGCCTAACTCCAAAATTGAAATTTTCCAGGAGTGAAAGTTGAAGTTCAATATCTCATGAACAATCCATATTTCTTTTATGTTGGGAACCAAAACCATAACTACTGTATGTAGTTCATTGTTTTATAACTTAGTGTTTACAAAAATCCTTTTAAAAAATACCTATTCATAGAAGTGAATGGTACTTATCTGTACTAGTTCTTGGCATCCAAGCAGTCCATTTATTGTATTACTAGCTTAATGTACCCATTCTTCGCATGGGGGTTGTATTTGGAAGTCAACACCTGTGGAAGTATCACCATTCATTTCAGTGACCGCGAAAACTATGGATTTGACACTAGTATCAATCAATATGGGCTATTTATACGTGTTCCTCACCCGCTGACACCCGGCCCGCATACAGTAGTAGCTGAATTTGCAAGTCACGGCTGATGAAAGTGTCACCATTGATCTCAGCGACCGTGAAAACTATGGATTTGACACTAATGTCGATCAATTTGGATTACTTTTACTACATGTCTCGCTTACGCCCCCCTGACACCCCCTGGTTCCAATTTTGACAAAAACGCTTCGTCTTAGACTGGGACCTGGACCAAGCTATCCGTGACCAAAATTTGGTAACTCTCGGTCAACTTGTCTGGTCCCCAGGTCGGTCCCAGTAAACGTCCCCCCCGAGACCCCCCTGGTTCGAAATAAAAAAAAAAACGCTTCGTCTTGATCTGGGGCCTGGACTAAGGTACCCGTGACCAAATTTTGGGAACTCTCGGTTCACTCGTCTGGTTCCCAGGTCGCACACAGACAGACAGACAAACACACAAACAAACTCTTTATTTTATTTATATTAGATAAGATATACTATGTAAAATAGTCTCGTATCATAATATGTGATGTACAACAAATGTTACATTATATATATCCGTAGTTCGTGATATGCTGCAACATATTAAAGCCTCAGAATAGTTGGGCAAGCGAATAATCCAGAAGTTACGTAACCCTATTGCGTTCATGGGAACGAAAACACAATAATTATAACTATGCTAAATTACTATAGACTACCAACTGCTCATTCAGAGAATTTATGAAGTTCACTTTATCGCAATAGTTTTATACAAACTAGATTTAGACTACGGATAATAGTTTTATACAAACTACATAATCAATTATTATTATTATTATCATTATATTTGCAGTACAACCAAATACAACGACATTAACTATTAGTTCTAATTAACTGAATTGAGCTGAAAATTAAATCTTGATCTTTAAAGATTAACTATTAATTTTATGCGTTCTGTACCTTTCTGAAGGAATAAAAGCTGGAATTGGTTTCAAGGCTGTTTCTGAGTGAATACTTTCTTCAAAATAATATTAAAAATTATAGAAAGATTTTCGAGACATTCGAGTCGAGTCGAGATTTTTAAGAGCCGTCTCGACTCGACTCGTGTCTCGACTCGAAAATTCGAGTCGAGAAATACGTTTGTCTCGACTCGTCTCGAATTTTACAAAGTGTGTCTCGACTCGAATCTCGACTCGAATTCGAGTCGAGTCGAGTCGAGATTCGAGACATGTCTCGACTCGAGCGCATCCCTAAATATCGTATTACAACGATAGTTTCTAAAATATCGTATTACATGGATGATTTGTAAAATATCGTATTACAACGATAGTTTGTAAAATATCATATTACAATTATAGTTTGTAAAGTATCGTATTACTACGATAGTTTATAAAATATTGTATTAGAAGGATAGTTTGTAAAATATCGTATTACATGGATGGTTTGTAAAATATCGTATTACAACGATAGTTTGTAAAATATCATATTACAATTATAGTTTGTAAAGTATCGTATTACTACGATAGTTTGTAAAATATTGTATTACAAGGATAGTTTGCTAAAATATGGTATTGCAAGGATTGTTTGTAAAATATCGTATTACAACGATAGTTTGTAAAATATCATATTACAATTATAGTTTGTAAAATATCGTATTACTACGATAATTTCTAAAATATTGTATTACAAGGATAGTTTGTAAAATATCGTATTGCAAGGATTGTTTGTAAAATATCGTATTACAAAGATAGTTTCTAAATTTTGTCTTACAAGGGTAGTGTGTAAAATATCGTATTACAAGAATAGAATTTTATCGTATGTAGTCGATTAAACTCGTCCAATCTTGAAAGGGACACGGTGGCTGAGTGGTGGAACTCCTATTTCACATGCGTGAGGTCCTTGGTTCGATCCCGGGCCAAGTAAGTTTGTAGTGGACAACATCGTGTCCGTGGGTTTTCTCAGAGTACTTCCGTTTCATTCCACATGCTACTTCCACCGATCATTCCATCATCATTCACTTGCCTTAATCTTCGTCTCCTTTTGCCCTAAGGGCATAATCATGGGACGTTAAACTAAAATTTTCGTCCGATCTTTACCAACTTTGGTATACTGCTACATAGAGCAAGATCTGCATTTGAAATATTATGGTGAGAAGATCTTTGGTTCTCGAGTTATGGCCATCAAAATTAGTGTCTGACTCAAATTTTAGCCAATAGCGTCATTATCATAGGTATTTTTCCATTATTGAAAGGTCACTTGCCGCAACTGAGAAGCTACGTGCTCTGCGGTCTGTAACGGATCTTTTCGTCTTCGCGTAGTTTTTTTCTGTTTTTGATATCTTTCTTTCCTGCCACCATATACACTGGCACATCCCTTATAATATAATTCTTTGTCAGTCAGTTTTCTCTTTCTCTTTTCAATTAATCTAAAAATTTTCTTTTCTTCACCATTTCTAACAGCCCCTTACTCGTTTTCAACTGGACTTAGCTAACTCTCTCCGTTCTTCTTTACACTCACATTTCGAAAGATTTTCATCACTTGTGTAACGTTCATGTTTTCGCTTCATACAATATAATACTGCACACGAAGCATTTTATTAGTCTTTTTCTCTCGGCTCGGATGTACTGACACACACACAGACAGGGTAAATACATAAACGAGTTCTTTCTCTTCTGAACGGACGTACTGATACATAGACGGACAGGGTGAATTTCTAAAGGAGTTCTTTCTCTCCTGGACGGACGTACTGATACACAGACGGACAGGGTGAATATCTAAAAGGAGTTCTTTCTCTCCTGGACGGACGTACTGATACACAGACGAACAGGTTCTTTCTCTGCTGGACGGACGTATGATACACAGACAGACAGGGTGAATATCTAAAGGAGTTCTTTCTCTCCTGAACGGACGTACTGATACATAGACGGACAGGGTGAATATCTAAAGGAGTTCTTTCTCTCCTGGACGGACGTACTGATACATAGACGGACAGGGTGAATATCTAAAGGAGTTCTGATAAACCAAACTCATTTAATAAAGGTAAAACTCTCATTTCAATATACATACTTTCTACTTTAGTATGATTTGGAATGTCAAAACTGTAATAGAAATTTAAGAACTTTTATCGTTTACTGTACGTCTTGTTAAAGTTAGCAATAGAACACTGAACTTTAGAATTCCCCGTTCATAAACAAATGAATTCCTAAGAAATGCCGCAAGCATGTCTTCGTAATTACAACCTCTGCATTTACATAGAACTGAAGAAATTATCAATTAACATTTTAGTGATGAATCATACAACGCCAACTGCTTACAAATGTAAGCACATTTCCTTTACATAAAGCATGTATACCAATAATACAACGCGAACACATTTAAAAACAATGGCTGGGTTTTCCAGAATAAAAAATATGTATACAGTATATGTGTATATACTAGTATATCCCAGAATTATCTGCAACAAATGAGGTTTTGTAGGACAATAGAAATCTGAATTGATTTTCTTAAGCCTTTTCACAGGGAAAAAAAATATAAAACATAATTATCTGATTGCAGAAAAACTTACTTTCATAGCTTGCTTTTTCTTCAGTTGAGCCTCACTCGGGCTTACCACACTCTTGCTAACTAATTTCGATTAGAGTTACTCTGTTTCAGATTTGTAATCTTCAATGCGGCTCATTTTACTAGGATATTTCCATGGGGGCAAAGGGGGCAGTTGCCACCCCACTTTTTTGAAGTAACACATTAATGTATATAGTTTCATTTGGAAATGTAAAGTTTTTGTATGTATTACTGTTTCATCGGAAAAAATTGTGCCATATAGTATTTGCCGTTGCATGACTACGTATTGGTTGCCTTCCGTGAAGTTAAGAAAGCTACAGGAATTGCGTTTTAATTGTCACGGAAAATAACCCCAAAATTAACCTATTGGAGCACAACAATTCCAGCATATTTTCAATTTAGGGGTATAGAAGCAAAAATTGCTAAATCCATTTTTCAATTTTGTCAGGAAACGAAGGAAAAGTAACGCCCTTATGTTTCAGAATTATTGAACATTTTCTTTTGTTTAGTGGTCACTACTTAATACAAATAAGTGAAATCAACCACTAAACAAAAAAAGTTGTTCAACAATTGTGAAAACATGAAGGCGACACTTTTTGTTCGTTCCCTGACAAAATTAAAAAATGGATTTACCCCCTTCTTACAAGGGCTCGATATGGTAGTCAGCCGCTTTGAAACTAATTGAGAGAACATTTCTCAAAAAAGGAACTATTTCATAAGTTATTCTTTAATTGCACAAAAATTGACAGTTCCTAAAATGACTTTTCTTCTTTCTAAAGTAATGAATATTGATTTAAAAGAGCGTATTAAGAAACAGCTTCTACCTTTTTCATTGTTTTGTAGTGTAATATACGAGTGAAATGGTGTGTTTAGGGGTGTACGAGTGTAGTATATACAATTAAATTTAGTGAATTCAACATAATTCTAGCTTTTAGGATTATTTTGTATAAGTGGAGTGTGAAGTGATTTCAAATATTGTGTTTTGATATGTTCCAAGAAAGTTAAAACTACCCCTAATGGCAACAAACACGTTTTGGGAAGCTGCAAAAGCAAATATTTCTTTAAATGTGGTAGCATATGTTTGTAGTATTTACTGTCTTTCATTTTCTAAGAGTAATAACATATATTTAATAGCATTTGTGGAATTAAAAATTAAGTTGCTCATTAATACCCGGTTTCAACATAACTTCTACAAAACAAGACTCCTATTCATTGCTACGATTAATACAAGTAGTATTATCCTTTCTATTTATTTGATTTGTAAATTTGTTATTAAATAATCTGATTACACAATTTCCCAGACAGAATTTTAAGATGTTCATGAGCAAGGAATCAAATCTCTTCTTACACTTTCGTTGTTTTAAGAGTACAAAGGGCTAGTATCTATCTCCGTTGCTTTTGTCAATTTACTTAATAAAATGTGAAATACGATATACAGCGTTTTAACCGAAAAAGATAGTATCCTATTAGTTATACAACCTCTCGTCAAACAAAGTGTTAGAAACACCCAGGGAAACTAAGATTGATATACAAATATTCAGATCATGTCTTGCCCCCCCCCCACTTTTAACGTCCAATCGCCGCCACTGGATATTTCCAAAAGTTTCTAAAGCTGATACTGAAATATCGCGTCACTGGTAACAAGCCCACTGAAATATCACGACACTGGTAATAATGTTACTGAAATATCGCGCCACTGGTAATAAGCCCACTGAAATATCACGACACTGGAATAAGTTACTGAAATATCGCGCCATTGGTAATAAGCTCATAAAAATCTCGCGCCACTTTAATAAGCCCTGTGAATAATAGCGCCACTGGTAATAAGTCCATTGAAATATCGTGCCACTGGTAATAAGTCCACTGAAATACCATGCCACTGGTAATAAGCCCGTTGAGATATCGCACCACTGGTAATATGGCCAATAAAATATCGTGATATTGGTAATAAGCCCATTGAAATATCGCGCCACTGGTAATAAGCCCACTGAAATATCGCGCCACTAGTAATACGTCCTTCATTATACATAGTGCCATCTATGAGGGAATTAATGTATTATTTTCAAATGTCTAACTGCGTCAGATGGTTGGAAGGACTAATAAGTTGTTGCTATGCATTGAGCTCGCCTACTGCATGACAATGCTTTAATCCACGCTGCTGTTGTTGACAAGGCTACAGTGCTAAATTTGGGCTGTATAGTGGATGTTGAATCTCTTCGAAGCTACAATATTTCAGTAACTTAATACAAAAAACTAAACGTGATTTTCTCAAAAACGAGTCAAGTAATTTTGTTCGAATTTCATAAATACCTATTTAATTATTGTCACTTCTAACAATACAGTGCATTGTTAAATTGAGCGATCCTCTTTTACTTTTTTTTCTGTTTTTCTCTCTCTAACTTCAACTCCGAATTATACAAGCAAGCCACATATTACCATAATGTCAAGCAACACACATTTTACGCTTTTACAAAATTCGGAGTATTCTTACCAAGTTCTCAGGGAAATAACTTATTTACGATCAGAGTGTAATTCAATCCCTCGTTTTTTTTCTTTTTCTTTTTTTTTATTTATTTGAGCTCTACCAGTAAAGACGATTGTGAATCCTAAGAAAAAAAAACAAGGAAATCATGAAACATATTTTTTACATTGGGGAGGGAGGGAGAAAAATTTACTCTCTCGCTCTCGTTGTCGATTGATTTCTAATCCAAGTAGTGAAGATGATTGTGAAGCCTCAAAAGAAATACGCACGACGTTGAATCAATTTTTTTTTTTTAACGATAGTTATCGTGGAACATATATTTCTAAGAGAAGTAAATTGGTCGCTCATTCTAGACGGTTTTTTTCTAATTCCGAGCATTGAGGAGTTTGGGAAACCTTCAAAGAAACTGTTCATATATTGTAACAAAATCCAACAATTTTTATGAAAGTTATCACGGGAATTTTAAAAAAATCTAGAGAAGTATTCCAACTGGTGGTGGGCACAAAACCGGTATTTCGGTTTCCGATTTCGAAATTTAAAAAAAAAATCGGTTTTGAATTTTTCAGAAAACCGATCTCTCGCCGAAACCGTTTCGGTTTTCTTCAAAATCTTTCCAGTTTTTCATCGAAACCAGTTTCAGTTTTTGCAGAACTGGTTCTGTTCTATTTCTGAGCTGAATAGTGTTTCGTTTGTTCTCCGGAAACAGATTCCGTTTCCATAGAAATAGTTTTTTTTTTTTTTTCAAAATAGTTTTGGGTGTTTAGTTTTCATTGTAAACTGAACCGGTTATTTGAGAAAACCGAACCGGTTTCGGAGAAAACCGAAATGTCGTTTTTTAGATTTTGATTTTTCTAGAAACGGGTTTCCGGTTTTTATAAAAACTAGTTTTGCCCATCCCTAATTCCACCCTTTGCTCTTCTGTGATCTTAGGTCCCTCCACATGATATGACTCGGAGAACTCAAATAAAATATTTTGCATATGGCATCAAAATCAACAAATATTTTTAAAATAAAAATTTCGTGGAATATAGTTCTTAAACTTGAAAAGAAGAGATTAACCATTTCATATTATTTTTTCTGTTAAAAAATTGAAGAGGTGGATTCCAAAAGATCCTAAATCGATTTTTGTTAATTTTGAGATATTTGTTCTATTAAGTTCCATTTAAGTATCTTCGTATGTTGAACAGGGTTTCATGCCAGAATTACATAAATCAAATTAGTTGTAGGCAAAAGAAAACTGCATTGTTTTTCAAAATGTCTTTAGTCAGCAGCATTCTCTGAAATTATTTTCTGACTTTTGCCTATAAACACTTAAAAAGTTCATGCTATAGATGATAATTTCACCGTTATCTTACGAAACGTAGGCAATTACAATTGTTTTTTACGTAGATTACTTTTATTTTACGGAAATAGAATGATGGAAACGCACACAAAATATCGTCTCCTGAAAAACTTACTTTTTTGACTTAGGCTCTTTTGGAATTGAGCTCTTCAATCGAAGCAAAAGGAAAAAGAGGGAGAAGAAGAAGGTACCAACTGATAAGTAATATTAAAGACAGCGATTCTGGGATCAAGAGAAAAAGTTGGTGGAAAACTATAGTACAAGGAAAATTCTTAATTTCAGCAAACCAGTGATGGTCAGTGCTGGAAGTGGAAAATCTGAGGAAATTGTATGTTTCAGTATCAAAGCAAATATACACCCTTGCTATTACGAGACGTGAAGAAGCAATCAGAAGTTCGGGTATGCTGATCATAATTCTCCTGAGGTGAGGGTATGCCGTATCCCACATAACCCTCACCTAGTTCGAGTATCAGTGGTGGCAAAATAAAATCTCTTTGGTACTTATTTTGTCCTCCCTTTATGTATATTTCCGCGTTAGAATTTCTTTTAAAATAAAAATTTTAAAAAGATAGAAAGCGAGTACAGGTATTAACTGATCGTAAATTCTCTCGCTATTTTTTTTTTTTTTTTTTTTTTCAATCAACATCTGCCTAGAAATTCCTTTCCTAAACTCCCAAAGTTTGGTTCCCAAGTACATGTAGGTAGGAAATAGCATGAATAACAGAATTCGTTGATTACTGCTTTTGTATGAAAAGCTTGTCTCTATTATGACCATTTTTTTTTCCTTGTTGCTATCTCCTACGGTCTGCAGATCCACGTTTTCCCTCGAGCGGAGGGTTTATTCAACGCCAGAAGGCGTGATGTGCGGGGGCAGCCACTTCCGGCGAGCAGCCCCACACCCACCTGACACTAACCTTCAGAGGTCACAACCTTCTTCTTCAAGGTCCTACGTCGCTTTACAAGAATCTTCCATCATTTACATTTTTAAAAAATCAACAACAAAATCTAATACTATTATTCTTAATTCTCAATCCTTGTGGAAAGCTGACTTTTGGTTGCATACGTATATCGGTTCGGTGGATGTCAATGGTGTTATTTAGGGAGAGTAGTGGGCATTTGCTCCACCGCTCTTGTGTTTTTAAAGCACGTGCGTCTTAATAAATGATATACCAATATACTTATTTTTTTAACAAAAAAACTGAAACTTTTACGTCAGTGTACAATTTTGCCCCCCTCCCCCTGGCAAAACCTGAAATGAAGCTACCTCTTGGAATTAATCTTATTTTAGTTGAAGTATTACGTCCTTTATCAATAGGTCTTCTTATCAATACTTATTATCAATACAATCATTACCTAACAGAATATAATAAGCCTTTAGAACTAAATAGAAATGGTGATAAAATTCCCTTGCACATTTATTTGTCAAGGAAAGATACACTGAAGAAAAAAGGAGTCGGCCAGGAATACCAAATTTGTTGGTCAGGGCATTTGGTCAATTTATTTGGTTAATTTAACCAAAATTTGGTTATTTATACCAAACCTATTAGATCGTGAACATTATGGGACTTATGCAGAGTCATTTTGACGTCTGATTAGCGTCATACTAAACGCCTGACTACTGCAAGAAACATATGGTAGTCGAACTCTTTAGTATGGCATTAATCACGCGTCAGAACGACTGCATAAGACCTAATATTTTTTGGTCAGAATATTTGGTTGATTAATTTTGTTATGCGAACCAAATTTTAAGTGATTTGGTAAAGATTTAATTTTCCTGACCAAAATCTTTAGTTACAAGGTCACGTGAATCTACTGGCATTCTGGGTAAACATTGCGGTTATGAAACTGTGGATCGCGGTTTGAGCGTATAAAAGTGGGTGTTTTTACTGGAAAAAGAGAACACTTTTAACTAATAATCACAATTTTACAGCGCTTGGAATTCCAAGGACGTGTGTGAAATAGACTTTTGTGTGCACTATCAAACTTTTAATACCGAAGGCATAGTAATGTGAAGTGTCAAAGTAATTGTCACTTGCCAGCCACACAATGGATCTCTACATGTGCAACACATTAGGAAGCTCCGATTTACCGCAGCTAATCGATGCGTTTCGAGGTAAGCTTATTTTCGTATATATGACTTTACTATTAGTTAATGTGTATTAGTTATTTTATTGGCTGTAAATTTGGAGTAACAAATACGTCCTGGCTAAACTTTACAATATACGCTCCAGCTGCGCATCGATATGTATTACCGCTTTAAAAGGGTGTAGTATTTACAATCAAATTATTTCGTTTCAAGAACCAAACCTGGATAATTTTAACCAAATGTTTGGTATTCCCAACCAAATCCTATTTATTTGGACATTATTTGGTCAAAATTACCAAATGCATATTTGGCACTGGCAACCAAATACTAGGTTCCTGCAACCAAACAAATCGTAACCAAATGATTTCGTGCTGGTGACCAAACGTTTGGTTGGCGCTATATTGACCAAACGATTTGATCAGCAGCACCTATTGTTTGGTCAATCTGACCAAAACCTTTTTTTTTTTTTTTAAGTGTAAGCTTGGAATTTTTTATGTTCATAAATATTGTATATAGTATAATTTGAATTTTCGTTATTAAATAAAACGTTATTATTAACGTTTAACAGAGAAGAAATGTCCAAAGGTGAAACATATTTCAAGTGGTAGTTCTTATTTGAGGCGAACAAATTCAAAAACGTGTGTAATTTCACATGCGTATAATTTTAGAGAGGGTACAGGAAACAGATAAAAAAAAAGAAAGAAAATAGAAAAGAAAAGAAAGCAAAAACGCAGAGAGGGAAAGAGATACAGAATCAGTATGAGGCCATATAGCCACGTTAAATGAATTTTGTAGCTGTCATTAAAAAAAAAAAAAAAAAAAAAACTTGCAACCCGATCTTTCTATTTATTCTTTACATGTTAGAACTTCTTGAAAGCAAGAAAGGTTTCTCCACACATGCAGCACTGCACTCTAGTGGACAAACAGTGAACCTCCTCATTAAAAACGTGTATTTTGGCGCACTTCCCTCCCTATCTAAAAGAGTCCGTTGTTTCGGAAGCGGCAAAACTGTTTTTTTCCTTTATGTCAGCGGGAGGGCGATAGCAGGTAGCAAGCAAGACGTACCAGAATGTTGCATACTGTTCAACTCCTTGCAAGATGGAAAAAAATGTTTTATGGCCCTCTCAAGACTGTGTGTACATGGTGAAATATGTTAGGGTTTCATTTTTTTTTTTTTTTTTTTTTTTATGGCAGCTACAAGTTCTTCTAACGTGGCAACTCAAGGATGGCCACAAAGTTCCGGTTCCTGCGGAACCGGTTCTCAGAGATCCGTTTTTCAGAACCGGTTCCGGACCTGGATCCGAAAAGCCGGTTCCAGAACCGGATCTTGGGAACCGGTTCCAGACCTGGATCCGAAGAGCCGGTTCCAGACCTGGATCCGAAAAACCGGTTCTGGAACAGGATCTTCTTGAACCGGATCCGTTCAGACCCGAAAACCGGTTCCACCAGGAACCGGTTCTGGCCATCCCTACTTTAAATAGGTCTATACATAGTACATATGCAACACAAAATCGCTTTGTGTAAACTACGATCAACTTACTTCATCCAGTATGTAAGGTCGTCCACGATAAACATTGTAATTGATATCGTAATAAATTTCGGTTAATCTAGTTCCTCAACATACCTAGTGATGCTTGACTTCGATAACCTCGAGGGTATCCTGGCTAGTACCAGGGGCGTACGGGGTGGGGCCTGGAGGTCCGTACCCCCTTCTCCCGAAATTCCGACTTTTTTTTGTAAATGTAGTCTACTTTTAGGGACAATATTAGAAATTTTCATATAATTTAGCCTCAAATTGTATTTGGATCCCCCAAAACGCTTTAGACCCCTCCCGAAATAAATTCCTGCGTACGTCCCTGGCTAGTACGTTAACTCACATTGTTTATAATACTGTAAAATGAAACGAAATGGAATTTATTACTTTACGTCCAACGTTTCTGCCCTGAAGGCCAAAAAAAGGCGAATGTTTAATGAAAGTGAATGATTATGAAAGAACTGATCAAATGAGGAAGAACTCCGGAAAGACCCTCGAACAGAAGGCTGTCCAGCACAAACTCACGTGGCATGGGTTCGAACCAGGGACCCCTCGCACCACAGATGAACACACTACCACTGCGCCTCCGCAATCCTAATATAACATTATAATTATTGTTGCATTTTATTCACTTGTTTCTAACATATACTCAAAGAATCATCATCTTGAGTTTCTGCAAAAACATGTAGTTTATATATATCTATGATAAAACAAAAGTATTGTCTGCTGTTTTTAACATTAATCCAAGGCAGGCGCGAAATCAAAAATTTTTGTTTGGAGGGGTCCCAGCTCTGGGGGGTTCCAATACTGCAAACAACTACGTCTATGTAGTATTGAACGGGTTTTATTCCATACTCGAAAAGACGATAAGTAATTGTAAAATACTTCCACCTATATTTTCAGAAAGAAATGATAGAACTAAATTGTTTTCAGTTTAACGTCCCACAATTATTGCCCTTTAAGCTAAAGGAGACAATGATTAAGGCAAGTGAATGATGATAAAAGAATTTGTAGAATGAGAAAGTGGGAGGAAACGGAGATAACCCACGGACACGATATTGTCCACCACAAACTTACTTTTGCGGGGATCGAACCAGGGATACCACACACCAGCAGTAGGGGTGCTCTACCACTGAGCGATCGTGCACCCCTAGATTGTTTCTACAAGAGAAAAAAATACAAATGACGTATAAGATCAAATTTTCATGCTGCATCTATCATTTCCCTGTTAAGCAATTATAGCTTTATTAAGAATGTATATAAATATATGTTGAGATAGGAAGTTTTTTGTGGGTGGTCTGCACCCGGTGGACCCCCCTCCTTCCTGTAGGTGCGCCCTTGATACATCGAGGACAAGTAAGACATTAAAGATAGAAAAACACTGTCTACAAACACGCACAAACCAATCTCTGGGACGTATGAATAATAATAATAATAATAATAATAATAATAATAATAATAATAATAATAATAATAATAATAATAATAATAATAATAATAAATGTGCTGATCGGTCACTCAGCTTCATATTCTAACAATCTTGTTTGTCTGGATTCTCATTATACATGGGCGTCTCTGGCGGGGGGACGAGGGGGACTCGTCCCCCCCGCAATATCTTGTACTACAAAATATTCAATATTTTCTTTTAATTTTATTTATTTACTAACGATAGAATAACATATAAATAATAATTATATTTATTTGTAATATAATGTTCAGGCTGTGAAACGATTATAACAGTTATACCTTAAGGGGTCCGTGAAGGTAAGCAGAAAGATGACAAACAAAAACGAAGATAATAAGTAGGTTGGGGCTAGGTACTACCATTTAAATTACTTTCTTTGATGTCCTCCCGAAATTTTACATGCCAGAGACGCCAGTGCTAATATAATATTGTTTCCCCACATATATATAAGTGACTCTGTTTGTGACTTAATAACTGTTGAACCACCCGACCGATCTCCATCAAATCTTCAACGTAGATGAGGTTCAGGCCCAGGATGGTTTTTGTCATTTCATTTTGACGGTACAACTTAAGGAAGGGAGAAGGGGGAAGTATTTAAAAATGATCGAAAATGACCGATATTAGTGTCGAATCCACAGTTTTTCGGGGTCACTGAAATTAACAGTGACACTTTAAATTCAGCCCTTTATCTCGAAAATTAGGGTTACATGCGTAGGATCCACACTGCGTACGATCCAAACTGCGTACGATCCAAACTTAAACCGGCGTAGGATCCAAAACAGGTAAGGTCATATGATCGAACAATAAAAAAAAAAAAAACAATTATTTTATAATCACAGAATATTAAGTAATAATAATTTTTTGAAGTTATATAGGGAAAAACCGGAGTAGGATCAAAACTGTATACGACCGAAACTGCGTAGCGTCAAAACTGCGTAGGAACAAAACTGCATAGGATTCATACTGCGTAGGATCCACACTGCGTAGAATCCACACTGCGTAGGGCCCAAACAGGTTTTGAGCTGAATTTGTTGATCCTACGCAGTTTGGATCGTACGCAATGTGGATTCTACACCGCATTCCCAAAAAACGTATTCTCCCTGTGCGAAAAACGGGTATTCTGTTAGTGATATGGTAAAAATTAAAATGTAATCGATAAAAAAAGTTTCATATAACTTCATAAAGCTGTATAGAAGAGCCAGTACATTTGGTAATTGTACTTCCCTTAGATTCTACAGAATAAAATTTAAAATTTTACCCAAGTGACTTCCTTTAAGAGCTGCCATCGTGTTTCCTATCATCGTTAAGAATAAGAGTGCAGTAAACTTACGACTACGTAACAGCTACGAGGCAGATAATTTGATCCAGCAGTCTTAGTGAAATAAACAAATGAAAATCACAATTTATGACGGCAGAAGGTGGAACACACGTTTACACTAGATTTTTTTCTTTTTTTAATCTTATTTCTGAGCAAAATACACATAATAACGATCCAGTAACATTCTATTAAAACTGTTATGTTATATTTATATCCTTTTCAAAAACACTTTTATTTAAGAAAAAACTTAACATTAATTATGAAATTTGTACCTATATCTCTCAAACTAATTATTAAGCAGCCATTAAATCACATTTGTGTCTGGCGTTCGTGGAAAAAAAGATAGGAAAAAAAGAAAAACTCAGAGTGCATTCAATTTACCAGCAAATTAGCGGTTAGTTGCTGTTCGTGTTCAGAGTGTCGACATTGAAAATTCTAGGAAACTATTCAGTGTTTGCTGCACAATAAAAATAAGGAGAAAAAAAAGAAAGCACAAATTAATTGCTATATCTTTAAGAGTAATTAAGTGATAATATCCCTGAATCATGATGCTTTTGCACTATATTTCACAGTTGCTCCTAAGCGTAACTTTTAAATTAAATCATAAAATATGACACTGTATTTATTCATGTTACCAAAGTCTTTTCTGTCTACAAATGACTAGGGAAAGAAGAGACTTTATTCATAATTAAAAATTTAATTCTGTCATTTATCTGAAAAGATTTTTTTTTTTCAGTTTTATGGCCCTCAATTTAAGTGAATTGTTATGAAATAAATTGGTATTGGCGTAACTAGATTTTTCTAAGGGGTGAGAGGCAAGACCTCTTACTTCTAAAATGAAAGTAGACAGAGAGGGGAAAAAAACGTCTGTGGCGTACGTATAAATCGTACGTTACATGCGTAAATTCTGTAGTTTTTGGACTTGGCGTACAGCCCTATGTAACATCTTGCAGCAAACGTGTAACTGAAATGTATGTTTTATAATACTTTCCGTGTAAGTCTTAATGAGGATTTCACATACAGATGGACATATGCATTAACTAGACAGAAATTAAATGTGGACTAAAAACAGAAAATTCCGTATTATTATTCAATCCAAACTCTTTTGTTCTCGCAAATTTTGTCGAAAATTTTGAAGCTTAAAATAGTATGCCTGTTGTGCTGTATAGTTGCGAAACATGGTCACTTACTTTGTGGGAAGAACGCAGACTGAAAGTGTTTGAAAATTAAACCTTCTAAGGCCAATATTCGGTGTCAATGAGATACGGAAATGGGGGATGGCGGAAACTTCATAACGACAAACTGCATTATACCTCTCACCTGACATTATTAAGATCATTAAATCTAGGAGGCTCAGGTGGGCAGGTCATGTAGCTAGAATGGAAGAAAACAGGAACGCTTTCAAAGTTTTAATTGGAAACTCGATTGGAAAAAGATCATTACGAAGACCTAAGCGTAGATGGGAG